>NW_027660792.1:0-500000 GCF_963280865.1 Gymnoscopelus braueri | reverse complement strand
ACCCTAACCCTAACCCTAACCCTAACCCTAACCCTAACCCTAACCCTAACCCTAACCCTAACCCTAACCCTAACCCTAACCCTAACCCTAACCCTAACCCTAACCCTAACCCTAACCCTAACCCTAACCCTAACCCTAACCCTAACCCTAACCCTAACCCTAACCCTAACCCTAACCCTAACCCTAACCCTAACCCTAACCCTAACCCTAACCCTAACCCTAACCCTAACCCTAACCCTAACCCTAACCCTAACCCTAACCCTAACCCTAACCCTAACCCTAACCCTAACCCTAACCCTAACCCTAACCCTAACCCTAACCCTAACCCTAACCCTAACCCTAACCCTAACCCTAACCCTAACCCTAACCCTAACCCTAACCCTAACCCTAACCCTAACCCTAACCCTAACCCTAACCCTAACCCTAACCCTAACCCTAACCCTAACCCTAACCCTAACCCTAACCCTAACCCTAACCCTAACCCTAACCCTAACCCTAACCCTAACCCTAACCCTAACCCTAACCCTAACCCTAACCCTAACCCTAACCCTAACCCTAACCCTAACCCTAACCCTAACCCTAACCCTAACCCTAACCCTAACCCTAACCCTAACCCTAACCCTAACCCTAACCCTAACCCTAACCCTAACCCTAACCCTAACCTAACCCTAACCCTAACCCTAACCCTAACCCTAACCCTAACCCTAACCCTAACCCTAACCCTAACCCTAACCCTAACCCTAACCCTAACCCTAACCCTAACCCTAACCCTAACCTAACCCTAACCCTAACCCTAACCCTAACCCTAACCCTAACCCTAACCCTAACCCTAACCCTAACCCTAACCCTAACCCTAACCCTAACCCTAACCCTAACCCTAACCCTAACCCTAACCCTAACCCTAACCCTAACCCTAACCCTAACCCTAACCCTAACCCTAACCCTAACCCTAACCCTAACCCTAACCCTAACCCTAACCCTAACCCTAACCCTAACCCTAACCCTAACCCTAACCCTAACCCTAACCCTAACCCTAACCTAACCTAACCCTAACCCTAACCCTAACCCTAACCCTAACCCTAACCCTAACCCTAACCCTAACCCTAACCCTAACCCTAACCCTAACCCTAACCCTAACCCTAACCCTAACCCTAACCCTAACCCTAACCCTAACCCTAACCCTAACCCTAACCCTAACCCTAACCCTAACCCTAACCCTAACCCTAACCCTAACCCTAACCCTAACCCTAACCCTAACCCTAACCCTAACCCTAACCCTAACCCTAACCCTAACCCTAACCCTAACCCTAACCCTAACCCTAACCCTAACCCTAACCCTAACCCTAACCCTAACCCTAACCCTAACCCTAACCCTAACCCTAACCTAACCCTAACCCTAACCCTAACCCTAACCCTAACCCTAACCCTAACCCTAACCCTAACCCTAACCCTAACCCTAACCCTAACCCTAACCCTAACCCTAACCCTAACCCTAACCCTAACCCTAACCCTAACCCTAACCCTAACCCTAACCCTAACCCTAACCCTAACCCTAACCCTAACCCTAACCCTAACCCTAACCCTAACCCTAACCCTAACCCTAACCCTAACCCTAACCCTAACCCTAACCCTAACCCTAACCCTAACCCTAACCCTAACCCTAACCCTAACCCTAACCCTAACCCTAACCCTAACCCTAACCCTAACCCTAACCCTAACCCTAACCCTAACCCTAACCCTAACCCTAACCCTAACCCTAACCCTAACCCTAACCCTAACCCTAACCCTAACCCTAACCCTAACCCTAACCCTAACCCTAACCCTAACCCTAACCCTAACCCTAACCCTAACCCTAACCCTAACCCTAACCCTAACCCTAACCCTAACCCTAACCCTAACCCTAACCCTAACCCTAACCCTAACCCTAACCCTAACCCTAACCCTAACCCTAACCCTAACCCTAACCCTAACCCTAACCCTAACCCTAACCCTAACCCTAACCCTAACCCTAACCCTAACCCTAACCCTAACCCTAACCCTAACCCTAACCCTAACCCTAACCCTAACCCTAACCCTAACCCTAACCCTAACCCTAACCCTAACCCTAACCCTAACCCTAACCCTAACCCTAACCCTAACCCTAACCCTAACCCTAACCCTAACCCTAACCCTAACCCTAACCCTAACCCTAACCCTAACCCTAACCCTAACCCTAACCCTAACCCTAACCCTAACCCTAACCCTAACCCTAACCCTAACCCTAACCCTAACCCTAACCCTAACCCTAACCCTAACCCTAACCCTAACCCTAACCCTAACCCTAACCCTAACCCTAACCCTAACCCTAACCCTAACCCTAACCCTAACCCTAACCCTAACCCTAACCCTAACCCTAACCCTAACCCTAACCCTAACCCTAACCCTAACCCTAACCCTAACCCTAACCCTAACCCTAACCCTAACCCTAACCCTAACCCTAACCCTAACCCTAACCCTAACCCTAACCCTAACCCTAACCCTAACCCTAACCCTAACCCTAACCCTAACCCTAACCCTAACCCTAACCCTAACCCTAACCCTAACCCTAACCCTAACCCTAACCCTAACCCTAACCCTAACCCTAACCCTAACCCTAACCCTAACCCTAACCCTAACCCTAACCCTAACCCTAACCCTAACCCTAACCCTAACCCTAACCCTAACCCTAACCCTAACCCTAACCCTAACCCTAACCCTAACCCTAACCCTAACCCTAACCCTAACCCTAACCCTAACCCTAACCCTAACCCTAACCCTAACCCTAACCCTAACCCTAACCCTAACCCTAACCCTAACCCTAACCCTAACCCTAACCCTAACCCTAACCCTAACCCTAACCCTAACCCTAACCCTAACCCTAACCCTAACCCTAACCCTAACCCTAACCCTAACCCTAACCCTAACCCTAACCCTAACCCTAACCCTAACCCTAACCCTAACCCTAACCCTAACCCTAACCCTAACCCTAACCCTAACCCTAACCCTAACCCTAACCCTAACCCTAACCCTAACCCTAACCCTAACCCTAACCCTAACCCTAACCCTAACCCTAACCCTAACCCTAACCCTAACCCTAACCCTAACCCTAACCCTAACCCTAACCCTAACCCTAACCCTAACCCTAACCCTAACCCTAACCCTAACCCTAACCCTAACCCTAACCCTAACCCTAACCCTAACCCTAACCCTAACCCTAACCCTAACCCTAACCCTAACCCTAACCCTAACCCTAACCCTAACCCTAACCCTAACCCTAACCCTAACCCTAACCCTAACCCTAACCCTAACCCTAACCCTAACCCTAACCCTAACCCTAACCCTAACCCTAACCCTAACCCTAACCCTAACCCTAACCCTAACCCTAACCCTAACCCTAACCCTAACCCTAACCCTAACCCTAACCCTAACCCTAACCCTAACCCTAACCCTAACCCTAACCCTAACCCTAACCCTAACCCTAACCCTAACCCTAACCCTAACCCTAACCCTAACCCTAACCCTAACCCTAACCCTAACCCTAACCCTAACCCTAACCCTAACCCTAACCCTAACCCTAACCCTAACCCTAACCCTAACCCTAACCCTAACCCTAACCCTAACCCTAACCCTAACCCTAACCCTAACCCTAACCCTAACCCTAACCCTAACCCTAACCCTAACCCTAACCCTAACCCTAACCCTAACCCTAACCCTAACCCTAACCCTAACCCTAACCCTAACCCTAACCCTAACCCTAACCCTAACCCTAACCCTAACCCTAACCCTAACCCTAACCCTAACCCTAACCCTAACCCTAACCCTAACCCTAACCCTAACCCTAACCCTAACCCTAACCCTAACCCTAACCCTAACCCTAACCCTAACCCTAACCCTAACCCTAACCCTAACCCTAACCCTAACCCTAACCCTAACCCTAACCCTAACCCTAACCCTAACCCTAACCCTAACCCTAACCCTAACCCTAACCCTAACCCTAACCCTAACCCTAACCCTAACCCTAACCCTAACCCTAACCCTAACCCTAACCCTAACCCTAACCCTAACCCTAACCCTAACCCTAACCCTAACCCTAACCCTAACCCTAACCCTAACCCTAACCCTAACCCTAACCCTAACCCTAACCCTAACCCTAACCCTAACCCTAACCCTAACCCTAACCCTAACCCTAACCCTAACCCTAACCCTAACCCTAACCCTAACCCTAACCCTAACCCTAACCCTAACCCTAACCCTAACCCTAACCCTAACCCTAACCCTAACCCTAACCCTAACCCTAACCCTAACCCTAACCCTAACCCTAACCCTAACCCTAACCCTAACCCTAACCCTAACCCTAACCCTAACCCTAACCCTAACCCTAACCCTAACCCTAACCCTAACCCTAACCCTAACCCTAACCCTAACCCTAACCCTAACCCTAACCCTAACCCTAACCCTAACCCTAACCCTAACCCTAACCCTAACCCTAACCCTAACCCTAACCCTAACCCTAACCCTAACCCTAACCCTAACCCTAACCCTAACCCTAACCCTAACCCTAACCCTAACCCTAACCCTAACCCTAACCCTAACCCTAACCCTAACCCTAACCCTAACCCTAACCCTAACCCTAACCCTAACCCTAACCCTAACCCTAACCCTAACCCTAACCCTAACCCTAACCCTAACCCTAACCCTAACCCTAACCCTAACCCTAACCCTAACCCTAACCCTAACCCTAACCCTAACCCTAACCCTAACCCTAACCCTAACCCTAACCCTAACCCTAACCCTAACCCTAACCCTAACCCTAACCCTAACCCTAACCCTAACCCTAACCCTAACCCTAACCCTAACCCTAACCCTAACCCTAACCCTAACCCTAACCCTAACCCTAACCCTAACCCTAACCCTAACCCTAACCCTAACCCTAACCCTAACCCTAACCCTAACCCTAACCCTAACCCTAACCCTAACCCTAACCCTAACCCTAACCCTAACCCTAACCCTAACCCTAACCCTAACCCTAACCCTAACCCTAACCCTAACCCTAACCCTAACCCTAACCCTAACCCTAACCCTAACCCTAACCCTAACCCTAACCCTAACCCTAACCCTAACCCTAACCCTAACCCTAACCCTAACCCTAACCCTAACCCTAACCCTAACCCTAACCCTAACCCTAACCCTAACCCTAACCCTAACCCTAACCCTAACCCTAACCCTAACCCTAACCCTAACCCTAACCCTAACCCTAACCCTAACCCTAACCCTAACCCTAACCCTAACCCTAACCCTAACCCTAACCCTAACCCTAACCCTAACCCTAACCCTAACCCTAACCCTAACCCTAACCCTAACCCTAACCCTAACCCTAACCCTAACCCTAACCCTAACCCTAACCCTAACCCTAACCCTAACCCTAACCCTAACCCTAACCCTAACCCTAACCCTAACCCTAACCCTAACCCTAACCCTAACCCTAACCCTAACCCTAACCCTAACCCTAACCCTAACCCTAACCCTAACCCTAACCCCTAACCCTAACCCTAACCCTAACCCTAACCCTAACCCTAACCCTAACCCTAACCCTAACCCTAACCCTAACCCTAACCCTAACCCTAACCCTAACCCTAACCCTAACCCTAACCCTAACCCTAACCCTAACCCTAACCCTAACCCTAACCCTAACCCTAACCCTAACCCTAACCCTAACCCTAACCCTAACCCTAACCCTAACCCTAACCCTAACCCTAACCCTAACCCTAACCCTAACCCTAACCCTAACCCTAACCCTAACCCTAACCCTAACCCTAACCCTAACCCTAACCCTAACCCTAACCCTAACCCTAACCCTAACCCTAACCCTAACCCTAACCCTAACCCTAACCCTAACCCTAACCCTAACCCTAACCCTAACCCTAACCCTAACCCTAACCCTAACCCTAACCCTAACCCTAACCCTAACCCTAACCCTAACCCTAACCCTAACCCTAACCCTAACCCTAACCCTAACCCTAACCCTAACCCTAACCCTAACCCTAACCCTAACCCTAACCCTAACCCTAACCCTAACCCTAACCCTAACCCTAACCCTAACCCTAACCCTAACCCTAACCCTAACCTAACCCTAACCCTAACCCTAACCCTAACCCTAACCCTAACCCTAACCCTAACCCTAACCCTAACCCTAACCCTAACCCTAACCCTAACCCTAACCCTAACCCTAACCCTAACCCTAACCCTAACCCTAACCCTAACAACCCTAACCCTAACCCTAACCCTAACCCTAACCCTAACCCTAACCCTAACCCTAACCCTAACCCTAACCCTAACCCTAACCCTAACCCTAACCCTAACCCTAACCCTAACCCTAACCCTAACCCTAACCCTAACCCTAACCCTAACCCTAACCCTAACCCTAACCCTAACCCTAACCCTAACCCTAACCCTAACCCTAACCCTAACCCTAACCCTAACCCTAACCCTAACCCTAACCCTAACCCTAACCCTAACCCTAACCCTAACCCTAACCCTAACCCTAACCCTAACCCTAACCCTAACCCTAACCCTAACCCTAACCCTAACCCTAACCCTAACCCTAACCCTAACCCTAACCCTAACCCTAACCCTAACCCTAACCCTAACCCTAACCCTAACCCTAACCCTAACCCTAACCCTAACCCTAACCCTAACCCTAACCCTAACCCTAACCCTAACCCTAACCCTAACCCTAACCCTAACCCTAACCCTAACCCTAACCCTAACCCTAACCCTAACCCTAACCCTAACCCTAACCCTAACCCTAACCCTAACCCTAACCCTAACCCTAACCCTAACCCTAACCCTAACCCTAACCCTAACCCTAACCCTAACCCTAACCCTAACCCTAACCCTAACCCTAACCCTAACCCTAACCCTAACCCTAACCCTAACCCTAACCCTAACCCTAACCCTAACCCTAACCCTAACCCTAACCCTAACCCTAACCCTAACCCTAACCCTAACCCTAACCCTAACCCTAACCCTAACCCTAACCCTAACCCTAACCCTAACCCTAACCCTAACCCTAACCCTAACCCTAACCCTAACCCTAACCCTAACCCTAACCCTAACCCTAACCCTAACCCTAACCCTAACCCTAACCCTAACCCTAACCCTAACCCTAACCCTAACCCTAACCCTAACCCTAACCCTAACCCTAACCCTAACCCTAACCCTAACCCTAACCCTAACCCTAACCCTAACCCTAACCCTAACCCTAACCCTAACCCTAACCCTAACCCTAACCCTAACCCTAACCCTAACCCTAACCCTAACCCTAACCCTAACCCTAACCCTAACCCTAACCCTAACCCTAACCCTAACCCTAACCCTAACCCTAACCCTAACCCTAACCCTAACCCTAACCCTAACCCTAACCCTAACCCTAACCCTAACCCTAACCCTAACCCTAACCCTAACCCTAACCCTAACCCTAACCCTAACCCTAACCCTAACCCTAACCCTAACCCTAACCCTAACCCTAACCCTAACCCTAACCCTAACCCTAACCCTAACCCTAACCCTAACCCTAACCCTAACCCTAACCCTAACCCTAACCCTAACCCTAACCCTAACCCTAACCCTAACCCTAACCCTAACCCTAACCCTAACCCTAACCCTAACCCTAACCCTAACCCTAACCCTAACCCTAACCCTAACCCTAACCCTAACCCTAACCCTAACCCTAACCCTAACCCTAACCCTAACCCTAACCCTAACCCTAACCCTAACCCTAACCCTAACCCTAACCCTAACCCTAACCCTAACCCTAACCCTAACCCTAACCCTAACCCTAACCCTAACCCTAACCCTAACCCTAACCCTAACCCTAACCCTAACCCTAACCCTAACCCTAACCCTAACCCTAACCCTAACCCTAACCCTAACCCTAACCCTAACCCTAACCCTAACCCTAACCCTAACCCTAACCCTAACCCTAACCCTAACCCTAACCCTAACCCTAACCCTAACCCTAACCCTAACCCTAACCCTAACCCTAACCCTAACCCTAACCCTAACCCTAACCCTAACCCTAACCCTAACCCTAACCCTAACCCTAACCCTAACCCTAACCCTAACCCTAACCCTAACCCTAACCCTAACCCTAACCCTAACCCTAACCCTAACCCTAACCCTAACCCTAACCCTAACCCTAACCCTAACCCTAACCCTAACCCTAACCCTAACCCTAACCCTAACCCTAACCCTAACCCTAACCCTAACCCTAACCCTAACCCTAACCCTAACCCTAACCCTAACCCTAACCCTAACCCTAACCCTAACCCTAACCCTAACCCTAACCCTAACCCTAACCCTAACCCTAACCCTAACCCTAACCCTAACCCTAACCCTAACCCTAACCCTAACCCTAACCCTAACCCTAACCCTAACCCTAACCCTAACCCTAACCCTAACCCTAACCCTAACCCTAACCCTAACCCTAACCCTAACCCTAACCCTAACCCTAACCCTAACCCTAACCCTAACCCTAACCCTAACCCTAACCCTAACCCTAACCCTAACCCTAACCCTAACCCTAACCCTAACCCTAACCCTAACCCTAACCCTAACCCTAACCCTAACCCTAACCCTAACCCTAACCCTAACCCTAACCCTAACCCTAACCCTAACCCTAACCCTAACCCTAACCCTAACCCTAACCCTAACCCTAACCCTAACCCTAACCCTAACCCTAACCCTAACCCTAACCCTAACCCTAACCCTAACCCTAACCCTAACCCTAACCCTAACCCTAACCCTAACCCTAACCCTAACCCTAACCCTAACCCTAACCCTAACCCTAACCCTAACCCTAACCCTAACCCTAACCCTAACCCTAACCCTAACCCTAACCCTAACCCTAACCCTAACCCTAACCCTAACAAGTTACAGGAAAATGTCACCAAAGTGCTTATCTCAGTCTAATAATGCTATTTTGACCCAAGATTTTTTTAAGAAAGTGGAAGTCAGTTTTGTCTGAAAGAAGGCATTAGGGCTCATGTATTTTGTGTTGGGCTCCTAAAACCCAATTTTACAGACCTCACAAAGTCAGCAGCCACTTAAAATGTACTGGGAACAAGTTACAGGAAAATGTCACCAAAGTGCTTATCTCAGCCCAAAAATGCTATTTTGAACCACGATTTTTTAAAGAAAGTGGGTGTCAGTTCTGTCTGAAGGAAGGCATTAGGGCTCATGTATTTTGTGTTGGGCTCCTAAAACCCACTTTTAGAGACCTCACAAAGTCAGCAGCCACTTAGAATGTACTGGGAACAAGTTACAGGAAAATGTCACCAAAGTGCTTATCTCAGCCCAAAAATGCCATTTTGAGCCACGATTTTTTAAGGAAAGTGGGTGTCAGTTTTGTATGAAGGAAGGCATTGGGGCTCATGTATTTTGTGTTGGGCTCCTAAAACCCACTTTTAGAGACCTCACAAAGTCAGCAGCCACTTAGAATGTACTGGGAACAAGTTACAGGAAAATGTCACCAAAGTGCTTATCTCAGTCTAATAATGCTATTTTGACCCAAGATTTTTTTAAGAAAGTGGAAGTCAGTTTTGTCTGAAAGAAGGCATTAGGGCTCATGTATTTTGTGTTGGGCTCCTAAAACCCACTTTTAGAGACCTCACAAAGTCAGCAGCCACTTAGAATGTACTGGGAACAAGTTACAGGAAAATGTCACCAAAGTGCTTATCTCAGCCCAAAAATGCCATTTTGAGCCACGATTTTTTAAGGAAAGTGGGTGTCAGTTTTGTATGAAGGAAGGCATTGGGGCTCATGTATTTTGTGTTGGGCTCCTAAAACCCACTTTTAGAGACCTCACAAAGTCAGCAGCCACTTAGAATGTACTGGGAACAAGTTACAGGAAAATGTCACCAAAGTGCTTATCTCAGTCTAATAATGCTATTTTGACCCAAGATTTTTTTAAGAAAGTGGAAGTCAGTTTTGTCTGAAAGAAGGCATTAGGGCTCATGTATTTTGTGTTGGGCTCCTAAAACCCACTTTTAGAGACCTCACAAAGTCAGCAGCCACTTAGAATGTACTGGGAACAAGTTACAGGAAAATGTCACCAAAGTGCTTATCTCAGCCCAAAAATGCCATTTTGAGCCACGATTTTTTAAGGAAAGTGGGTGTCAGTTTTGTATGAAGGAAGGCATTGGGGCTCATGTATTTTGTGTTGGGCTCCTAAAACCCACTTTTAGAGACCTCACAAAGTCAGCAGCCACTTAGAATGTACTGGGAACAAGTTACAGGAAAATGTCACCAAAGTGCTTATCTCAGTCTAATAATGCTATTTTGACCCAAGATTTTTTTAAGAAAGTGGAAGTCAGTTTTGTCTGAAAGAAGGCATTAGGGCTCATGTATTTTGTGTTGGGCTCCTAAAACCCACTTTTAGAGACCTCACAAAGTCAGCAGCCACTTAGAATGTACTGGGAACAAGTTACAGGAAAATGTCACCAAAGTGCTTATCTCAGCCCAAAAATGCCATTTTGAGCCACGATTTTTTAAGGAAAGTGGGTGTCAGTTTTGTATGAAGGAAGGCATTGGGGCTCATGTATTTTGTGTTGGGCTCCTAAAACCCACTTTTAGAGACCTCACAAAGTCAGCAGCCACTTAGAATGTACTGGGAACAAGTTACAGGAAAATGTCACCAAAGTGCTTATCTCAGTCTAATAATGCTATTTTGACCCAAGATTTTTTTAAGAGAGTGGAAGTCAGTTTTGTCTGAAAGAAGGCATTAGGGCTCATGTATTTTGTGTTGGGCTCCTAAAACCCACTTTTAGAGACCTCACAAAGTCAGCAGCCACTTAGAATGTACTGGGAACAAGTTACAGGAAAATGTCACCAAAGTGCTTATCTCAGCCCAAAAATGCCATTTTGAGCCACGATTTTTTAAGGAAAGTGGGTGTCAGTTTTGTATGAAGGAAGGCATTGGGGCTCATGTATTTTGTGTTGGGCTCCTAAAACCCACTTTTAGAGACCTCACAAAGTCAGCAGCCACTTAGAATGTACTGGGAACAAGTTACAGGAAAATGTCACCAAAGTGCTTATCTCAGTCTAATAATGCTATTTTGACCCAAGATTTTTTTAAGAAAGTGGAAGTCAGTTTTGTCTGAAAGAAGGCATTAGGGCTCATGTATTTTGTGTTGGGCTCCTAAAACCCACTTTTAGAGACCTCACAAAGTCAGCAGCCACTTAGAATGTACTGGGAACAAGTTACAGGAAAATGTCACCAAAGTGCTTATCTCAGCCCAAAAATGCCATTTTGAGCCACGATTTTTTAAGGAAAGTGGGTGTCAGTTTTGTATGAAGGAAGGCATTGGGGCTCATGTATTTTGTGTTGGGCTCCTAAAACCCACTTTTAGAGACCTCACAAAGTCAGCAGCCACTTAGAATGTACTGGGAACAAGTTACAGGAAAATGTCACCAAAGTGCTTATCTCAGCCCAAAAATGCCATTTTGAGCCACGATTTTTTAAGGAAAGTGGGTGTCAGTTTTGTATGAAGGAAGGCATTGGGGCTCATGTATTTTGTGTTGGGCTCCTAAAACCCACTTTTAGAGACCTCACAAAGTCAGCAGCCACTTAGAATGTACTGGGAACAAGTTACAGGAAAATGTCACCAAAGTGCTTATCTCAGTCTAATAATGCTATTTTGACCCAAGATTTTTTTAAGAAAGTGGAAGTCAGTTTTGTCTGAAAGAAGGCATTAGGGCTCATGTATTTTGTGTTGGGCTCCTAAAACCCACTTTTAGAGACCTCACAAAGTCAGCAGCCACTTAGAATGTACTGGGAACAAGTTACAGGAAAATGTCACCAAAGTGCTTATCTCAGCCCAAAAATGCCATTTTGAGCCACGATTTTTTAAGGAAAGTGGGTGTCAGTTTTGTATGAAGGAAGGCATTGGGGCTCATGTATTTTGTGTTGGGCTCCTAAAACCCACTTTTAGAGACCTCACAAAGTCAGCAGCCACTTAGAATGTACTGGGAACAAGTTACAGGAAAATGTCACCAAAGTGCTTATCTCAGTCTAATAATGCTATTTTGACCCAAGATTTTTTTAAGAAAGTGGAAGTCAGTTTTGTCTGAAAGAAGGCATTAGGGCTCATGTATTTTGTGTTGGGCTCCTAAAACCCACTTTTAGAGACCTCACAAAGTCAGCAGCCACTTAGAATGTACTGGGAACAAGTTACAGGAAAATGTCACCAAAGTGCTTATCTCAGCCCAAAAATGCCATTTTGAGCCACGATTTTTTAAGGAAAGTGGGTGTCAGTTTTGTATGAAGGAAGGCATTGGGGCTCATGTATTTTGTGTTGGGCTCCTAAAACCCACTTTTAGAGACCTCACAAAGTCAGCAGCCACTTAGAATGTACTGGGAACAAGTTACAGGAAAATGTCACCAAAGTGCTTATCTCAGTCTAATAATGCTATTTTGACCCAAGATTTTTTTAAGAAAGTGGAAGTCAGTTTTGTCTGAAAGAAGGCATTAGGGCTCATGTATTTTGTGTTGGGCTCCTAAAACCCAATTTTACAGACCTCACAAAGTCAGCAGCCACTTAAAATGTACTGGGAACAAGTTACAGGAAAATGTCACCAAAGTGCTTATCTCAGCCCAAAAATGCTATTTTGAACCACGATTTTTTAAAGAAAGTGGGTGTCAGTTCTGTCTGAAGGAAGGCATTAGGGCTCATGTATTTTGTGTTGGGCTCCTAAAACCCACTTTTAGAGACCTCACAAAGTCAGCAGCCACTTAGAATGTACTGGGAACAAGTTACAGGAAAATGTCACCAAAGTGCTTATCTCAGCCCAAAAATGCCATTTTGAGCCACGATTTTTTAAGGAAAGTGGGTGTCAGTTTTGTATGAAGGAAGGCATTGGGGCTCATGTATTTTGTGTTGGGCTCCTAAAACCCACTTTTAGAGACCTCACAAAGTCAGCAGCCACTTAGAATGTACTGGGAACAAGTTACAGGAAAATGTCACCAAAGTGCTTATCTCAGTCTAATAATGCTATTTTGACCCAAGATTTTTTTAAGAAAGTGGAAGTCAGTTTTGTCTGAAAGAAGGCATTAGGGCTCATGTATTTTGTGTTGGGCTCCTAAAACCCACTTTTAGAGACCTCACAAAGTCAGCAGCCACTTAGAATGTACTGGGAACAAGTTACAGGAAAATGTCACCAAAGTGCTTATCTCAGCCCAAAAATGCCATTTTGAGCCACGATTTTTTAAGGAAAGTGGGTGTCAGTTTTGTATGAAGGAAGGCATTGGGGCTCATGTATTTTGTGTTGGGCTCCTAAAACCCACTTTTAGAGACCTCACAAAGTCAGCAGCCACTTAGAATGTACTGGGAACAAGTTACAGGAAAATGTCACCAAAGTGCTTATCTCAGTCTAATAATGCTATTTTGACCCAAGATTTTTTTAAGAAAGTGGAAGTCAGTTTTGTCTGAAAGAAGGCATTAGGGCTCATGTATTTTGTGTTGGGCTCCTAAAACCCACTTTTAGAGACCTCACAAAGTCAGCAGCCACTTAGAATGTACTGGGAACAAGTTACAGGAAAATGTCACCAAAGTGCTTATCTCAGCCCAAAAATGCCATTTTGAGCCACGATTTTTTAAGGAAAGTGGGTGTCAGTTTTGTATGAAGGAAGGCATTGGGGCTCATGTATTTTGTGTTGGGCTCCTAAAACCCACTTTTAGAGACCTCACAAAGTCAGCAGCCACTTAGAATGTACTGGGAACAAGTTACAGGAAAATGTCACCAAAGTGCTTATCTCAGTCTAATAATGCTATTTTGACCCAAGATTTTTTTAAGAAAGTGGAAGTCAGTTTTGTCTGAAAGAAGGCATTAGGGCTCATGTATTTTGTGTTGGGCTCCTAAAACCCAATTTTACAGACCTCACAAAGTCAGCAGCCACTTAAAATGTACTGGGAACAAGTTACAGGAAAATGTCACCAAAGTGCTTATCTCAGCCCAAAAATGCTATTTTGAACCACGATTTTTTAAAGAAAGTGGGTGTCAGTTCTGTCTGAAGGAAGGCATTAGGGCTCATGTATTTTGTGTTGGGCTCCTAAAACCCACTTTTAGAGACCTCACAAAGTCAGCAGCCACTTAGAATGTACTGGGAACAAGTTACAGGAAAATGTCACCAAAGTGCTTATCTCAGCCCAAAAATGCCATTTTGAGCCACGATTTTTTAAGGAAAGTGGGTGTCAGTTTTGTATGAAGGAAGGCATTGGGGCTCATGTATTTTGTGTTGGGCTCCTAAAACCCACTTTTAGAGACCTCACAAAGTCAGCAGCCACTTAGAATGTACTGGGAACAAGTTACAGGAAAATGTCACCAAAGTGCTTATCTCAGTCTAATAATGCTATTTTGACCCAAGATTTTTTTAAGAAAGTGGAAGTCAGTTTTGTCTGAAAGAAGGCATTAGGGCTCATGTATTTTGTGTTGGGCTCCTAAAACCCACTTTTAGAGACCTCACAAAGTCAGCAGCCACTTAGAATGTACTGGGAACAAGTTACAGGAAAATGTCACCAAAGTGCTTATCTCAGCCCAAAAATGCCATTTTGAGCCACGATTTTTTAAGGAAAGTGGGTGTCAGTTTTGTATGAAGGAAGGCATTGGGGCTCATGTATTTTGTGTTGGGCTCCTAAAACCCACTTTTAGAGACCTCACAAAGTCAGCAGCCACTTAGAATGTACTGGGAACAAGTTACAGGAAAATGTCACCAAAGTGCTTATCTCAGCCCAAAAATGCCATTTTGAGCCACGATTTTTTAAGGAAAGTGGGTGTCAGTTTTGTATGAAGGAAGGCATTGGGGCTCATGTATTTTGTGTTGGGCTCCTAAAACCCACTTTTAGAGACCTCACAAAGTCAGCAGCCACTTAGAATGTACTGGGAACAAGTTACAGGAAAATGTCACCAAAGTGCTTATCTCAGTCTAATAATGCTATTTTGACCCAAGATTTTTTTAAGAAAGTGGAAGTCAGTTTTGTCTGAAAGAAGGCATTAGGGCTCATGTATTTTGTGTTGGGCTCCTAAAACCCACTTTTAGAGACCTCACAAAGTCAGCAGCCACTTAGAATGTACTGGGAACAAGTTACAGGAAAATGTCACCAAAGTGCTTATCTCAGCCCAAAAATGCCATTTTGAGCCACGATTTTTTAAGGAAAGTGGGTGTCAGTTTTGTATGAAGGAAGGCATTGGGGCTCATGTATTTTGTGTTGGGCTCCTAAAACCCACTTTTAGAGACCTCACAAAGTCAGCAGCCACTTAGAATGTACTGGGAACAAGTTACAGGAAAATGTCACCAAAGTGCTTATCTCAGTCTAATAATGCTATTTTGACCCAAGATTTTTTTAAGAAAGTGGAAGTCAGTTTTGTCTGAAAGAAGGCATTAGGGCTCATGTATTTTGTGTTGGGCTCCTAAAACCCACTTTTAGAGACCTCACAAAGTCAGCAGCCACTTAGAATGTACTGGGAACAAGTTACAGGAAAATGTCACCAAAGTGCTTATCTCAGTCTAATAATGCTATTTTGACCCAAGATTTTTTTAAGAAAGTGGAAGTCAGTTTTGTCTGAAAGAAGGCATTAGGGCTCATGTATTTTGTGTTGGGCTCCTAAAACCCACTTTTAGAGACCTCACAAAGTCAGCAGCCACTTAGAATGTACTGGGAACAAGTTACAGGAAAATGTCACCAAAGTGCTTATCTCAGCCCAAAAATGCCATTTTGAGCCACGATTTTTTAAGGAAAGTGGGTGTCAGTTTTGTATGAAGGAAGGCATTGGGGCTCATGTATTTTGTGTTGGGCTCCTAAAACCCACTTTTAGAGACCTCACAAAGTCAGCAGCCACTTAGAATGTACTGGGAACAAGTTACAGGAAAATGTCACCAAAGTGCTTATCTCAGTCTAATAATGCTATTTTGACCCAAGATTTTTTTAAGAAAGTGGAAGTCAGTTTTGTCTGAAAGAAGGCATTAGGGCTCATGTATTTTGTGTTGGGCTCCTAAAACCCACTTTTAGAGACCTCACAAAGTCAGCAGCCACTTAGAATGTACTGGGAACAAGTTACAGGAAAATGTCACCAAAGTGCTTATCTCAGCCCAAAAATGCCATTTTGAGCCACGATTTTTTAAGGAAAGTGGGTGTCAGTTTTGTATGAAGGAAGGCATTGGGGCTCATGTATTTTGTGTTGGGCTCCTAAAACCCACTTTTAGAGACCTCACAAAGTCAGCAGCCACTTAGAATGTACTGGGAACAAGTTACAGGAAAATGTCACCAAAGTGCTTATCTCAGCCCAAAAATGCCATTTTGAGCCACGATTTTTTAAGGAAAGTGGGTGTCAGTTTTGTATGAAGGAAGGCATTGGGGCTCATGTATTTTGTGTTGGGCTCCTAAAACCCACTTTTAGAGACCTCACAAAGTCAGCAGCCACTTAGAATGTACTGGGAACAAGTTACAGGAAAATGTCACCAAAGTGCTTATCTCAGTCTAATAATGCTATTTTGACCCAAGATTTTTTTAAGAAAGTGGAAGTCAGTTTTGTCTGAAAGAAGGCATTAGGGCTCATGTATTTTGTGTTGGGCTCCTAAAACCCACTTTTAGAGACCTCACAAAGTCAGCAGCCACTTAGAATGTACTGGGAACAAGTTACAGGAAAATGTCACCAAAGTGCTTATCTCAGCCCAAAAATGCCATTTTGAGCCACGATTTTTTAAGGAAAGTGGGTGTCAGTTTTGTATGAAGGAAGGCATTGGGGCTCATGTATTTTGTGTTGGGCTCCTAAAACCCACTTTTAGAGACCTCACAAAGTCAGCAGCCACTTAGAATGTACTGGGAACAAGTTACAGGAAAATGTCACCAAAGTGCTTATCTCAGTCTAATAATGCTATTTTGACCCAAGATTTTTTTAAGAAAGTGGAAGTCAGTTTTGTCTGAAAGAAGGCATTAGGGCTCATGTATTTTGTGTTGGGCTCCTAAAACCCACTTTTAGAGACCTCACAAAGTCAGCAGCCACTTAGAATGTACTGGGAACAAGTTACAGGAAAATGTCACCAAAGTGCTTATCTCAGCCCAAAAATGCCATTTTGAGCCACGATTTTTTAAGGAAAGTGGGTGTCAGTTTTGTATGAAGGAAGGCATTGGGGCTCATGTATTTTGTGTTGGGCTCCTAAAACCCACTTTTAGAGACCTCACAAAGTCAGCAGCCACTTAGAATGTACTGGGAACAAGTTACAGGAAAATGTCACCAAAGTGCTTATCTCAGTCTAATAATGCTATTTTGACCCAAGATTTTTTTAAGAAAGTGGAAGTCAGTTTTGTCTGAAAGAAGGCATTAGGGCTCATGTATTTTGTGTTGGGCTCCTAAAACCCACTTTTAGAGACCTCACAAAGTCAGCAGCCACTTAGAATGTACTGGGAACAAGTTACAGGAAAATGTCACCAAAGTGCTTATCTCAGCCCAAAAATGCCATTTTGAGCCACGATTTTTTAAGGAAAGTGGGTGTCAGTTTTGTATGAAGGAAGGCATTGGGGCTCATGTATTTTGTGTTGGGCTCCTAAAACCCACTTTTAGAGACCTCACAAAGTCAGCAGCCACTTAGAATGTACTGGGAACAAGTTACAGGAAAATGTCACCAAAGTGCTTATCTCAGTCTAATAATGCTATTTTGACCCAAGATTTTTTTAAGAAAGTGGAAGTCAGTTTTGTCTGAAAGAAGGCATTAGGGCTCATGTATTTTGTGTTGGGCTCCTAAAACCCACTTTTAGAGACCTCACAAAGTCAGCAGCCACTTAGAATGTACTGGGAACAAGTTACAGGAAAATGTCACCAAAGTGCTTATCTCAGCCCAAAAATGCCATTTTGAGCCACGATTTTTTAAGGAAAGTGGGTGTCAGTTTTGTATGAAGGAAGGCATTGGGGCTCATGTATTTTGTGTTGGGCTCCTAAAACCCACTTTTAGAGACCTCACAAAGTCAGCAGCCACTTAGAATGTACTGGGAACAAGTTACAGGAAAATGTCACCAAAGTGCTTATCTCAGCCCAAAAATGCCATTTTGAGCCACGATTTTTTAAGGAAAGTGGGTGTCAGTTTTGTATGAAGGAAGGCATTGGGGCTCATGTATTTTGTGTTGGGCTCCTAAAACCCACTTTTAGAGACCTCACAAAGTCAGCAGCCACTTAGAATGTACTGGGAACAAGTTACAGGAAAATGTCACCAAAGTGCTTATCTCAGTCTAATAATGCTATTTTGACCCAAGATTTTTTTAAGAAAGTGGAAGTCAGTTTTGTCTGAAAGAAGGCATTAGGGCTCATGTATTTTGTGTTGGGCTCCTAAAACCCACTTTTAGAGACCTCACAAAGTCAGCAGCCACTTAGAATGTACTGGGAACAAGTTACAGGAAAATGTCACCAAAGTGCTTATCTCAGCCCAAAAATGCCATTTTGAGCCACGATTTTTTAAGGAAAGTGGGTGTCAGTTTTGTATGAAGGAAGGCATTGGGGCTCATGTATTTTGTGTTGGGCTCCTAAAACCCACTTTTAGAGACCTCACAAAGTCAGCAGCCACTTAGAATGTACTGGGAACAAGTTACAGGAAAATGTCACCAAAGTGCTTATCTCAGTCTAATAATGCTATTTTGACCCAAGATTTTTTTAAGAAAGTGGAAGTCAGTTTTGTCTGAAAGAAGGCATTAGGGCTCATGTATTTTGTGTTGGGCTCCTAAAACCCACTTTTAGAGACCTCACAAAGTCAGCAGCCACTTAGAATGTACTGGGAACAAGTTACAGGAAAATGTCACCAAAGTGCTTATCTCAGTCTAATAATGCTATTTTGACCCAAGATTTTTTTAAGAAAGTGGAAGTCAGTTTTGTCTGAAAGAAGGCATTAGGGCTCATGTATTTTGTGTTGGGCTCCTAAAACCCACTTTTAGAGACCTCACAAAGTCAGCAGCCACTTAGAATGTACTGGGAACAAGTTACAGGAAAATGTCACCAAAGTGCTTATCTCAGCCCAAAAATGCCATTTTGAGCCACGATTTTTTAAGGAAAGTGGGTGTCAGTTTTGTATGAAGGAAGGCATTGGGGCTCATGTATTTTGTGTTGGGCTCCTAAAACCCACTTTTAGAGACCTCACAAAGTCAGCAGCCACTTAGAATGTACTGGGAACAAGTTACAGGAAAATGTCACCAAAGTGCTTATCTCAGTCTAATAATGCTATTTTGACCCAAGATTTTTTTAAGAAAGTGGAAGTCAGTTTTGTCTGAAAGAAGGCATTAGGGCTCATGTATTTTGTGTTGGGCTCCTAAAACCCACTTTTAGAGACCTCACAAAGTCAGCAGCCACTTAGAATGTACTGGGAACAAGTTACAGGAAAATATCACCAAAGTGCTTATCTCAGCCCAAAAATGCCATTTTGAGCCACGATTTTTTAAGGAAAGTGGGTGTCAGTTTTGTATGAAGGAAGGCATTGGGGCTCATGTATTTTGTGTTGGGCTCCTAAAACCCACTTTTAGAGACCTCACAAAGTCAGCAGCCACTTAGAATGTACTGGGAACAAGTTACAGGAAAATGTCACCAAAGTGCTTATCTCAGCCCAAAAATGCCATTTTGAGCCACGATTTTTTAAGGAAAGTGGGTGTCAGTTTTGTATGAAGGAAGGCATTGGGGCTCATGTATTTTGTGTTGGGCTCCTAAAACCCACTTTTAGAGACCTCACAAAGTCAGCAGCCACTTAGAATGTACTGGGAACAAGTTACAGGAAAATGTCACCAAAGTGCTTATCTCAGTCTAATAATGCTATTTTGACCCAAGATTTTTTTAAGAAAGTGGAAGTCAGTTTTGTCTGAAAGAAGGCATTAGGGCTCATGTATTTTGTGTTGGGCTCCTAAAACCCACTTTTAGAGACCTCACAAAGTCAGCAGCCACTTAGAATGTACTGGGAACAAGTTACAGGAAAATGTCACCAAAGTGCTTATCTCAGCCCAAAAATGCCATTTTGAGCCACGATTTTTTAAGGAAAGTGGGTGTCAGTTTTGTATGAAGGAAGGCATTGGGGCTCATGTATTTTGTGTTGGGCTCCTAAAACCCACTTTTAGAGACCTCACAAAGTCAGCAGCCACTTAGAATGTACTGGGAACAAGTTACAGGAAAATGTCACCAAAGTGCTTATCTCAGTCTAATAATGCTATTTTGACCCAAGATTTTTTTAAGAAAGTGGAAGTCAGTTTTGTCTGAAAGAAGGCATTAGGGCTCATGTATTTTGTGTTGGGCTCCTAAAACCCACTTTTAGAGACCTCACAAAGTCAGCAGCCACTTAGAATGTACTGGGAACAAGTTACAGGAAAATGTCACCAAAGTGCTTATCTCAGCCCAAAAATGCCATTTTGAGCCACGATTTTTTAAGGAAAGTGGGTGTCAGTTTTGTATGAAGGAAGGCATTGGGGCTCATGTATTTTGTGTTGGGCTCCTAAAACCCACTTTTAGAGACCTCACAAAGTCAGCAGCCACTTAGAATGTACTGGGAACAAGTTACAGGAAAATGTCACCAAAGTGCTTATCTCAGTCTAATAATGCTATTTTGACCCAAGATTTTTTTAAGAAAGTGGAAGTCAGTTTTGTCTGAAAGAAGGCATTAGGGCTCATGTATTTTGTGTTGGGCTCCTAAAACCCACTTTTAGAGACCTCACAAAGTCAGCAGCCACTTAGAATGTACTGGGAACAAGTTACAGGAAAATGTCACCAAAGTGCTTATCTCAGCCCAAAAATGCCATTTTGAGCCACGATTTTTTAAGGAAAGTGGGTGTCAGTTTTGTATGAAGGAAGGCATTGGGGCTCATGTATTTTGTGTTGGGCTCCTAAAACCCACTTTTAGAGACCTCACAAAGTCAGCAGCCACTTAGAATGTACTGGGAACAAGTTACAGGAAAATGTCACCAAAGTGCTTATCTCAGTCTAATAATGCTATTTTGACCCAAGATTTTTTTAAGAAAGTGGAAGTCAGTTTTGTCTGAAAGAAGGCATTAGGGCTCATGTATTTTGTGTTGGGCTCCTAAAACCCACTTTTAGAGACCTCACAAAGTCAGCAGCCACTTAGAATGTACTGGGAACAAGTTACAGGAAAATGTCACCAAAGTGCTTATCTCAGCCCAAAAATGCCATTTTGAGCCACGATTTTTTAAGGAAAGTGGGTGTCAGTTTTGTATGAAGGAAGGCATTGGGGCTCATGTATTTTGTGTTGGGCTCCTAAAACCCACTTTTAGAGACCTCACAAAGTCAGCAGCCACTTAGAATGTACTGGGAACAAGTTACAGGAAAATGTCACCAAAGTGCTTATCTCAGTCTAATAATGCTATTTTGACCCAAGATTTTTTTAAGAAAGTGGAAGTCAGTTTTGTCTGAAAGAAGGCATTAGGGCTCATGTATTTTGTGTTGGGCTCCTAAAACCCACTTTTAGAGACCTCACAAAGTCAGCAGCCACTTAGAATGTACTGGGAACAAGTTACAGGAAAATGTCACCAAAGTGCTTATCTCAGCCCAAAAATGCCATTTTGAGCCACGATTTTTTAAGGAAAGTGGGTGTCAGTTTTGTATGAAGGAAGGCATTGGGGCTCATATATTTTGTGTTGGGCTCCTAAAACCCACTTTTAGAGACCTCACAAAGTCAGCAGCCACTTAGAATGTACTGGGAACAAGTTACAGGAAAATGTCACCAAAGTGCTTATCTCAGCCCAAAAATGCCATTTTGAGCCACGATTTTTTAAGGAAAGTGGGTGTCAGTTTTGTATGAAGGAAGGCATTGGGGCTCATGTATTTTGTGTTGGGCTCCTAAAACCCACTTTTAGAGACCTCACAAAGTCAGCAGCCACTTAGAATGTACTGGGAACAAGTTACAGGAAAATGTCACCAAAGTGCTTATCTCAGTCTAATAATGCTATTTTGACCCAAGATTTTTTTAAGAAAGTGGAAGTCAGTTTTGTCTGAAAGAAGGCATTAGGGCTCATGTATTTTGTGTTGGGCTCCTAAAACCCACTTTTAGAGACCTCACAAAGTCAGCAGCCACTTAGAATGTACTGGGAACAAGTTACAGGAAAATGTCACCAAAGTGCTTATCTCAGCCCAAAAATGCCATTTTGAGCCACGATTTTTTAAGGAAAGTGGGTGTCAGTTTTGTATGAAGGAAGGCATTGGGGCTCATGTATTTTGTGTTGGGCTCCTAAAACCCACTTTTAGAGACCTCACAAAGTCAGCAGCCACTTAGAATGTACTGGGAACAAGTTACAGGAAAATGTCACCAAAGTGCTTATCTCAGTCTAATAATGCTATTTTGACCCAAGATTTTTTTAAGAAAGTGGAAGTCAGTTTTGTCTGAAAGAAGGCATTAGGGCTCATGTATTTTGTGTTGGGCTCCTAAAACCCACTTTTAGAGACCTCACAAAGTCAGCAGCCACTTAGAATGTACTGGGAACAAGTTACAGGAAAATGTCACCAAAGTGCTTATCTCAGCCCAAAAATGCAATTTTGAGCCACGATTTTTTAAGGAAAGTGGGTGTCAGTTTTGTATGAAGGAAGGCATTGGGGCTCATGTATTTTGTGTTGGGCTCCTAAAACCCACTTTTAGAGACCTCACAAAGTCAGCAGCCACTTAGAATGTACTGGGAACAAGTTACAGGAAAATGTCACCAAAGTGCTTATCTCAGTCTAATAATGCTATTTTGACCCAAGATTTTTTTAAGAAAGTGGAAGTCAGTTTTGTCTGAAAGAAGGCATTAGGGCTCATGTATTTTGTGTTGGGCTCCTAAAACCCACTTTTAGAGACCTCACAAAGTCAGCAGCCACTTAGAATGTACTGGGAACAAGTTACAGGAAAATGTCACCAAAGTGCTTATCTCAGCCCAAAAATGCCATTTTGAGCCACGATTTTTTAAGGAAAGTGGGTGTCAGTTTTGTATGAAGGAAGGCATTGGGGCTCATGTATTTTGTGTTGGGCTCCTAAAACCCACTTTTAGAGACCTCACAAAGTCAGCAGCCACTTAGAATGTACTGGGAACAAGTTACAGGAAAATGTCACCAAAGTGCTTATCTCAGCCCAAAAATGCCATTTTGAGCCACGATTTTTTAAGGAAAGTGGGTGTCAGTTTTGTATGAAGGAAGGCATTGGGGCTCATGTATTTTGTGTTGGGCTCCTAAAACCCACTTTTAGAGACCTCACAAAGTCAGCAGCCACTTAGAATGTACTGGGAACAAGTTACAGGAAAATGTCACCAAAGTGCTTATCTCAGTCTAATAATGCTATTTTGACCCAAGATTTTTTTAAGAAAGTGGAAGTCAGTTTTGTCTGAAAGAAGGCATTAGGGCTCATGTATTTTGTGTTGGGCTCCTAAAACCCACTTTTAGAGACCTCACAAAGTCAGCAGCCACTTAGAATGTACTGGGAACAAGTTACAGGAAAATGTCACCAAAGTGCTTATCTCAGTCTAATAATGCTATTTTGACCCAAGATTTTTTTAAGAAAGTGGAAGTCAGTTTTGTCTGAAAGAAGGCATTAGGGCTCATGTATTTTGTGTTGGGCTCCTAAAACCCACTTTTAGAGACCTCACAAAGTCAGCAGCCACTTAGAATGTACTGGGAACAAGTTACAGGAAAATGTCACCAAAGTGCTTATCTCAGTCTAATAATGCTATTTTGACCCAAGATTTTTTTAAGAAAGTGGAAGTCAGTTTTGTCTGAAAGAAGGCATTAGGGCTCATGTATTTTGTGTTGGGCTCCTAAAACCCACTTTTAGAGACCTCACAAAGTCAGCAGCCACTTAGAATGTACTGGGAACAAGTTACAGGAAAATGTCACCAAAGTGCTTATCTCAGCCCAAAAATGCCATTTTGAGCCACGATTTTTTAAGGAAAGTGGGTGTCAGTTTTGTATGAAGGAAGGCATTGGGGCTCATGTATTTTGTGTTGGGCTCCTAAAACCCACTTTTAGAGACCTCACAAAGTCAGCAGCCACTTAGAATGTACTGGGAACAAGTTACAGGAAAATGTCACCAAAGTGCTTATCTCAGTCTAATAATGCTATTTTGACCCAAGATTTTTTTAAGAAAGTGGAAGTCAGTTTTGTCTGAAAGAAGGCATTAGGGCTCATGTATTTTGTGTTGGGCTCCTAAAACCCACTTTTAGAGACCTCACAAAGTCAGCAGCCACTTAGAATGTACTGGGAACAAGTTACAGGAAAATGTCACCAAAGTGCTTATCTCAGCCCAAAAATGCCATTTTGAGCCACGATTTTTTAAGGAAAGTGGGTGTCAGTTTTGTATGAAGGAAGGCATTGGGGCTCATGTATTTTGTGTTGGGCTCCTAAAACCCACTTTTAGAGACCTCAAAAAGTCAGCAGCCACTTAGAATGTACTGGGAACAAGTTACAGGAAAATGTCACCAAAGTGCTTATCTCAGTCTAATAATGCTATTTTGACCCAAGATTTTTTTAAGAAAGTGGAAGTCAGTTTTGTCTGAAAGAAGGCATTAGGGCTCATGTATTTTGTGTTGGGCTCCTAAAACCCACTTTTAGAGACCTCACAAAGTCAGCAGCCACTTAGAATGTACTGGGAACAAGTTACAGGAAAATGTCACCAAAGTGCTTATCTCAGCCCAAAAATGCCATTTTGAGCCACGATTTTTTAAGGAAAGTGGGTGTCAGTTTTGTATGAAGGAAGGCATTGGGGCTCATGTATTTTGTGTTGGGCTCCTAAAACCCACTTTTAGAGACCTCACAAAGTCAGCAGCCACTTAGAATGTACTGGGAACAAGTTACAGGAAAATGTCACCAAAGTGCTTATCTCAGTCTAATAATGCTATTTTGACCCAAGATTTTTTTAAGAAAGTGGAAGTCAGTTTTGTCTGAAAGAAGGCATTAGGGCTCATGTATTTTGTGTTGGGCTCCTAAAACCCAATTTTACAGACCTCACAAAGTCAGCAGCCACTTAAAATGTACTGGGAACAAGTTACAGGAAAATGTCACCAAAGTGCTTATCTCAGCCCAAAAATGCTATTTTGAACCACGATTTTTTAAAGAAAGTGGGTGTCAGTTCTGTCTGAAGGAAGGCATTAGGGCTCATGTATTTTGTGTTGGGCTCCTAAAACCCACTTTTAGAGACCTCACAAAGTCAGCAGCCACTTAGAATGTACTGGGAACAAGTTACAGGAAAATGTCACCAAAGTGCTTATCTCAGCCCAAAAATGCCATTTTGAGCCACGATTTTTTAAGGAAAGTGGGTGTCAGTTTTGTATGAAGGAAGGCATTGGGGCTCATGTATTTTGTGTTGGGCTCCTAAAACCCACTTTTAGAGACCTCACAAAGTCAGCAGCCACTTAGAATGTACTGGGAACAAGTTACAGGAAAATGTCACCAAAGTGCTTATCTCAGTCTAATAATGCTATTTTGACCCAAGATTTTTTTAAGAAAGTGGAAGTCAGTTTTGTCTGAAAGAAGGCATTAGGGCTCATGTATTTTGTGTTGGGCTCCTAAAACCCACTTTTAGAGACCTCACAAAGTCAGCAGCCACTTAGAATGTACTGGGAACAAGTTACAGGAAAATGTCACCAAAGTGCTTATCTCAGCCCAAAAATGCCATTTTGAGCCACGATTTTTTAAGGAAAGTGGGTGTCAGTTTTGTATGAAGGAAGGCATTGGGGCTCATGTATTTTGTGTTGGGCTCCTAAAACCCACTTTTAGAGACCTCACAAAGTCAGCAGCCACTTAGAATGTACTGGGAACAAGTTACAGGAAAATGTCACCAAAGTGCTTATCTCAGTCTAATAATGCTATTTTGACCCAAGATTTTTTTAAGAAAGTGGAAGTCAGTTTTGTCTGAAAGAAGGCATTAGGGCTCATGTATTTTGTGTTGGGCTCCTAAAACCCACTTTTAGAGACCTCACAAAGTCAGCAGCCACTTAGAATGTACTGGGAACAAGTTACAGGAAAATGTCACCAAAGTGCTTATCTCAGCCCAAAAATGCCATTTTGAGCCACGATTTTTTAAGGAAAGTGGGTGTCAGTTTTGTATGAAGGAAGGCATTGGGGCTCATGTATTTTGTGTTGGGCTCCTAAAACCCACTTTTAGAGACCTCACAAAGTCAGCAGCCACTTAGAATGTACTGGGAACAAGTTACAGGAAAATGTCACCAAAGTGCTTATCTCAGTCTAATAATGCTATTTTGACCCAAGATTTTTTTAAGAAAGTGGAAGTCAGTTTTGTCTGAAAGAAGGCATTAGGGCTCATGTATTTTGTGTTGGGCTCCTAAAACCCACTTTTAGAGACCTCACAAAGTCAGCAGCCACTTAGAATGTACTGGGAACAAGTTACAGGAAAATGTCACCAAAGTGCTTATCTCAGCCCAAAAATGCCATTTTGAGCCACGATTTTTTAAGGAAAGTGGGTGTCAGTTTTGTATGAAGGAAGGCATTGGGGCTCATGTATTTTGTGTTGGGCTCCTAAAACCCACTTTTAGAGACCTCACAAAGTCAGCAGCCACTTAGAATGTACTGGGAACAAGTTACAGGAAAATGTCACCAAAGTGCTTATCTCAGCCCAAAAATGCCATTTTGAGCCACGATTTTTTAAGGAAAGTGGGTGTCAGTTTTGTATGAAGGAAGGCATTGGGGCTCATGTATTTTGTGTTGGGCTCCTAAAACCCACTTTTAGAGACCTCACAAAGTCAGCAGCCACTTAGAATGTACTGGGAACAAGTTACAGGAAAATGTCACCAAAGTGCTTATCTCAGTCTAATAATGCTATTTTGACCCAAGATTTTTTTAAGAAAGTGGAAGTCAGTTTTGTCTGAAAGAAGGCATTAGGGCTCATGTATTTTGTGTTGGGCTCCTAAAACCCACTTTTAGAGACCTCACAAAGTCAGCAGCCACTTAGAATGTACTGGGAACAAGTTACAGGAAAATGTCACCAAAGTGCTTATCTCAGCCCAAAAATGCCATTTTGAGCCACGATTTTTTAAGGAAAGTGGGTGTCAGTTTTGTATGAAGGAAGGCATTGGGGCTCATGTATTTTGTGTTGGGCTCCTAAAACCCACTTTTAGAGACCTCACAAAGTCAGCAGCCACTTAGAATGTACTGGGAACAAGTTACAGGAAAATGTCACCAAAGTGCTTATCTCAGTCTAATAATGCTATTTTGACCCAAGATTTTTTTAAGAAAGTGGAAGTCAGTTTTGTCTGAAAGAAGGCATTAGGGCTCATGTATTTTGTGTTGGGCTCCTAAAACCCACTTTTAGAGACCTCACAAAGTCAGCAGCCACTTAGAATGTACTGGGAACAAGTTACAGGAAAATGTCACCAAAGTGCTTATCTCAGTCTAATAATGCTATTTTGACCCAAGATTTTTTTAAGAAAGTGGAAGTCAGTTTTGTCTGAAAGAAGGCATTAGGGCTCATGTATTTTGTGTTGGGCTCCTAAAACCCACTTTTAGAGACCTCACAAAGTCAGCAGCCACTTAGAATGTACTGGGAACAAGTTACAGGAAAATGTCACCAAAGTGCTTATCTCAGCCCAAAAATGCCATTTTGAGCCACGATTTTTTAAGGAAAGTGGGTGTCAGTTTTGTATGAAGGAAGGCATTGGGGCTCATGTATTTTGTGTTGGGCTCCTAAAACCCACTTTTAGAGACCTCACAAAGTCAGCAGCCACTTAGAATGTACTGGGAACAAGTTACAGGAAAATGTCACCAAAGTGCTTATCTCAGCCCAAAAATGCCATTTTGAGCCACGATTTTTTAAGGAAAGTGGGTGTCAGTTTTGTATGAAGGAAGGCATTGGGGCTCATGTATTTTGTGTTGGGCTCCTAAAACCCACTTTTAGAGACCTCACAAAGTCAGCAGCCACTTAGAATGTACTGGGAACAAGTTACAGGAAAATGTCACCAAAGTGCTTATCTCAGTCTAATAATGCTATTTTGACCCAAGATTTTTTTAAGAAAGTGGAAGTCAGTTTTGTCTGAAAGAAGGCATTAGGGCTCATGTATTTTGTGTTGGGCTCCTAAAACCCACTTTTAGAGACCTCACAAAGTCAGCAGCCACTTAGAATGTACTGGGAACAAGTTACAGGAAAATGTCACCAAAGTGCTTATCTCAGCCCAAAAATGCCATTTTGAGCCACGATTTTTTAAGGAAAGTGGGTGTCAGTTTTGTATGAAGGAAGGCATTGGGGCTCATGTATTTTGTGTTGGGCTCCTAAAACCCACTTTTAGAGACCTCACAAAGTCAGCAGCCACTTAGAATGTACTGGGAACAAGTTACAGGAAAATGTCACCAAAGTGCTTATCTCAGTCTAATAATGCTATTTTGACCCAAGATTTTTTTAAGAAAGTGGAAGTCAGTTTTGTCTGAAAGAAGGCATTAGGGCTCATGTATTTTGTGTTGGGCTCCTAAAACCCACTTTTAGAGACCTCACAAAGTCAGCAGCCACTTAGAATGTACTGGGAACAAGTTACAGGAAAATGTCACCAAAGTGCTTATCTCAGCCCAAAAATGCCATTTTGAGCCACGATTTTTTAAGGAAAGTGGGTGTCAGTTTTGTATGAAGGAAGGCATTGGGGCTCATGTATTTTGTGTTGGGCTCCTAAAACCCACTTTTAGAGACCTCACAAAGTCAGCAGCCACTTAGAATGTACTGGGAACAAGTTACAGGAAAATGTCACCAAAGTGCTTATCTCAGTCTAATAATGCTATTTTGACCCAAGATTTTTTTAAGAAAGTGGAAGTCAGTTTTGTCTGAAAGAAGGCATTAGGGCTCATGTATTTTGTGTTGGGCTCCTAAAACCCACTTTTAGAGACCTCACAAAGTCAGCAGCCACTTAGAATGTACTGGGAACAAGTTACAGGAAAATGTCACCAAAGTGCTTATCTCAGCCCAAAAATGCCATTTTGAGCCACGATTTTTTAAGGAAAGTGGGTGTCAGTTTTGTATGAAGGAAGGCATTGGGGCTCATGTATTTTGTGTTGGGCTCCTAAAACCCACTTTTAGAGACCTCACAAAGTCAGCAGCCACTTAGAATGTACTGGGAACAAGTTACAGGAAAATGTCACCAAAGTGCTTATCTCAGTCTAATAATGCTATTTTGACCCAAGATTTTTTTAAGAAAGTGGAAGTCAGTTTTGTCTGAAAGAAGGCATTAGGGCTCATGTATTTTGTGTTGGGCTCCTAAAACCCACTTTTAGAGACCTCACAAAGTCAGCAGCCACTTAGAATGTACTGGGAACAAGTTACAGGAAAATGTCACCAAAGTGCTTATCTCAGCCCAAAAATGCCATTTTGAGCCACGATTTTTTAAGGAAAGTGGGTGTCAGTTTTGTATGAAGGAAGGCATTGGGGCTCATGTATTTTGTGTTGGGCTCCTAAAACCCACTTTTAGAGACCTCACAAAGTCAGCAGCCACTTAGAATGTACTGGGAACAAGTTACAGGAAAATGTCACCAAAGTGCTTATCTCAGTCTAATAATGCTATTTTGACCCAAGATTTTTTTAAGAAAGTGGAAGTCAGTTTTGTCTGAAAGAAGGCATTAGGGCTCATGTATTTTGTGTTGGGCTCCTAAAACCCACTTTTAGAGACCTCACAAAGTCAGCAGCCACTTAGAATGTACTGGGAACAAGTTACAGGAAAATGTCACCAAAGTGCTTATCTCAGCCCAAAAATGCCATTTTGAGCCACGATTTTTTAAGGAAAGTGGGTGTCAGTTTTGTATGAAGGAAGGCATTGGGGCTCATGTATTTTGTGTTGGGCTCCTAAAACCCACTTTTAGAGACCTCACAAAGTCAGCAGCCACTTAGAATGTACTGGGAACAAGTTACAGGAAAATGTCACCAAAGTGCTTATCTCAGTCTAATAATGCTATTTTGACCCAAGATTTTTTTAAGAAAGTGGAAGTCAGTTTTGTCTGAAAGAAGGCATTAGGGCTCATGTATTTTGTGTTGGGCTCCTAAAACCCACTTTTAGAGACCTCACAAAGTCAGCAGCCACTTAGAATGTACTGGGAACAAGTTACAGGAAAATGTCACCAAAGTGCTTATCTCAGCCCAAAAATGCCATTTTGAGCCACGATTTTTTAAGGAAAGTGGGTGTCAGTTTTGTATGAAGGAAGGCATTGGGGCTCATGTATTTTGTGTTGGGCTCCTAAAACCCACTTTTAGAGACCTCACAAAGTCAGCAGCCACTTAGAATGTACTGGGAACAAGTTACAGGAAAATGTCACCAAAGTGCTTATCTCAGTCTAATAATGCTATTTTGACCCAAGATTTTTTTAAGAAAGTGGAAGTCAGTTTTGTCTGAAAGAAGGCATTAGGGCTCATGTATTTTGTGTTGGGCTCCTAAAACCCACTTTTAGAGACCTCACAAAGTCAGCAGCCACTTAGAATGTACTGGGAACAAGTTACAGGAAAATGTCACCAAAGTGCTTATCTCAGCCCAAAAATGCCATTTTGAGCCACGATTTTTTAAGGAAAGTGGGTGTCAGTTTTGTATGAAGGAAGGCATTGGGGCTCATGTATTTTGTGTTGGGCTCCTAAAACCCACTTTTAGAGACCACACAAAGTCAGCAGCCACTTAGAATGTACTGGGAACAAGTTACAGGAAAATGTCACCAAAGTGCTTATCTCAGTCTAATAATGCTATTTTGACCCAAGATTTTTTTAAGAAAGTGGAAGTCAGTTTTGTCTGAAAGAAGGCATTAGGGCTCATGTATTTTGTGTTGGGCTCCTAAAACCCACTTTTAGAGACCTCACAAAGTCAGCAGCCACTTAGAATGTACTGGGAACAAGTTACAGGAAAATGTCACCAAAGTGCTTATCTCAGCCCAAAAATGCCATTTTGAGCCACGATTTTTTAAGGAAAGTGGGTGTCAGTTTTGTATGAAGGAAGGCATTGGGGCTCATGTATTTTGTGTTGGGCTCCTAAAACCCACTTTTAGAGACCTCACAAAGTCAGCAGCCACTTAGAATGTACTGGGAACAAGTTACAGGAAAATGTCACCAAAGTGCTTATCTCAGTCTAATAATGCTATTTTGACCCAAGATTTTTTTAAGAAAGTGGAAGTCAGTTTTGTCTGAAAGAAGGCATTAGGGCTCATGTATTTTGTGTTGGGCTCCTAAAACCCACTTTTAGAGACCTCACAAAGTCAGCAGCCACTTAGAATGTACTGGGAACAAGTTACAGGAAAATGTCACCAAAGTGCTTATCTCAGCCCAAAAATGCCATTTTGAGCCACGATTTTTTAAGGAAAGTGGGTGTCAGTTTTGTATGAAGGAAGGCATTGGGGCTCATGTATTTTGTGTTGGGCTCCTAAAACCCACTTTTAGAGACCTCAAAAAGTCAGCAGCCACTTAGAATGTACTGGGAACAAGTTACAGGAAAATGTCACCAAAGTGCTTATCTCAGTCTAATAATGCTATTTTGACCCAAGATTTTTTTAAGAAAGTGGAAGTCAGTTTTGTCTGAAAGAAGGCATTAGGGCTCATGTATTTTGTGTTGGGCTCCTAAAACCCACTTTTAGAGACCTCACAAAGTCAGCAGCCACTTAGAATGTACTGGGAACAAGTTACAGGAAAATGTCACCAAAGTGCTTATCTCAGCCCAAAAATGCCATTTTGAGCCACGATTTTTTAAGGAAAGTGGGTGTCAGTTTTGTATGAAGGAAGGCATTGGGGCTCATGTATTTTGTGTTGGGCTCCTAAAACCCACTTTTAGAGACCTCACAAAGTCAGCAGCCACTTAGAATGTACTGGGAACAAGTTACAGGAAAATGTCACCAAAGTGCTTATCTCAGTCTAATAATGCTATTTTGACCCAAGATTTTTTTAAGAAAGTGGAAGTCAGTTTTGTCTGAAAGAAGGCATTAGGGCTCATGTATTTTGTGTTGGGCTCCTAAAACCCAATTTTACAGACCTCACAAAGTCAGCAGCCACTTAAAATGTACTGGGAACAAGTTACAGGAAAATGTCACCAAAGTGCTTATCTCAGCCCAAAAATGCTATTTTGAACCACGATTTTTTAAAGAAAGTGGGTGTCAGTTCTGTCTGAAGGAAGGCATTAGGGCTCATGTATTTTGTGTTGGGCTCCTAAAACCCACTTTTAGAGACCTCACAAAGTCAGCAGCCACTTAGAATGTACTGGGAACAAGTTACAGGAAAATGTCACCAAAGTGCTTATCTCAGCCCAAAAATGCCATTTTGAGCCACGATTTTTTAAGGAAAGTGGGTGTCAGTTTTGTATGAAGGAAGGCATTGGGGCTCATGTATTTTGTGTTGGGCTCCTAAAACCCACTTTTAGAGACCTCACAAAGTCAGCAGCCACTTAGAATGTACTGGGAACAAGTTACAGGAAAATGTCACCAAAGTGCTTATCTCAGTCTAATAATGCTATTTTGACCCAAGATTTTTTTAAGAAAGTGGAAGTCAGTTTTGTCTGAAAGAAGGCATTAGGGCTCATGTATTTTGTGTTGGGCTCCTAAAACCCACTTTTAGAGACCTCACAAAGTCAGCAGCCACTTAGAATGTACTGGGAACAAGTTACAGGAAAATGTCACCAAAGTGCTTATCTCAGCCCAAAAATGCCATTTTGAGCCACGATTTTTTAAGGAAAGTGGGTGTCAGTTTTGTATGAAGGAAGGCATTGGGGCTCATGTATTTTGTGTTGGGCTCCTAAAACCCACTTTTAGAGACCTCAAAAAGTCAGCAGCCACTTAGAATGTACTGGGAACAAGTTACAGGAAAATGTCACCAAAGTGCTTATCTCAGTCTAATAATGCTATTTTGACCCAAGATTTTTTTAAGAAAGTGGAAGTCAGTTTTGTCTGAAAGAAGGCATTAGGGCTCATGTATTTTGTGTTGGGCTCCTAAAACCCACTTTTAGAGACCTCACAAAGTCAGCAGCCACTTAGAATGTACTGGGAACAAGTTACAGGAAAATGTCACCAAAGTGCTTATCTCAGCCCAAAAATGCCATTTTGAGCCACGATTTTTTAAGGAAAGTGGGTGTCAGTTTTGTATGAAGGAAGGCATTGGGGCTCATGTATTTTGTGTTGGGCTCCTAAAACCCACTTTTAGAGACCTCACAAAGTCAGCAGCCACTTAGAATGTACTGGGAACAAGTTACAGGAAAATGTCACCAAAGTGCTTATCTCAGTCTAATAATGCTATTTTGACCCAAGATTTTTTTAAGAAAGTGGAAGTCAGTTTTGTCTGAAAGAAGGCATTAGGGCTCATGTATTTTGTGTTGGGCTCCTAAAACCCAATTTTACAGACCTCACAAAGTCAGCAGCCACTTAAAATGTACTGGGAACAAGTTACAGGAAAATGTCACCAAAGTGCTTATCTCAGCCCAAAAATGCTATTTTGAACCACGATTTTTTAAAGAAAGTGGGTGTCAGTTCTGTCTGAAGGAAGGCATTAGGGCTCATGTATTTTGTGTTGAGCTCCTAAAACCCACTTTTAGAGACCTCACAAAGTCAGCAGCCACTTAGAATGTACTGGGAACAAGTTACAGGAAAATGTCACCAAAGTGCTTATCTCAGCCCAAAAATGCCATTTTTAGCCACGATTTTTTAAGGAAAGTGGGTGTCAGTTTTGTATGAAGGAAGGCATTGGGGCTCATGTATTTTGTGTTGGGCTCCTAAAACCCACTTTTAGAGACCTCACAAAGTCAGCAGCCACTTAGAATGTACTGGGAACAAGTTACAGGAAAATGTCACCAAAGTGCTTATCTCAGTCTAATAATGCTATTTTGACCCAAGATTTTTTTAAGAAAGTGGAAGTCAGTTTTGTCTGAAAGAAGGCATTAGGGCTCATGTATTTTGTGTTGGGCTCCTAAAACCCACTTTTAGAGACCTCACAAAGTCAGCAGCCACTTAGAATGTACTGGGAACAAGTTACAGGAAAATGTCACCAAAGTGCTTATCTCAGCCCAAAAATGCCATTTTGAGCCACGATTTTTTAAGGAAAGTGGGTGTCAGTTTTGTATGAAGGAAGGCATTGGGGCTCATGTATTTTGTGTTGGGCTCCTAAAACCCACTTTTAGAGACCTCACAAAGTCAGCAGCCACTTAGAATGTACTGGGAACAAGTTACAGGAAAATGTCACCAAAGTGCTTATCTCAGTCTAATAATGCTATTTTGACCCAAGATTTTTTTAAGAAAGTGGAAGTCAGTTTTGTCTGAAAGAAGGCATTAGGGCTCATGTATTTTGTGTTGGGCTCCTAAAACCCACTTTTAGAGACCTCACAAAGTCAGCAGCCACTTAGAATGTACTGGGAACAAGTTACAGGAAAATGTCACCAAAGTGCTTATCTCAGCCCAAAAATGCCATTTTGAGCCACGATTTTTTAAGGAAAGTGGGTGTCAGTTTTGTATGAAGGAAGGCATTGGGGCTCATGTATTTTGTGTTGGGCTCCTAAAACCCACTTTTAGAGACCTCACAAAGTCAGCAGCCACTTAGAATGTACTGGGAACAAGTTACAGGAAAATGTCACCAAAGTGCTTATCTCAGTCTAATAATGCTATTTTGACCCAAGATTTTTTTAAGAAAGTGGAAGTCAGTTTTGTCTGAAAGAAGGCATTAGGGCTCATGTATTTTGTGTTGGGCTCCTAAAACCCACTTTTAGAGACCTCACAAAGTCAGCAGCCACTTAGAATGTACTGGGAACAAGTTACAGGAAAATGTCACCAAAGTGCTTATCTCAGCCCAAAAATGCCATTTTGAGCCACGATTTTTTAAGGAAAGTGGGTGTCAGTTTTGTATGAAGGAAGGCATTGGGGCTCATGTATTTTGTGTTGGGCTCCTAAAACCCACTTTTAGAGACCTCACAAAGTCAGCAGCCACTTAGAATGTACTGGGAACAAGTTACAGGAAAATGTCACCAAAGTGCTTATCTCAGCCCAAAAATGCCATTTTGAGCCACGATTTTTTAAGGAAAGTGGGTGTCAGTTTTGTATGAAGGAAGGCATTGGGGCTCATGTATTTTGTGTTGGGCTCCTAAAACCCACTTTTAGAGACCTCACAAAGTCAGCAGCCACTTAGAATGTACTGGGAACAAGTTACAGGAAAATGTCACCAAAGTGCTTATCTCAGTCTAATAATGCTATTTTGACCCAAGATTTTTTTAAGAAAGTGGAAGTCAGTTTTGTCTGAAAGAAGGCATTAGGGCTCATGTATTTTGTGTTGGGCTCCTAAAACCCACTTTTAGAGACCTCACAAAGTCAGCAGCCACTTAGAATGTACTGGGAACAAGTTACAGGAAAATGTCACCAAAGTGCTTATCTCAGCCCAAAAATGCCATTTTGAGCCACGATTTTTTAAGGAAAGTGGGTGTCAGTTTTGTATGAAGGAAGGCATTGGGGCTCATGTATTTTGTGTTGGGCTCCTAAAACCCACTTTTAGAGACCTCACAAAGTCAGCAGCCACTTAGAATGTACTGGGAACAAGTTACAGGAAAATGTCACCAAAGTGCTTATCTCAGTCTAATAATGCTATTTTGACCCAAGATTTTTTTAAGAAAGTGGAAGTCAGTTTTGTCTGAAAGAAGGCATTAGGGCTCATGTATTTTGTGTTGGGCTCCTAAAACCCACTTTTAGAGACCTCACAAAGTCAGCAGCCACTTAGAATGTACTGGGAACAAGTTACAGGAAAATGTCACCAAAGTGCTTATCTCAGTCTAATAATGCTATTTTGACCCAAGATTTTTTTAAGAAAGTGGAAGTCAGTTTTGTCTGAAAGAAGGCATTAGGGCTCATGTATTTTGTGTTGGGCTCCTAAAACCCACTTTTAGAGACCTCACAAAGTCAGCAGCCACTTAGAATGTACTGGGAACAAGTTACAGGAAAATGTCACCAAAGTGCTTATCTCAGCCCAAAAATGCCATTTTGAGCCACGATTTTTTAAGGAAAGTGGGTGTCAGTTTTGTATGAAGGAAGGCATTGGGGCTCATGTATTTTGTGTTGGGCTCCTAAAACCCACTTTTAGAGACCTCACAAAGTCAGCAGCCACTTAGAATGTACTGGGAACAAGTTACAGGAAAATGTCACCAAAGTGCTTATCTCAGTCTAATAATGCTATTTTGACCCAAGATTTTTTTAAGAAAGTGGAAGTCAGTTTTGTCTGAAAGAAGGCATTAGGGCTCATGTATTTTGTGTTGGGCTCCTAAAACCCACTTTTAGAGACCTCACAAAGTCAGCAGCCACTTAGAATGTACTGGGAACAAGTTACAGGAAAATGTCACCAAAGTGCTTATCTCAGCCCAAAAATGCCATTTTGAGCCACGATTTTTTAAGGAAAGTGGGTGTCAGTTTTGTATGAAGGAAGGCATTGGGGCTCATGTATTTTGTGTTGGGCTCCTAAAACCCACTTTTAGAGACCTCACAAAGTCAGCAGCCACTTAGAATGTACTGGGAACAAGTTACAGGAAAATGTCACCAAAGTGCTTATCTCAGCCCAAAAATGCCATTTTGAGCCACGATTTTTTAAGGAAAGTGGGTGTCAGTTTTGTATGAAGGAAGGCATTGGGGCTCATGTATTTTGTGTTGGGCTCCTAAAACCCACTTTTAGAGACCTCACAAAGTCAGCAGCCACTTAGAATGTACTGGGAACAAGTTACAGGAAAATGTCACCAAAGTGCTTATCTCAGCCCAAAAATGCCATTTTGAGCCACGATTTTTTAAGGAAAGTGGGTGTCAGTTTTGTATGAAGGAAGGCATTGGGGCTCATGTATTTTGTGTTGGGCTCCTAAAACCCACTTTTAGAGACCTCACAAAGTCAGCAGCCACTTAGAATGTACTGGGAACAAGTTACAGGAAAATGTCACCAAAGTGCTTATCTCAGTCTAATAATGCTATTTTGACCCAAGATTTTTTTAAGAAAGTGGAAGTCAGTTTTGTCTGAAAGAAGGCATTAGGGCTCATGTATTTTGTGTTGGGCTCCTAAAACCCACTTTTAGAGACCTCACAAAGTCAGCAGCCACTTAGAATGTACTGGGAACAAGTTACAGGAAAATGTCACCAAAGTGCTTATCTCAGCCCAAAAATGCCATTTTGAGCCACGATTTTTTAAGGAAAGTGGGTGTCAGTTTTGTATGAAGGAAGGCATTGGGGCTCATGTATTTTGTGTTGGGCTCCTAAAACCCACTTTTAGAGACCTCACAAAGTCAGCAGCCACTTAGAATGTACTGGGAACAAGTTACAGGAAAATGTCACCAAAGTGCTTATCTCAGTCTAATAATGCTATTTTGACCCAAGATTTTTTTAAGAAAGTGGAAGTCAGTTTTGTCTGAAAGAAGGCATTAGGGCTCATGTATTTTGTGTTGGGCTCCTAAAACCCACTTTTAGAGACCTCACAAAGTCAGCAGCCACTTAGAATGTACTGGGAACAAGTTACAGGAAAATGTCACCAAAGTGCTTATCTCAGCCCAAAAATGCCATTTTGAGCCACGATTTTTTAAGGAAAGTGGGTGTCAGTTTTGTATGAAGGAAGGCATTGGGGCTCATGTATTTTGTGTTGGGCTCCTAAAACCCACTTTTAGAGACCTCACAAAGTCAGCAGCCACTTAGAATGTACTGGGAACAAGTTACAGGAAAATGTCACCAAAGTGCTTATCTCAGTCTAATAATGCTATTTTGACCCAAGATTTTTTTAAGAAAGTGGAAGTCAGTTTTGTCTGAAAGAAGGCATTAGGGCTCATGTATTTTGTGTTGGGCTCCTAAAACCCACTTTTAGAGACCTCACAAAGTCAGCAGCCACTTAGAATGTACTGGGAACAAGTTACAGGAAAATGTCACCAAAGTGCTTATCTCAGCCCAAAAATGCCATTTTGAGCCACGATTTTTTAAGGAAAGTGGGTGTCAGTTTTGTATGAAGGAAGGCATTGGGGCTCATGTATTTTGTGTTGGGCTCCTAAAACCCACTTTTAGAGACCTCACAAAGTCAGCAGCCACTTAGAATGTACTGGGAACAAGTTACAGGAAAATGTCACCAAAGTGCTTATCTCAGTCTAATAATGCTATTTTGACCCAAGATTTTTTTAAGAAAGTGGAAGTCAGTTTTGTCTGAAAGAAGGCATTAGGGCTCATGTATTTTGTGTTGGGCTCCTAAAACCCACTTTTAGAGACCTCACAAAGTCAGCAGCCACTTAGAATGTACTGGGAACAAGTTACAGGAAAATGTCACCAAAGTGCTTATCTCAGCCCAAAAATGCCATTTTGAGCCACGATTTTTTAAGGAAAGTGGGTGTCAGTTTTGTATGAAGGAAGGCATTGGGGCTCATGTATTTTGTGTTGGGCTCCTAAAACCCACTTTTAGAGACCTCACAAAGTCAGCAGCCACTTAGAATGTACTGGGAACAAGTTACAGGAAAATGTCACCAAAGTGCTTATCTCAGTCTAATAATGCTATTTTGACCCAAGATTTTTTTAAGAAAGTGGAAGTCAGTTTTGTCTGAAAGAAGGCATTAGGGCTCATGTATTTTGTGTTGGGCTCCTAAAACCCACTTTTAGAGACCTCACAAAGTCAGCAGCCACTTAGAATGTACTGGGAACAAGTTACAGGAAAATGTCACCAAAGTGCTTATCTCAGCCCAAAAATGCCATTTTGAGCCACGATTTTTTAAGGAAAGTGGGTGTCAGTTTTGTATGAAGGAAGGCATTGGGGCTCATGTATTTTGTGTTGGGCTCCTAAAACCCACTTTTAGAGACCTCACAAAGTCAGCAGCCACTTAGAATGTACTGGGAACAAGTTACAGGAAAATGTCACCAAAGTGCTTATCTCAGTCTAATAATGCTATTTTGACCCAAGATTTTTTTAAGAAAGTGGAAGTCAGTTTTGTCTGAAAGAAGGCATTAGGGCTCATGTATTTTGTGTTGGGCTCCTAAAACCCACTTTTAGAGACCTCACAAAGTCAGCAGCCACTTAGAATGTACTGGGAACAAGTTACAGGAAAATGTCACCAAAGTGCTTATCTCAGCCCAAAAATGCCATTTTGAGCCACGATTTTTTAAGGAAAGTGGGTGTCAGTTTTGTATGAAGGAAGGCATTGGGGCTCATGTATTTTGTGTTGGGCTCCTAAAACCCACTTTTAGAGACCTCACAAAGTCAGCAGCCACTTAGAATGTACTGGGAACAAGTTACAGGAAAATGTCACCAAAGTGCTTATCTCAGTCTAATAATGCTATTTTGACCCAAGATTTTTTTAAGAAAGTGGAAGTCAGTTTTGTCTGAAAGAAGGCATTAGGGCTCATGTATTTTGTGTTGGGCTCCTAAAACCCACTTTTAGAGACCTCACAAAGTCAGCAGCCACTTAGAATGTACTGGGAACAAGTTACAGGAAAATGTCACCAAAGTGCTTATCTCAGCCCAAAAATGCCATTTTGAGCCACGATTTTTTAAGGAAAGTGGGTGTCAGTTTTGTATGAAGGAAGGCATTGGGGCTCATGTATTTTGTGTTGGGCTCCTAAAACCCACTTTTAGAGACCTCACAAAGTCAGCAGCCACTTAGAATGTACTGGGAACAAGTTACAGGAAAATGTCACCAAAGTGCTTATCTCAGTCTAATAATGCTATTTTGACCCAAGATTTTTTTAAGAAAGTGGAAGTCAGTTTTGTCTGAAAGAAGGCATTAGGGCTCATGTATTTTGTGTTGGGCTCCTAAAACCCACTTTTAGAGACCTCACAAAGTCAGCAGCCACTTAGAATGTACTGGGAACAAGTTACAGGAAAATGTCACCAAAGTGCTTATCTCAGCCCAAAAATGCCATTTTGAGCCACGATTTTTTAAGGAAAGTGGGTGTCAGTTTTGTATGAAGGAAGGCATTGGGGCTCATGTATTTTGTGTTGGGCTCCTAAAACCCACTTTTAGAGACCTCACAAAGTCAGCAGCCACTTAGAATGTACTGGGAACAAGTTACAGGAAAATGTCACCAAAGTGCTTATCTCAGTCTAATAATGCTATTTTGACCCAAGATTTTTTTAAGAAAGTGGAAGTCAGTTTTGTCTGAAAGAAGGCATTAGGGCTCATGTATTTTGTGTTGGGCTCCTAAAACCCACTTTTAGAGACCTCACAAAGTCAGCAGCCACTTAGAATGTACTGGGAACAAGTTACAGGAAAATGTCACCAAAGTGCTTATCTCAGCCCAAAAATGCCATTTTGAGCCACGATTTTTTAAGGAAAGTGGGTGTCAGTTTTGTATGAAGGAAGGCATTGGGGCTCATGTATTTTGTGTTGGGCTCCTAAAACCCACTTTTAGAGACCTCACAAAGTCAGCAGCCACTTAGAATGTACTGGGAACAAGTTACAGGAAAATGTCACCAAAGTGCTTATCTCAGTCTAATAATGCTATTTTGACCCAAGATTTTTTTAAGAAAGTGGAAGTCAGTTTTGTCTGAAAGAAGGCATTAGGGCTCATGTATTTTGTGTTGGGCTCCTAAAACCCACTTTTAGAGACCTCACAAAGTCAGCAGCCACTTAGAATGTACTGGGAACAAGTTACAGGAAAATGTCACCAAAGTGCTTATCTCAGCCCAAAAATGCCATTTTGAGCCACGATTTTTTAAGGAAAGTGGGTGTCAGTTTTGTATGAAGGAAGGCATTGGGGCTCATGTATTTTGTGTTGGGCTCCTAAAACCCACTTTTAGAGACCTCACAAAGTCAGCAGCCACTTAGAATGTACTGGGAACAAGTTACAGGAAAATGTCACCAAAGTGCTTATCTCAGTCTAATAATGCTATTTTGACCCAAGATTTTTTTAAGAAAGTGGAAGTCAGTTTTGTCTGAAAGAAGGCATTAGGGCTCATGTATTTTGTGTTGGGCTCCTAAAACCCACTTTTAGAGACCTCACAAAGTCAGCAGCCACTTAGAATGTACTGGGAACAAGTTACAGGAAAATGTCACCAAAGTGCTTATCTCAGCCCAAAAATGCCATTTTGAGCCACGATTTTTTAAGGAAAGTGGGTGTCAGTTTTGTATGAAGGAAGGCATTGGGGCTCATGTATTTTGTGTTGGGCTCCTAAAACCCACTTTTAGAGACCTCACAAAGTCAGCAGCCACTTAGAATGTACTGGGAACAAGTTACAGGAAAATGTCACCAAAGTGCTTATCTCAGTCTAATAATGCTATTTTGACCCAAGATTTTTTTAAGAAAGTGGAAGTCAGTTTTGTCTGAAAGAAGGCATTAGGGCTCATGTATTTTGTGTTGGGCTCCTAAAACCCAATTTTACAGACCTCACAAAGTCAGCAGCCACTTAAAATGTACTGGGAACAAGTTACAGGAAAATGTCACCAAAGTGCTTATCTCAGCCCAAAAATGCTATTTTGAACCACGATTTTTTAAAGAAAGTGGGTGTCAGTTCTGTCTGAAGGAAGGCATTAGGGCTCATGTATTTTGTGTTGGGCTCCTAAAACCCACTTTTAGAGACCTCACAAAGTCAGCAGCCACTTAGAATGTACTGGGAACAAGTTACAGGAAAATGTCACCAAAGTGCTTATCTCAGCCCAAAAATGCCATTTTGAGCCACGATTTTTTAAGGAAAGTGGGTGTCAGTTTTGTATGAAGGAAGGCATTGGGGCTCATGTATTTTGTGTTGGGCTCCTAAAACCCACTTTTAGAGACCTCACAAAGTCAGCAGCCACTTAGAATGTACTGGGAACAAGTTACAGGAAAATGTCACCAAAGTGCTTATCTCAGTCTAATAATGCTATTTTGACCCAAGATTGTTTTAAGAAAGTGGAAGTCAGTTTTGTCTGAAAGAAGGCATTAGGGCTCATGTATTTTGTGTTGGGCTCCTAAAACCCACTTTTAGAGACCTCACAAAGTCAGCAGCCACTTAGAATGTACTGGGAACAAGTTACAGGAAAATGTCACCAAAGTGCTTATCTCAGCCCAAAAATGCCATTTTGAGCCACGATTTTTTAAGGAAAGTGGGTGTCAGTTTTGTATGAAGGAAGGCATTGGGGCTCATGTATTTTGTGTTGGGCTCCTAAAACCCACTTTTAGAGACCTCACAAAGTCAGCAGCCACTTAGAATGTACTGGGAACAAGTTACAGGAAAATGTCACCAAAGTGCTTATCTCAGCCCAAAAATGCCATTTTGAGCCACGATTTTTTAAGGAAAGTGGGTGTCAGTTTTGTATGAAGGAAGGCATTGGGGCTCATGTATTTTGTGTTGGGCTCCTAAAACCCACTTTTAGAGACCTCACAAAGTCAGCAGCCACTTAGAATGTACTGGGAACAAGTTACAGGAAAATGTCACCAAAGTGCTTATCTCAGTCTAATAATGCTATTTTGACCCAAGATTTTTTTAAGAAAGTGGAAGTCAGTTTTGTCTGAAAGAAGGCATTAGGGCTCATGTATTTTGTGTTGGGCTCCTAAAACCCAATTTTACAGACCTCACAAAGTCAGCAGCCACTTAAAATGTACTGGGAACAAGTTACAGGAAAATGTCACCAAAGTGCTTATCTCAGCCCAAAAATGCTATTTTGAACCACGATTTTTTAAAGAAAGTGGGTGTCAGTTCTGTCTGAAGGAAGGCATTAGGGCTCATGTATTTTGTGTTGGGCTCCTAAAACCCACTTTTAGAGACCTCACAAAGTCAGCAGCCACTTAGAATGTACTGGGAACAAGTTACAGGAAAATGTCACCAAAGTGCTTATCTCAGCCCAAAAATGCCATTTTGAGCCACGATTTTTTAAGGAAAGTGGGTGTCAGTTTTGTATGAAGGAAGGCATTGGGGCTCATGTATTTTGTGTTGGGCTCCTAAAACCCACTTTTAGAGACCTCACAAAGTCAGCAGCCACTTAGAATGTACTGGGAACAAGTTACAGGAAAATGTCACCAAAGTGCTTATCTCAGTCTAATAATGCTATTTTGACCCAAGATTTTTTTAAGAAAGTGGAAGTCAGTTTTGTCTGAAAGAAGGCATTAGGGCTCATGTATTTTGTGTTGGGCTCCTAAAACCCACTTTTAGAGACCTCACAAAGTCAGCAGCCACTTAGAATGTACTGGGAACAAGTTACAGGAAAATGTCACCAAAGTGCTTATCTCAGTCTAATAATGCTATTTTGACCCAAGATTTTTTTAAGAAAGTGGAAGTCAGTTTTGTCTGAAAGAAGGCATTAGGGCTCATGTATTTTGTGTTGGGCTCCTAAAACCCACTTTTAGAGACCTCACAAAGTCAGCAGCCACTTAGAATGTACTGGGAACAAGTTACAGGAAAATGTCACCAAAGTGCTTATCTCAGTCTAATAATGCTATTTTGACCCAAGATTTTTTTAAGAAAGTGGAAGTCAGTTTTGTCTGAAAGAAGGCATTAGGGCTCATGTATTTTGTGTTGGGCTCCTAAAACCCACTTTTAGAGACCTCACAAAGTCAGCAGCCACTTAGAATGTACTGGGAACAAGTTACAGGAAAATGTCACCAAAGTGCTTATCTCAGCCCAAAAATGCCATTTTGAGCCACGATTTTTTAAGGAAAGTGGGTGTCAGTTTTGTATGAAGGAAGGCATTGGGGCTCATGTATTTTGTGTTGGGCTCCTAAAACCCACTTTTAGAGACCTCACAAAGTCAGCAGCCACTTAGAATGTACTGGGAACAAGTTACAGGAAAATGTCACCAAAGTGCTTATCTCAGTCTAATAATGCTATTTTGACCCAAGATTTTTTTAAGAAAGTGGAAGTCAGTTTTGTCTGAAAGAAGGCATTAGGGCTCATGTATTTTGTGTTGGGCTCCTAAAACCCACTTTTAGAGACCTCACAAAGTCAGCAGCCACTTAGAATGTACTGGGAACAAGTTACAGGAAAATGTCACCAAAGTGCTTATCTCAGCCCAAAAATGCCATTTTGAGCCACGATTTTTTAAGGAAAGTGGGTGTCAGTTTTGTATGAAGGAAGGCATTGGGGCTCATGTATTTTGTGTTGGGCTCCTAAAACCCACTTTTAGAGACCTCACAAAGTCAGCAGCCACTTAGAATGTACTGGGAACAAGTTACAGGAAAATGTCACCAAAGTGCTTATCTCAGTCTAATAATGCTATTTTGACCCAAGATTTTTTTAAGAAAGTGGAAGTCAGTTTTGTCTGAAAGAAGGCATTAGGGCTCATGTATTTTGTGTTGGGCTCCTAAAACCCACTTTTAGAGACCTCACAAAGTCAGCAGCCACTTAGAATGTACTGGGAACAAGTTACAGGAAAATGTCACCAAAGTGCTTATCTCAGCCCAAAAATGCCATTTTGAGCCACGATTTTTTAAGGAAAGTGGGTGTCAGTTTTGTATGAAGGAAGGCATTGGGGCTCATGTATTTTGTGTTGGGCTCCTAAAACCCACTTTTAGAGACCTCACAAAGTCAGCAGCCACTTAGAATGTACTGGGAACAAGTTACAGGAAAATGTCACCAAAGTGCTTATCTCAGTCTAATAATGCTATTTTGACCCAAGATTTTTTTAAGAAAGTGGAAGTCAGTTTTGTCTGAAAGAAGGCATTAGGGCTCATGTATTTTGTGTTGGGCTCCTAAAACCCACTTTTAGAGACCTCACAAAGTCAGCAGCCACTTAGAATGTACTGGGAACAAGTTACAGGAAAATGTCACCAAAGTGCTTATCTCAGCCCAAAAATGCCATTTTGAGCCACGATTTTTTAAGGAAAGTGGGTGTCAGTTTTGTATGAAGGAAGGCATTGGGGCTCATGTATTTTGTGTTGGGCTCCTAAAACCCACTTTTAGAGACCTCACAAAGTCAGCAGCCACTTAGAATGTACTGGGAACAAGTTACAGGAAAATGTCACCAAAGTGCTTATCTCAGCCCAAAAATGCCATTTTGAGCCACGATTTTTTAAGGAAAGTGGGTGTCAGTTTTGTATGAAGGAAGGCATTGGGGCTCATGTATTTTGTGTTGGGCTCCTAAAACCCACTTTTAGAGACCTCACAAAGTCAGCAGCCACTTAGAATGTACTGGGAACAAGTTACAGGAAAATGTCACCAAAGTGCTTATCTCAGTCTAATAATGCTATTTTGACCCAAGATTTTTTTAAGAAAGTGGAAGTCAGTTTTGTCTGAAAGAAGGCATTAGGGCTCATGTATTTTGTGTTGGGCTCCTAAAACCCACTTTTAGAGACCTCACAAAGTCAGCAGCCACTTAGAATGTACTGGGAACAAGTTACAGGAAAATGTCACCAAAGTGCTTATCTCAGCCCAAAAATGCCATTTTGAGCCACGATTTTTTAAGGAAAGTGGGTGTCAGTTTTGTATGAAGGAAGGCATTGGGGCTCATGTATTTTGTGTTGGGCTCCTAAAACCCACTTTTAGAGACCTCACAAAGTCAGCAGCCACTTAGAATGTACTGGGAACAAGTTACAGGAAAATGTCACCAAAGTGCTTATCTCAGTCTAATAATGCTATTTTGACCCAAGATTTTTTTAAGAAAGTGGAAGTCAGTTTTGTCTGAAAGAAGGCATTAGGGCTCATATATTTTGTGTTGGGCTCCTAAAACCCACTTTTAGAGACCTCACAAAGTCAGCAGCCACTTAGAATGTACTGGGAACAAGTTACAGGAAAATGTCACCAAAGTGCTTATCTCAGCCCAAAAATGCCATTTTGAGCCACGATTTTTTAAGGAAAGTGGGTGTCAGTTTTGTATGAAGGAAGGCATTGGGGCTCATGTATTTTGTGTTGGGCTCCTAAAACCCACTTTTAGAGACCTCACAAAGTCAGCAGCCACTTAGAATGTACTGGGAACAAGTTACAGGAAAATGTCACCAAAGTGCTTATCTCAGTCTAATAATGCTATTTTGACCCAAGATTTTTTTAAGAAAGTGGAAGTCAGTTTTGTCTGAAAGAAGGCATTAGGGCTCATGTATTTTGTGTTGGGCTCCTAAAACCCACTTTTAGAGACCTCACAAAGTCAGCAGCCACTTAGAATGTACTGGGAACAAGTTACAGGAAAATGTCACCAAAGTGCTTATCTCAGCCCAAAAATGCCATTTTGAGCCACGATTTTTTAAGGAAAGTGGGTGTCAGTTTTGTATGAAGGAAGGCATTGGGGCTCATGTATTTTGTGTTGGGCTCCTAAAACCCACTTTTAGAGACCTCACAAAGTCAGCAGCCACTTAGAATGTACTGGGAACAAGTTACAGGAAAATGTCACCAAAGTGCTTATCTCAGTCTAATAATGCTATTTTGACCCAAGATTTTTTTAAGAAAGTGGAAGTCAGTTTTGTCTGAAAGAAGGCATTAGGGCTCATGTATTTTGTGTTGGGCTCCTAAAACCCAATTTTACAGACCTCACAAAGTCAGCAGCCACTTAAAATGTACTGGGAACAAGTTACAGGAAAATGTCACCAAAGTGCTTATCTCAGCCCAAAAATGCTATTTTGAACCACGATTTTTTAAAGAAAGTGGGTGTCAGTTCTGTCTGAAGGAAGGCATTAGGGCTCATGTATTTTGTGTTGGGCTCCTAAAACCCACTTTTAGAGACCTCACAAAGTCAGCAGCCACTTAGAATGTACTGGGAACAAGTTACAGGAAAATGTCACCAAAGTGCTTATCTCAGCCCAAAAATGCCATTTTGAGCCACGATTTTTTAAGGAAAGTGGGTGTCAGTTTTGTATGAAGGAAGGCATTGGGGCTCATGTATTTTGTGTTGGGCTCCTAAAACCCACTTTTAGAGACCTCACAAAGTCAGCAGCCACTTAGAATGTACTGGGAACAAGTTACAGGAAAATGTCACCAAAGTGCTTATCTCAGCCCAAAAATGCCATTTTGAGCCACGATTTTTTAAGGAAAGTGGGTGTCAGTTTTGTATGAAGGAAGGCATTGGGGCTCATGTATTTTGTGTTGGGCTCCTAAAACCCACTTTTAGAGACCTCACAAAGTCAGCAGCCACTTAAAATGTACTGGGAACAAGTTACAGGAAAATGTCACCAAAGTGCTTATCTCAGCCCAAAAATGCTATTTTGAACCACGATTTTTTAAAGAAAGTGGGTGTCAGTTCTGTCTGAAGGAAGGCATTAGGGCTCATGTATTTTGTGTTGGGCTCCTAAAACCCACTTTTAGAGACCTCACAAAGTCAGCAGCCACTTAGAATGTACTGGGAACAAGTTACAGGAAAATGTCACCAAAGTGCTTATCTCAGCCCAAAAATGCCATTTTGAGCCACGATTTTTTAAGGAAAGTGGGTGTCAGTTTTGTATGAAGGAAGGCATTGGGGCTCATGTATTTTGTGTTGGGCTCCTAAAACCCACTTTTAGAGACCTCACAAAGTCAGCAGCCACTTAGAATGTACTGGGAACAAGTTACAGGAAAATGTCACCAAAGTGCTTATCTCAGTCTAATAATGCTATTTTGACCCAAGATTTTTTTAAGAAAGTGGAAGTCAGTTTTGTCTGAAAGAAGGCATTAGGGCTCATGTATTTTGTGTTGGGCTCCTAAAACCCACTTTTAGAGACCTCACAAAGTCAGCAGCCACTTAGAATGTACTGGGAACAAGTTACAGGAAAATGTCACCAAAGTGCTTATCTCAGTCTAATAATGCTATTTTGACCCAAGATTTTTTTAAGAAAGTGGAAGTCAGTTTTGTCTGAAAGAAGGCATTAGGGCTCATGTATTTTGTGTTGGGCTCCTAAAACCCACTTTTAGAGACCTCACAAAGTCAGCAGCCACTTAGAATGTACTGGGAACAAGTTACAGGAAAATGTCACCAAAGTGCTTATCTCAGTCTAATAATGCTATTTTGACCCAAGATTTTTTTAAGAAAGTGGAAGTCAGTTTTGTCTGAAAGAAGGCATTAGGGCTCATGTATTTTGTGTTGGGCTCCTAAAACCCACTTTTAGAGACCTCACAAAGTCAGCAGCCACTTAGAATGTACTGGGAACAAGTTACAGGAAAATGTCACCAAAGTGCTTATCTCAGCCCAAAAATGCCATTTTGAGCCACGATTTTTTAAGGAAAGTGGGTGTCAGTTTTGTATGAAGGAAGGCATTGGGGCTCATGTATTTTGTGTTGGGCTCCTAAAACCCACTTTTAGAGACCTCACAAAGTCAGCAGCCACTTAGAATGTACTGGGAACAAGTTACAGGAAAATGTCACCAAAGTGCTTATCTCAGTCTAATAATGCTATTTTGACCCAAGATTTTTTTAAGAAAGTGGAAGTCAGTTTTGTCTGAAAGAAGGCATTAGGGCTCATGTATTTTGTGTTGGGCTCCTAAAACCCACTTTTAGAGACCTCACAAAGTCAGCAGCCACTTAGAATGTACTGGGAACAAGTTACAGGAAAATGTCACCAAAGTGCTTATCTCAGCCCAAAAATGCCATTTTGAGCCACGATTTTTTAAGGAAAGTGGGTGTCAGTTTTGTATGAAGGAAGGCATTGGGGCTCATGTATTTTGTGTTGGGCTCCTAAAACCCACTTTTAGAGACCTCACAAAGTCAGCAGCCACTTAGAATGTACTGGGAACAAGTTACAGGAAAATGTCACCAAAGTGCTTATCTCAGTCTAATAATGCTATTTTGACCCAAGATTTTTTTAAGAAAGTGGAAGTCAGTTTTGTCTGAAAGAAGGCATTAGGGCTCATGTATTTTGTGTTGGGCTCCTAAAACCCACTTTTAGAGACCTCACAAAGTCAGCAGCCACTTAGAATGTACTGGGAACAAGTTACAGGAAAATGTCACCAAAGTGCTTATCTCAGCCCAAAAATGCCATTTTGAGCCACGATTTTTTAAGGAAAGTGGGTGTCAGTTTTGTATGAAGGAAGGCATTGGGGCTCATGTATTTTGTGTTGGGCTCCTAAAACCCACTTTTAGAGACCTCACAAAGTCAGCAGCCACTTAGAATGTACTGGGAACAAGTTACAGGAAAATGTCACCAAAGTGCTTATCTCAGTCTAATAATGCTATTTTGACCCAAGATTTTTTAAAGAAAGTGGAAGTCAGTTTTGTCTGAAAGAAGGCATTAGGGCTCATGTATTTTGTGTTGGGCTCCTAAAACCCACTTTTAGAGACCTCACAAAGTCAGCAGCCACTTAGAATGTACTGGGAACAAGTTACAGGAAAATGTCACCAAAGTGCTTATCTCAGCCCAAAAATGCCATTTTGAGCCACGATTTTTTAAGGAAAGTGGGTGTCAGTTTTGTATGAAGGAAGGCATTGGGGCTCATGTATTTTGTGTTGGGCTCCTAAAACCCACTTTTAGAGACCTCACAAAGTCAGCAGCCACTTAGAATGTACTGGGAACAAGTTACAGGAAAATGTCACCAAAGTGCTTATCTCAGTCTAATAATGCTATTTTGACCCAAGATTTTTTTAAGAAAGTGGAAGTCAGTTTTGTCTGAAAGAAGGCATTAGGGCTCATGTATTTTGTGTTGGGCTCCTAAAACCCACTTTTAGAGACCTCACAAAGTCAGCAGCCACTTAGAATGTACTGGGAACAAGTTACAGGAAAATGTCACCAAAGTGCTTATCTCAGCCCAAAAATGCCATTTTGAGCCACGATTTTTTAAGGAAAGTGGGTGTCAGTTTTGTATGAAGGAAGGCATTGGGGCTCATGTATTTTGTGTTGGGCTCCTAAAACCCACTTTTAGAGACCTCACAAAGTCAGCAGCCACTTAGAATGTACTGGGAACAAGTTACAGGAAAATGTCACCAAAGTGCTTATCTCAGCCCAAAAATGCCATTTTGAGCCACGATTTTTTAAGGAAAGTGGGTGTCAGTTTTGTATGAAGGAAGGCATTGGGGCTCATGTATTTTGTGTTGGGCTCCTAAAACCCACTTTTAGAGACCTCACAAAGTCAGCAGCCACTTAGAATGTACTGGGAACAAGTTACAGGAAAATGTCACCAAAGTGCTTATCTCAGTCTAATAATGCTATTTTGACCCAAGATTTTTTTAAGAAAGTGGAAGTCAGTTTTGTCTGAAAGAAGGCATTAGGGCTCATGTATTTTGTGTTGGGCTCCTAAAACCCACTTTTAGAGACCTCACAAAGTCAGCAGCCACTTAGAATGTACTGGGAACAAGTTACAGGAAAATGTCACCAAAGTGCTTATCTCAGCCCAAAAATGCCATTTTGAGCCACGATTTTTTAAGGAAAGTGGGTGTCAGTTTTGTATGAAGGAAGGCATTGGGGCTCATGTATTTTGTGTTGGGCTCCTAAAACCCACTTTTAGAGACCTCACAAAGTCAGCAGCCACTTAGAATGTACTGGGAACAAGTTACAGGAAAATGTCACCAAAGTGCTTATCTCAGTCTAATAATGCTATTTTGACCCAAGATTTTTTTAAGAAAGTGGAAGTCAGTTTTGTCTGAAAGAAGGCATTAGGGCTCATGTATTTTGTGTTTGGGCTCCTAAAACCCACTTTTAGAGACCTCACAAAGTCAGCAGCCACTTAGAATGTACTGGGAACAAGTTACAGGAAAATGTCACCAAAGTGCTTATCTCAGCCCAAAAATGCCATTTTGAGCCACGATTTTTTAAGGAAAGTGGGTGTCAGTTTTGTATGAAGGAAGGCATTGGGGCTCATGTATTTTGTGTTGGGCTCCTAAAACCCACTTTTAGAGACCTCACAAAGTCAGCAGCCACTTAGAATGTACTGGGAACAAGTTACAGGAAAATGTCACCAAAGTGCTTATCTCAGTCTAATAATGCTATTTTGACCCAAGATTTTTTTAAGAAAGTGGAAGTCAGTTTTGTCTGAAAGAAGGCATTAGGGCTCATGTATTTTGTGTTGGGCTCCTAAAACCCACTTTTAGAGACCTCACAAAGTCAGCAGCCACTTAGAATGTACTGGGAACAAGTTACAGGAAAATGTCACCAAAGTGCTTATCTCAGCCCAAAAATGCCATTTTGAGCCACGATTTTTTAAGGAAAGTGGGTGTCAGTTTTGTATGAAGGAAGGCATTGGGGCTCATGTATTTTGTGTTGGGCTCCTAAAACCCACTTTTAGAGACCTCACAAAGTCAGCAGCCACTTAGAATGTACTGGGAACAAGTTACAGGAAAATGTCACCAAAGTGCTTATCTCAGCCCAAAATGCCATTTTGAGCCACGATTTTTTAAGGAAAGTGGGTGTCAGTTTTGTATGAAGGAAGGCATTGGGGCTCATGTATTTTGTGTTGGGCTCCTAAAACCCACTTTTAGAGACCTCACAAAGTCAGCAGCCACTTAGAATGTACTGGGAACAAGTTACAGGAAAATGTCACCAAAGTGCTTATCTCAGTCTAATAATGCTATTTTGACCCAAGATTTTTTTAAGAAAGTGGAAGTCAGTTTTGTCTGAAAGAAGGCATTAGGGCTCATGTATTTTGTGTTGGGCTCCTAAAACCCACTTTTAGAGACCTCACAAAGTCAGCAGCCACTTAGAATGTACTGGGAACAAGTTACAGGAAAATGTCACCAAAGTGCTTATCTCAGCCCAAAAATGCCATTTTGAGCCACGATTTTTTAAGGAAAGTGGGTGTCAGTTTTGTATGAAGGAAGGCATTGGGGCTCATGTATTTTGTGTTGGGCTCCTAAAACCCACTTTTAGAGACCTCACAAAGTCAGCAGCCACTTAGAATGTACTGGGAACAAGTTACAGGAAAATGTCACCAAAGTGCTTATCTCAGTCTAATAATGCTATTTTGACCCAAGATTTTTTTAAGAAAGTGGAAGTCAGTTTTGTCTGAAAGAAGGCATTAGGGCTCATGTATTTTGTGTTGGGCTCCTAAAACCCACTTTTAGAGACCTCACAAAGTCAGCAGCCACTTAGAATGTACTGGGAACAAGTTACAGGAAAATGTCACCAAAGTGCTTATCTCAGCCCAAAAATGCCATTTTGAGCCACGATTTTTTAAGGAAAGTGGGTGTCAGTTTTGTATGAAGGAAGGCATTGGGGCTCATGTATTTTGTGTTGGGCTCCTAAAACCCACTTTTAGAGACCTCACAAAGTCAGCAGCCACTTAGAATGTACTGGGAACAAGTTACAGGAAAATGTCACCAAAGTGCTTATCTCAGTCTAATAATGCTATTTTGACCCAAGATTTTTTTAAGAAAGTGGAAGTCAGTTTTGTCTGAAAGAAGGCATTAGGGCTCATGTATTTTGTGTTGGGCTCCTAAAACCCACTTTTAGAGACCTCACAAAGTCAGCAGCCACTTAGAATGTACTGGGAACAAGTTACAGGAAAATGTCACCAAAGTGCTTATCTCAGCCCAAAAATGCCATTTTGAGCCACGATTTTTTAAGGAAAGTGGGTGTCAGTTTTGTATGAAGGAAGGCATTGGGGCTCATGTATTTTGTGTTGGGCTCCTAAAACCCACTTTTAGAGACCTCACAAAGTCAGCAGCCACTTAGAATGTACTGGGAACAAGTTACAGGAAAATGTCACCAAAGTGCTTATCTCAGTCTAATAATGCTATTTTGACCCAAGATTTTTTAAGGAAAGTGGGTGTCAGTTTTGTATGAAGGAAGGCATTGGGGCTCATGTATTTTGTGTTGGGCTCCTAAAACCCACTTTTAGAGACCTCACAAAGTCAGCAGCCACTTAGAATGTACTGGGAACAAGTTACAGGAAAATGTCACCAAAGTGCTTATCTCAGCCCAAAAATGCCATTTTGAGCCACGATTTTTTAAGGAAAGTGGGTGTCAGTTTTGTATGAAGGAAGGCATTGGGGCTCATGTATTTTGTGTTGGGCTCCTAAAACCCACTTTTAGAGACCTCACAAAGTCAGCAGCCACTTAGAATGTACTGGGAACAAGTTACAGGAAAATGTCACCAAAGTGCTTATCTCAGTCTAATAATGCTATTTTGACCCAAGATTTTTTTAAGAAAGTGGAAGTCAGTTTTGTCTGAAAGAAGGCATTAGGGCTCATGTATTTTGTGTTGGGCTCCTAAAACCCACTTTTAGAGACCTCACAAAGTCAGCAGCCACTTAGAATGTACTGGGAACAAGTTACAGGAAAATGTCACCAAAGTGCTTATCTCAGCCCAAAAATGCCATTTTGAGCCACGATTTTTTAAGGAAAGTGGGTGTCAGTTTTGTATGAAGGAAGGCATTGGGGCTCATGTATTTTGTGTTGGGCTCCTAAAACCCACTTTTAGAGACCTCACAAAGTCAGCAGCCACTTAGAATGTACTGGGAACAAGTTACAGGAAAATGTCACCAAAGTGCTTATCTCAGTCTAATAATGCTATTTTGACCCAAGATTTTTTTAAGAAAGTGGAAGTCAGTTTTGTCTGAAAGAAGGCATTAGGGCTCATGTATTTTGTGTTGGGCTCCTAAAACCCACTTTTAGAGACCTCACAAAGTCAGCAGCCACTTAGAATGTACTGGGAACAAGTTACAGGAAAATGTCACCAAAGTGCTTATCTCAGCCCAAAAATGCCATTTTGAGCCACGATTTTTTAAGGAAAGTGGGTGTCAGTTTTGTATGAAGGAAGGCATTGGGGCTCATGTATTTTGTGTTGGGCTCCTAAAACCCACTTTTAGAGACCTCACAAAGTCAGCAGCCACTTAGAATGTACTGGGAACAAGTTACAGGAAAATGTCACCAAAGTGCTTATCTCAGTCTAATAATGCTATTTTGACCCAAGATTTTTTTAAGAAAGTGGAAGTCAGTTTTGTCTGAAAGAAGGCATTAGGGCTCATGTATTTTGTGTTGGGCTCCTAAAACCCACTTTTAGAGACCTCACAAAGTCAGCAGCCACTTAGAATGTACTGGGAACAAGTTACAGGAAAATGTCACCAAAGTGCTTATCTCAGCCCAAAAATGCCATTTTGAGCCACGATTTTTTAAGGAAAGTGGGTGTCAGTTTTGTATGAAGGAAGGCATTGGGGCTCATGTATTTTGTGTTGGGCTCCTAAAACCCACTTTTAGAGACCTCACAAAGTCAGCAGCCACTTAGAATGTACTGGGAACAAGTTACAGGAAAATGTCACCAAAGTGCTTATCTCAGTCTAATAATGCTATTTTGACCCAAGATTTTTTTAAGAAAGTGGAAGTCAGTTTTGTCTGAAAGAAGGCATTAGGGCTCATGTATTTTGTGTTGGGCTCCTAAAACCCACTTTTAGAGACCTCACAAAGTCAGCAGCCACTTAGAATGTACTGGGAACAAGTTACAGGAAAATGTCACCAAAGTGCTTATCTCAGCCCAAAAATGCCATTTTGAGCCACGATTTTTTAAGGAAAGTGGGTGTCAGTTTTGTATGAAGGAAGGCATTGGGGCTCATGTATTTTGTGTTGGGCTCCTAAAACCCACTTTTAGAGACCTCACAAAGTCAGCAGCCACTTAGAATGTACTGGGAACAAGTTACAGGAAAATGTCACCAAAGTGCTTATCTCAGTCTAATAATGCTATTTTGACCCAAGATTTTTTTAAGAAAGTGGAAGTCAGTTTTGTCTGAAAGAAGGCATTAGGGCTCATGTATTTTGTGTTGGGCTCCTAAAACCCACTTTTAGAGACCTCACAAAGTCAGCAGCCACTTAAAATGTACTGGGAACAAGTTACAGGAAAATGTCACCAAAGTGCTTATCTCAGCCCAAAAATGCCATTTTGAGCCACGATTTTTTAAGGAAAGTGGGTGTCAGTTTTGTATGAAGGAAGGCATTGGGGCTCATGTATTTTGTGTTGGGCTCCTAAAACCCACTTTTAGAGACCTCACAAAGTCAGCAGCCACTTAGAATGTACTGGGAACAAGTTACAGGAAAATGTCACCAAAGTGCTTATCTCAGTCTAATAATGCTATTTTGACCCAAGATTTTTTTAAGAAAGTGGAAGTCAGTTTTGTCTGAAAGAAGGCATTAGGGCTCATGTATTTTGTGTTGGGCTCCTAAAACCCACTTTTAGAGACCTCACAAAGTCAGCAGCCACTTAGAATGTACTGGGAACAAGTTACAGGAAAATGTCACCAAAGTGCTTATCTCAGCCCAAAAATGCCATTTTGAGCCACGATTTTTTAAGGAAAGTGGGTGTCAGTTTTGTATGAAGGAAGGCATTGGGGCTCATGTATTTTGTGTTGGGCTCCTAAAACCCACTTTTAGAGACCTCACAAAGTCAGCAGCCACTTAGAATGTACTGGGAACAAGTTACAGGAAAATGTCACCAAAGTGCTTATCTCAGTCTAATAATGCTATTTTGACCCAAGATTTTTTTAAGAAAGTGGAAGTCAGTTTTGTCTGAAAGAAGGCATTAGGGCTCATGTATTTTGTGTTGGGCTCCTAAAACCCACTTTTAGAGACCTCACAAAGTCAGCAGCCACTTAGAATGTACTGGGAACAAGTTACAGGAAAATGTCACCAAAGTGCTTATCTCAGCCCAAAAATGCCATTTTGAGCCACGATTTTTTAAGGAAAGTGGGTGTCAGTTTTGTATGAAGGAAGGCATTGGGGCTCATGTATTTTGTGTTGGGCTCCTAAAACCCACTTTTAGAGACCTCACAAAGTCAGCAGCCACTTAGAATGTACTGGGAACAAGTTACAGGAAAATGTCACCAAAGTGCTTATCTCAGTCTAATAATGCTATTTTGACCCAAGATTTTTTTAAGAAAGTGGAAGTCAGTTTTGTCTGAAAGAAGGCATTAGGGCTCATGTATTTTGTGTTGGGCTCCTAAAACCCACTTTTAGAGACCTCACAAAGTCAGCAGCCACTTAGAATGTACTGGGAACAAGTTACAGGAAAATGTCACCAAAGTGCTTATCTCAGCCCAAAAATGCCATTTTGAGCCACGATTTTTTAAGGAAAGTGGGTGTCAGTTTTGTATGAAGGAAGGCATTGGGGCTCATGTATTTTGTGTTGGGCTCCTAAAACCCACTTTTAGAGACCTCACAAAGTCAGCAGCCACTTAGAATGTACTGGGAACAAGTTACAGGAAAATGTCACCAAAGTGCTTATCTCAGTCTAATAATGCTATTTTGACCCAAGATTTTTTTAAGAAAGTGGAAGTCAGTTTTGTCTGAAAGAAGGCATTAGGGCTCATGTATTTTGTGTTGGGCTCCTAAAACCCAATTTTACAGACCTCACAAAGTCAGCAGCCACTTAAAATGTACTGGGAACAAGTTACAGGAAAATGTCACCAAAGTGCTTATCTCAGCCCAAAAATGCTATTTTGAACCACGATTTTTTAAAGAAAGTGGGTGTCAGTTCTGTCTGAAGGAAGGCATTAGGGCTCATGTATTTTGTGTTGGGCTCCTAAAACCCACTTTTAGAGACCTCACAAAGTCAGCAGCCACTTAGAATGTACTGGGAACAAGTTACAGGAAAATGTCACCAAAGTGCTTATCTCAGCCCAAAAATGCCATTTTGAGCCACGATTTTTTAAGGAAAGTGGGTGTCAGTTTTGTATGAAGGAAGGCATTGGGGCTCATGTATTTTGTGTTGGGCTCCTAAAACCCACTTTTAGAGACCTCACAAAGTCAGCAGCCACTTAGAATGTACTGGGAACAAGTTACAGGAAAATGTCACCAAAGTGCTTATCTCAGTCTAATAATGCTATTTTGACCCAAGATTTTTTTAAGAAAGTGGAAGTCAGTTTTGTCTGAAAGAAGGCATTAGGGCTCATGTATTTTGTGTTGGGCTCCTAAAACCCACTTTTAGAGACCTCACAAAGTCAGCAGCCACTTAGAATGTACTGGGAACAAGTTACAGGAAAATGTCACCAAAGTGCTTATCTCAGCCCAAAAATGCCATTTTGAGCCACGATTTTTTAAGGAAAGTGGGTGTCAGTTTTGTATGAAGGAAGGCATTGGGGCTCATGTATTTTGTGTTGGGCTCCTAAAACCCACTTTTAGAGACCTCACAAAGTCAGCAGCCACTTAGAATGTACTGGGAACAAGTTACAGGAAAATGTCACCAAAGTGCTTATCTCAGCCCAAAAATGCCATTTTGAGCCACGATTTTTTAAGGAAAGTGGGTGTCAGTTTTGTATGAAGGAAGGCATTGGGGCTCATGTATTTTGTGTTGGGCTCCTAAAACCCACTTTTAGAGACCTCACAAAGTCAGCAGCCACTTAGAATGTACTGGGAACAAGTTACAGGAAAATGTCACCAAAGTGCTTATCTCAGTCTAATAATGCTATTTTGACCCAAGATTTTTTTAAGAAAGTGGAAGTCAGTTTTGTCTGAAAGAAGGCATTAGGGCTCATGTATTTTGTGTTGGGCTCCTAAAACCCACTTTTAGAGACCTCACAAAGTCAGCAGCCACTTAGAATGTACTGGGAACAAGTTACAGGAAAATGTCACCAAAGTGCTTATCTCAGCCCAAAAATGCCATTTTGAGCCACGATTTTTTAAGGAAAGTGGGTGTCAGTTTTGTATGAAGGAAGGCATTGGGGCTCATGTATTTTGTGTTGGGCTCCTAAAACCCACTTTTAGAGACCTCACAAAGTCAGCAGCCACTTAGAATGTACTGGGAACAAGTTACAGGAAAATGTCACCAAAGTGCTTATCTCAGTCTAATAATGCTATTTTGACCCAAGATTTTTTTAAGAAAGTGGAAGTCAGTTTTGTCTGAAAGAAGGCATTAGGGCTCATGTATTTTGTGTTGGGCTCCTAAAACCCACTTTTAGAGACCTCACAAAGTCAGCAGCCACTTAGAATGTACTGGGAACAAGTTACAGGAAAATGTCACCAAAGTGCTTATCTCAGCCCAAAAATGCCATTTTGAGCCACGATTTTTTAAGGAAAGTGGGTGTCAGTTTTGTATGAAGGAAGGCATTGGGGCTCATGTATTTTGTGTTGGGCTCCTAAAACCCACTTTTAGAGACCTCACAAAGTCAGCAGCCACTTAGAATGTACTGGGAACAAGTTACAGGAAAATGTCACCAAAGTGCTTATCTCAGTCTAATAATGCTATTTTGACCCAAGATTTTTTTAAGAAAGTGGAAGTCAGTTTTGTCTGAAAGAAGGCATTAGGGCTCATGTATTTTGTGTTGGGCTCCTAAAACCCAATTTTACAGACCTCACAAAGTCAGCAGCCACTTAGAATGTACTGGGAACAAGTTACAGGAAAATGTCACCAAAGTGCTTATCTCAGTCTAATAATGCTATTTTGACCCAAGATTTTTTTAAGAAAGTGGAAGTCAGTTTTGTCTGAAAGAAGGCATTAGGGCTCATGTATTTTGTGTTGGGCTCCTAAAACCCACTTTTAGAGACCTCACAAAGTCAGCAGCCACTTAGAATGTACTGGGAACAAGTTACAGGAAAATGTCACCAAAGTGCTTATCTCAGCCCAAAAATGCCATTTTGAGCCACGATTTTTTAAGGAAAGTGGGTGTCAGTTTTGTATGAAGGAAGGCATTGGGGCTCATGTATTTTGTGTTGGGCTCCTAAAACCCACTTTTAGAGACCTCACAAAGTCAGCAGCCACTTAGAATGTACTGGGAACAAGTTACAGGAAAATGTCACCAAAGTGCTTATCTCAGCCCAAAAATGCCATTTTGAGCCACGATTTTTTAAGGAAAGTGGGTGTCAGTTTTGTATGAAGGAAGGCATTGGGGCTCATGTATTTTGTGTTGGGCTCCTAAAACCCACTTTTAGAGACCTCACAAAGTCAGCAGCCACTTAGAATGTACTGGGAACAAGTTACAGGAAAATGTCACCAAAGTGCTTATCTCAGTCTAATAATGCTATTTTGACCCAAGATTTTTTTAAGAAAGTGGAAGTCAGTTTTGTCTGAAAGAAGGCATTAGGGCTCATGTATTTTGTGTTGGGCTCCTAAAACCCACTTTTAGAGACCTCACAAAGTCAGCAGCCACTTAGAATGTACTGGGAACAAGTTACAGGAAAATGTCACCAAAGTGCTTATCTCAGCCCAAAAATGCCATTTTGAGCCACGATTTTTTAAGGAAAGTGGGTGTCAGTTTTGTATGAAGGAAGGCATTGGGGCTCATGTATTTTGTGTTGGGCTCCTAAAACCCACTTTTAGAGACCTCACAAAGTCAGCAGCCACTTAGAATGTACTGGGAACAAGTTACAGGAAAATGTCACCAAAGTGCTTATCTCAGTCTAATAATGCTATTTTGACCCAAGATTTTTTTAAGAAAGTGGAAGTCAGTTTTGTCTGAAAGAAGGCATTAGGGCTCATGTATTTTGTGTTGGGCTCCTAAAACCCACTTTTAGAGACCTCACAAAGTCAGCAGCCACTTAGAATGTACTGGGAACAAGTTACAGGAAAATGTCACCAAAGTGCTTATCTCAGCCCAAAAATGCCATTTTGAGCCACGATTTTTTAAGGAAAGTGGGTGTCAGTTTTGTATGAAGGAAGGCATTGGGGCTCATGTATTTTGTGTTGGGCTCCTAAAACCCACTTTTAGAGACCTCACAAAGTCAGCAGCCACTTAGAATGTACTGGGAACAAGTTACAGGAAAATGTCACCAAAGTGCTTATCTCAGTCTAATAATGCTATTTTGACCCAAGATTTTTTTAAGAAAGTGGAAGTCAGTTTTGTCTGAAAGAAGGCATTAGGGCTCATGTATTTTGTGTTGGGCTCCTAAAACCCACTTTTAGAGACCTCACAAAGTCAGCAGCCACTTAGAATGTACTGGGAACAAGTTACAGGAAAATGTCACCAAAGTGCTTATCTCAGCCCAAAAATGCCATTTTGAGCCACGATTTTTTAAGGAAAGTGGGTGTCAGTTTTGTATGAAGGAAGGCATTGGGGCTCATGTATTTTGTGTTGGGCTCCTAAAACCCACTTTTAGAGACCTCACAAAGTCAGCAGCCACTTAGAATGTACTGGGAACAAGTTACAGGAAAATGTCACCAAAGTGCTTATCTCAGCCCAAAAATGCCATTTTGAGCCACGATTTTTTAAGGAAAGTGGGTGTCAGTTTTGTATGAAGGAAGGCATTGGGGCTCATGTATTTTGTGTTGGGCTCCTAAAACCCACTTTTAGAGACCTCACAAAGTCAGCAGCCACTTAGAATGTACTGGGAACAAGTTACAGGAAAATGTCACCAAAGTGCTTATCTCAGCCCAAAAATGCCATTTTGAGCCACGATTTTTTAAGGAAAGTGGGTGTCAGTTTTGTATGAAGGAAGGCATTGGGGCTCATGTATTTTGTGTTGGGCTCCTAAAACCCACTTTTAGAGACCTCACAAAGTCAGCAGCCACTTAGAATGTACTGGGAACAAGTTACAGGAAAATGTCACCAAAGTGCTTATCTCAGTCTAATAATGCTATTTTGACCCAAGATTTTTTTAAGAAAGTGGAAGTCAGTTTTGTCTGAAAGAAGGCATTAGGGCTCATGTATTTTGTGTTGGGCTCCTAAAACCCACTTTTAGAGACCTCACAAAGTCAGCAGCCACTTAGAATGTACTGGGAACAAGTTACAGGAAAATGTCACCAAAGTGCTTATCTCAGCCCAAAAATGCCATTTTGAGCCACGATTTTTTAAGGAAAGTGGGTGTCAGTTTTGTATGAAGGAAGGCATTGGGGCTCATGTATTTTGTGTTGGGCTCCTAAAACCCACTTTTAGAGACCTCACAAAGTCAGCAGCCACTTAGAATGTACTGGGAACAAGTTACAGGAAAATGTCACCAAAGTGCTTATCTCAGTCTAATAATGCTATTTTGACCCAAGATTTTTTTAAGAAAGTGGAAGTCAGTTTTGTCTGAAAGAAGGCATTAGGGCTCATGTATTTTGTGTTGGGCTCCTAAAACCCACTTTTAGAGACCTCACAAAGTCAGCAGCCACTTAGAATGTACTGGGAACAAGTTACAGGAAAATGTCACCAAAGTGCTTATCTCAGCCCAAAAATGCCATTTTGAGCCACGATTTTTTAAGGAAAGTGGGTGTCAGTTTTGTATGAAGGAAGGCATTGGGGCTCATGTATTTTGTGTTGGGCTCCTAAAACCCACTTTTAGAGACCTCACAAAGTCAGCAGCCACTTAGAATGTACTGGGAACAAGTTACAGGAAAATGTCACCAAAGTGCTTATCTCAGTCTAATAATGCTATTTTGACCCAAAATTTTTTTAAGAAAGTGGAAGTCAGTTTTGTCTGAAAGAAGGCATTAGGGCTCATGTATTTTGTGTTGGGCTCCTAAAACCCACTTTTAGAGACCTCACAAAGTCAGCAGCCACTTAGAATGTACTGGGAACAAGTTACAGGAAAATGTCACCAAAGTGCTTATCTCAGCCCAAAAATGCCATTTTGAGCCACGATTTTTTAAGGAAAGTGGGTGTCAGTTTTGTATGAAGGAAGGCATTGGGGCTCATGTATTTTGTGTTGGGCTCCTAAAACCCACTTTTAGAGACCTCACAAAGTCAGCAGCCACTTAGAATGTACTGGGAACAAGTTACAGGAAAATGTCACCAAAGTGCTTATCTCAGCCCAAAAATGCCATTTTGAGCCACGATTTTTTAAGGAAAGTGGGTGTCAGTTTTGTATGAAGGAAGGCATTGGGGCTCATGTATTTTGTGTTGGGCTCCTAAAACCCACTTTTAGAGACCTCACAAAGTCAGCAGCCACTTAGAATGTACTGGGAACAAGTTACAGGAAAATGTCACCAAAGTGCTTATCTCAGTCTAATAATGCTATTTTGACCCAAGATTTTTTTAAGAAAGTGGAAGTCAGTTTTGTCTGAAAGAAGGCATTAGGGCTCATGTATTTTGTGTTGGGCTCCTAAAACCCACTTTTAGAGACCTCACAAAGTCAGCAGCCACTTAGAATGTACTGGGAACAAGTTACAGGAAAATGTCACCAAAGTGCTTATCTCAGCCCAAAAATGCCATTTTGAGCCACGATTTTTTAAGGAAAGTGGGTGTCAGTTTTGTATGAAGGAAGGCATTGGGGCTCATGTATTTTGTGTTGGGCTCCTAAAACCCACTTTTAGAGACCTCACAAAGTCAGCAGCCACTTAGAATGTACTGGGAACAAGTTACAGGAAAATGTCACCAAAGTGCTTATCTCAGTCTAATAATGCTATTTTGACCCAAGATTTTTTTAAGAAAGTGGAAGTCAGTTTTGTCTGAAAGAAGGCATTAGGGCTCATGTATTTTGTGTTGGGCTCCTAAAACCCACTTTTAGAGACCTCACAAAGTCAGCAGCCACTTAGAATGTACTGGGAACAAGTTACAGGAAAATGTCACCAAAGTGCTTATCTCAGCCCAAAAATGCCATTTTGAGCCACGATTTTTTAAGGAAAGTGGGTGTCAGTTTTGTATGAAGGAAGGCATTGGGGCTCATGTATTTTGTGTTGGGCTCCTAAAACCCACTTTTAGAGACCTCACAAAGTCAGCAGCCACTTAGAATGTACTGGGAACAAGTTACAGGAAAATGTCACCAAAGTGCTTATCTCAGTCTAATAATGCTATTTTGACCCAAGATTTTTTTAAGAAAGTGGAAGTCAGTTTTGTCTGAAAGAAGGCATTAGGGCTCATGTATTTTGTGTTGGGCTCCTAAAACCCACTTTTAGAGACCTCACAAAGTCAGCAGCCACTTAGAATGTACTGGGAACAAGTTACAGGAAAATGTCACCAAAGTGCTTATCTCAGCCCAAAAATGCCATTTTGAGCCACGATTTTTTAAGGAAAGTGGGTGTCAGTTTTGTATGAAGGAAGGCATTGGGGCTCATGTATTTTGTGTTGGGCTCCTAAAACCCACTTTTAGAGACCTCACAAAGTCAGCAGCCACTTAGAATGTACTGGGAACAAGTTACAGGAAAATGTCACCAAAGTGCTTATCTCAGTCTAATAATGCTATTTTGACCCAAGATTTTTTTAAGAAAGTGGAAGTCAGTTTTGTCTGAAAGAAGGCATTAGGGCTCATGTATTTTGTGTTGGGCTCCTAAAACCCACTTTTAGAGACCTCACAAAGTCAGCAGCCACTTAGAATGTACTGGGAACAAGTTACAGGAAAATGTCACCAAAGTGCTTATCTCAGCCCAAAAATGCCATTTTGAGCCACGATTTTTTAAGGAAAGTGGGTGTCAGTTTTGTATGAAGGAAGGCATTGGGGCTCATGTATTTTGTGTTGGGCTCCTAAAACCCACTTTTAGAGACCTCACAAAGTCAGCAGCCACTTAGAATGTACTGGGAACAAGTTACAGGAAAATGTCACCAAAGTGCTTATCTCAGTCTAATAATGCTATTTTGACCCAAGATTTTTTTAAGAAAGTGGAAGTCAGTTTTGTCTGAAAGAAGGCATTAGGGCTCATGTATTTTGTGTTGGGCTCCTAAAACCCACTTTTAGAGACCTCACAAAGTCAGCAGCCACTTAGAATGTACTGGGAACAAGTTACAGGAAAATGTCACCAAAGTGCTTATCTCAGCCCAAAAATGCCATTTTGAGCCACGATTTTTTAAGGAAAGTGGGTGTCAGTTTTGTATGAAGGAAGGCATTGGGGCTCATGTATTTTGTGTTGGGCTCCTAAAACCCACTTTTAGAGACCTCACAAAGTCAGCAGCCACTTAGAATGTACTGGGAACAAGTTACAGGAAAATGTCACCAAAGTGCTTATCTCAGTCTAATAATGCTATTTTGACCCAAGATTTTTTTAAGAAAGTGGAAGTCAGTTTTGTCTGAAAGAAGGCATTAGGGCTCATGTATTTTGTGTTGGGCTCCTAAAACCCACTTTTAGAGACCTCACAAAGTCAGCAGCCACTTAGAATGTACTGGGAACAAGTTACAGGAAAATGTCACCAAAGTGCTTATCTCAGCCCAAAAATGCCATTTTGAGCCACGATTTTTTAAGGAAAGTGGGTGTCAGTTTTGTATGAAGGAAGGCATTGGGGCTCATGTATTTTGTGTTGGGCTCCTAAAACCCACTTTTAGAGACCTCACAAAGTCAGCAGCCACTTAGAATGTACTGGGAACAAGTTACAGGAAAATGTCACCAAAGTGCTTATCTCAGTCTAATAATGCTATTTTGACCCAAGATTTTTTTAAGAAAGTGGAAGTCAGTTTTGTCTGAAAGAAGGCATTAGGGCTCATGTATTTTGTGTTGGGCTCCTAAAACCCACTTTTAGAGACCTCACAAAGTCAGCAGCCACTTAGAATGTACTGGGAACAAGTTACAGGAAAATGTCACCAAAGTGCTTATCTCAGCCCAAAAATGCCATTTTGAGCCACGATTTTTTAAGGAAAGTGGGTGTCAGTTTTGTATGAAGGAAGGCATTGGGGCTCATGTATTTTGTGTTGGGCTCCTAAAACCCACTTTTAGAGACCTCACAAAGTCAGCAGCCACTTAGAATGTACTGGGAACAAGTTACAGGAAAATGTCACCAAAGTGCTTATCTCAGCCCAAAAATGCCATTTTGAGCCACGATTTTTTAAGGAAAGTGGGTGTCAGTTTTGTATGAAGGAAGGCATTGGGGCTCATGTATTTTGTGTTGGGCTCCTAAAACCCACTTTTAGAGACCTCACAAAGTCAGCAGCCACTTAGAATGTACTGGGAACAAGTTACAGGAAAATGTCACCAAAGTGCTTATCTCAGCCCAAAAATGCCATTTTGAGCCACGATTTTTTAAGGAAAGTGGGTGTCAGTTTTGTATGAAGGAAGGCATTGGGGCTCATGTATTTTGTGTTGGGCTCCTAAAACCCACTTTTAGAGACCTCACAAAGTCAGCAGCCACTTAGAATGTACTGGGAACAAGTTACAGGAAAATGTCACCAAAGTGCTTATCTCAGTCTAATAATGCTATTTTGACCCAAGATTTTTTTAAGAAAGTGGAAGTCAGTTTTGTCTGAAAGAAGGCATTAGGGCTCATGTATTTTGTGTTGGGCTCCTAAAACCCACTTTTAGAGACCTCACAAAGTCAGCAGCCACTTAGAATGTACTGGGAACAAGTTACAGGAAAATGTCACCAAAGTGCTTATCTCAGCCCAAAAATGCCATTTTGAGCCACGATTTTTTAAGGAAAGTGGGTGTCAGTTTTGTATGAAGGAAGGCATTGGGGCTCATGTATTTTGTGTTGGGCTCCTAAAACCCACTTTTAGAGACCTCACAAAGTCAGCAGCCACTTAGAATGTACTGGGAACAAGTTACAGGAAAATGTCACCAAAGTGCTTATCTCAGTCTAATAATGCTATTTTGACCCAAGATTTTTTTAAGAAAGTGGAAGTCAGTTTTGTCTGAAAGAAGGCATTAGGGCTCATGTATTTTGTGTTGGGCTCCTAAAACCCACTTTTAGAGACCTCACAAAGTCAGCAGCCACTTAGAATGTACTGGGAACAAGTTACAGGAAAATGTCACCAAAGTGCTTATCTCAGCCCAAAAATGCCATTTTGAGCCACGATTTTTTAAGGAAAGTGGGTGTCAGTTTTGTATGAAGGAAGGCATTGGGGCTCATGTATTTTGTGTTGGGCTCCTAAAACCCACTTTTAGAGACCTCACAAAGTCAGCAGCCACTTAGAATGTACTGGGAACAAGTTACAGGAAAATGTCACCAAAGTGCTTATCTCAGTCTAATAATGCTATTTTGACCCAAGATTTTTTTAAGAAAGTGGAAGTCAGTTTTGTCTGAAAGAAGGCATTAGGGCTCATGTATTTTGTGTTGGGCTCCTAAAACCCACTTTTAGAGACCTCACAAAGTCAGCAGCCACTTAGAATGTACTGGGAACAAGTTACAGGAAAATGTCACCAAAGTGCTTATCTCAGCCCAAAAATGCCATTTTGAGCCACGATTTTTTAAGGAAAGTGGGTGTCAGTTTTGTATGAAGGAAGGCATTGGGGCTCATGTATTTTGTGTTGGGCTCCTAAAACCCACTTTTAGAGACCTCACAAAGTCAGCAGCCACTTAGAATGTACTGGGAACAAGTTACAGGAAAATGTCACCAAAGTGCTTATCTCAGCCCAAAAATGCCATTTTGAGCCACGATTTTTTAAGGAAAGTGGGTGTCAGTTTTGTATGAAGGAAGGCATTGGGGCTCATGTATTTTGTGTTGGGCTCCTAAAACCCACTTTTAGAGACCTCACAAAGTCAGCAGCCACTTAGAATGTACTGGGAACAAGTTACAGGAAAATGTCACCAAAGTGCTTATCTCAGCCCAAAAATGCCATTTTGAGCCACGATTTTTTAAGGAAAGTGGGTGTCAGTTTTGTATGAAGGAAGGCATTGGGGCTCATGTATTTTGTGTTGGGCTCCTAAAACCCACTTTTAGAGACCTCACAAAGTCAGCAGCCACTTAGAATGTACTGGGAACAAGTTACAGGAAAATGTCACCAAAGTGCTTATCTCAGTCTAATAATGCTATTTTGACCCAAGATTTTTTTAAGAAAGTGGAAGTCAGTTTTGTCTGAAAGAAGGCATTAGGGCTCATGTATTTTGTGTTGGGCTCCTAAAACCCACTTTTAGAGACCTCACAAAGTCAGCAGCCACTTAGAATGTACTGGGAACAAGTTACAGGAAAATGTCACCAAAGTGCTTATCTCAGCCCAAAAATGCCATTTTGAGCCACGATTTTTTAAGGAAAGTGGGTGTCAGTTTTGTATGAAGGAAGGCATTGGGGCTCATCTATTTTGTGTTGGGCTCCTAAAACCCACTTTTAGAGACCTCACAAAGTCAGCAGCCACTTAGAATGTACTGGGAACAAGTTACAGGAAAATGTCACCAAAGTGCTTATCTCAGTCTAATAATGCTATTTTGACCCAAGATTTTTTTAAGAAAGTGGAAGTCAGTTTTGTCTGAAAGAAGGCATTAGGGCTCATGTATTTTGTGTTGGGCTCCTAAAACCCACTTTTAGAGACCTCACAAAGTCAGCAGCCACTTAGAATGTACTGGGAACAAGTTACAGGAAAATGTCACCAAAGTGCTTATCTCAGCCCAAAAATGCCATTTTGAGCCACGATTTTTTAAGGAAAGTGGGTGTCAGTTTTGTATGAAGGAAGGCATTGGGGCTCATGTATTTTGTGTTGGGCTCCTAAAACCCACTTTTAGAGACCTCACAAAGTCAGCAGCCACTTAGAATGTACTGGGAACAAGTTACAGGAAAATGTCACCAAAGTGCTTATCTCAGTCTAATAATGCTATTTTGACCCAAGATTTTTTTAAGAAAGTGGAAGTCAGTTTTGTCTGAAAGAAGGCATTAGGGCTCATGTATTTTGTGTTGGGCTCCTAAAACCCACTTTTAGAGACCTCACAAAGTCAGCAGCCACTTAGAATGTACTGGGAACAAGTTACAGGAAAATGTCACCAAAGTGCTTATCTCAGCCCAAAAATGCCATTTTGAGCCACGATTTTTTAAGGAAAGTGGGTGTCAGTTTTGTATGAAGGAAGGCATTGGGGCTCATGTATTTTGTGTTGGGCTCCTAAAACCCACTTTTAGAGACCTCACAAAGTCAGCAGCCACTTAGAATGTACTGGGAACAAGTTACAGGAAAATGTCACCAAAGTGCTTATCTCAGTCTAATAATGCTATTTTGACCCAAAATTTTTTTAAGAAAGTGGAAGTCAGTTTTGTCTGAAAGAAGGCATTAGGGCTCATGTATTTTGTGTTGGGCTCCTAAAACCCACTTTTAGAGACCTCACAAAGTCAGCAGCCACTTAGAATGTACTGGGAACAAGTTACAGGAAAATGTCACCAAAGTGCTTATCTCAGCCCAAAAATGCCATTTTGAGCCACGATTTTTTAAGGAAAGTGGGTGTCAGTTTTGTATGAAGGAAGGCATTGGGGCTCATGTATTTTGTGTTGGGCTCCTAAAACCCACTTTTAGAGACCTCACAAAGTCAGCAGCCACTTAGAATGTACTGGGAACAAGTTACAGGAAAATGTCACCAAAGTGCTTATCTCAGCCCAAAAATGCCATTTTGAGCCACGATTTTTTAAGGAAAGTGGGTGTCAGTTTTGTATGAAGGAAGGCATTGGGGCTCATGTATTTTGTGTTGGGCTCCTAAAACCCACTTTTAGAGACCTCACAAAGTCAGCAGCCACTTAGAATGTACTGGGAACAAGTTACAGGAAAATGTCACCAAAGTGCTTATCTCAGTCTAATAATGCTATTTTGACCCAAGATTTTTTTAAGAAAGTGGAAGTCAGTTTTGTCTGAAAGAAGGCATTAGGGCTCATGTATTTTGTGTTGGGCTCCTAAAACCCACTTTTAGAGACCTCACAAAGTCAGCAGCCACTTAGAATGTACTGGGAACAAGTTACAGGAAAATGTCACCAAAGTGCTTATCTCAGCCCAAAAATGCCATTTTGAGCCACGATTTTTTAAGGAAAGTGGGTGTCAGTTTTGTATGAAGGAAGGCATTGGGGCTCATGTATTTTGTGTTGGGCTCCTAAAACCCACTTTTAGAGACCTCACAAAGTCAGCAGCCACTTAGAATGTACTGGGAACAAGTTACAGGAAAATGTCACCAAAGTGCTTATCTCAGTCTAATAATGCTATTTTGACCCAAGATTTTTTTAAGAAAGTGGAAGTCAGTTTTGTCTGAAAGAAGGCATTAGGGCTCATGTATTTTGTGTTGGGCTCCTAAAACCCACTTTTAGAGACCTCACAAAGTCAGCAGCCACTTAGAATGTACTGGGAACAAGTTACAGGAAAATGTCACCAAAGTGCTTATCTCAGCCCAAAAATGCCATTTTGAGCCACGATTTTTTAAGGAAAGTGGGTGTCAGTTTTGTATGAAGGAAGGCATTGGGGCTCATGTATTTTGTGTTGGGCTCCTAAAACCCACTTTTAGAGACCTCACAAAGTCAGCAGCCACTTAGAATGTACTGGGAACAAGTTACAGGAAAATGTCACCAAAGTGCTTATCTCAGTCTAATAATGCTATTTTGACCCAAGATTTTTTTAAGAAAGTGGAAGTCAGTTTTGTCTGAAAGAAGGCATTAGGGCTCATGTATTTTGTGTTGGGCTCCTAAAACCCAATTTTACAGACCTCACAAAGTCAGCAGCCACTTAAAATGTACTGGGAACAAGTTACAGGAAAATGTCACCAAAGTGCTTATCTCAGCCCAAAAAGGCTATTTTGAACCACGATTTTTTAAAGAAAGTGGGTGTCAGTTCTGTCTGAAGGAAGGCATTAGGGCTCATGTATTTTGTGTTGGGCTCCTAAAACCCACTTTTAGAGACCTCACAAAGTCAGCAGCCACTTAGAATGTACTGGGAACAAGTTACAGGAAAATGTCACCAAAGTGCTTATCTCAGCCCAAAAATGCCATTTTGAGCCACGATTTTTTAAGGAAAGTGGGTGTCAGTTTTGTATGAAGGAAGGCATTGGGGCTCATGTATTTTGTGTTGGGCTCCTAAAACCCACTTTTAGAGACCTCACAAAGTCAGCAGCCACTTAGAATGTACTGGGAACAAGTTACAGGAAAATGTCACCAAAGTGCTTATCTCAGTCTAATAATGCTATTTTGACCCAAGATTTTTTTAAGAAAGTGGAAGTCAGTTTTGTCTGAAAGAAGGCATTAGGGATAATGTATTTTGTGTTGGGCTCCTAAAACCCAATTTTACAGACCTCACAAAGTCAGCAGCCACTTAAAATGTACTGGGAACAAGTTACAGGAAAATGTCACCAAAGTGCTTATCTCAGCCCAAAAATGCTATTTTGAACCACGATTTTTTAAAGAAAGTGGGTGTCAGTTCTGTCTGAAGGAAGGCATTAGGGCTCATGTATTTTGTGTTGGGCTCCTAAAACCCACTTTTAGAGACCTCACAAAGTCAGCAGCCACTTAGAATGTACTGGGAACAAGTTACAGGAAAATGTCACCAAAGTGCTTATCTCAGCCCAAAAATGCCATTTTGAGCCACGATTTTTTAAGGAAAGTGGGTGTCAGTTTTGTATGAAGGAAGGCATTGGGGCTCATGTATTTTGTGTTGGGCTCCTAAAACCCACTTTTAGAGACCTCACAAAGTCAGCAGCCACTTAGAATGTACTGGGAACAAGTTACAGGAAAATGTCACCAAAGTGCTTATCTCAGTCTAATAATGCTATTTTGACCCAAGATTTTTTTAAGAAAGTGGAAGTCAGTTTTGTCTGAAAGAAGGCATTAGGGCTCATGTATTTTGTGTTGGGCTCCTAAAACCCACTTTTAGAGACCTCACAAAGTCAGCAGCCACTTAGAATGTACTGGGAACAAGTTACAGGAAAATGTCACCAAAGTGCTTATCTCAGCCCAAAAATGCCATTTTGAGCCACGATTTTTTAAGGAAAGTGGGTGTCAGTTTTGTATGAAGGAAGGCATTGGGGCTCATGTATTTTGTGTTGGGCTCCTAAAACCCACTTTTAGAGACCTCACAAAGTCAGCAGCCACTTAGAATGTACTGGGAACAAGTTACAGGAAAATGTCACCAAAGTGCTTATCTCAGTCTAATAATGCTATTTTGACCCAAGATTTTTTTAAGAAAGTGGAAGTCAGTTTTGTCTGAAAGAAGGCATTAGGGCTCATGTATTTTGTGTTGGGCTCCTAAAACCCACTTTTAGAGACCTCACAAAGTCAGCAGCCACTTAGAATGTACTGGGAACAAGTTACAGGAAAATGTCACCAAAGTGCTTATCTCAGCCCAAAAATGCCATTTTGAGCCACGATTTTTTAAGGAAAGTGGGTGTCAGTTTTGTATGAAGGAAGGCATTGGGGCTCATGTATTTTGTGTTGGGCTCCTAAAACCCACTTTTAGAGACCTCACAAAGTCAGCAGCCACTTAGAATGTACTGGGAACAAGTTACAGGAAAATGTCACCAAAGTGCTTATCTCAGTCTAATAATGCTATTTTGACCCAAGATTTTTTTAAGAAAGTGGAAGTCAGTTTTGTCTGAAAGAAGGCATTAGGGCTCATGTATTTTGTGTTGGGCTCCTAAAACCCAATTTTACAGACCTCACAAAGTCAGCAGCCACTTAAAATGTACTGGGAACAAGTTACAGGAAAATGTCACCAAAGTGCTTATCTCAGCCCAAAAAGGCTATTTTGAACCACGATTTTTTAAAGAAAGTGGGTGTCAGTTCTGTCTGAAGGAAGGCATTAGGGCTCATGTATTTTGTGTTGGGCTCCTAAAACCCACTTTTAGAGACCTCACAAAGTCAGCAGCCACTTAGAATGTACTGGGAACAAGTTACAGGAAAATGTCACCAAAGTGCTTATCTCAGCCCAAAAATGCCATTTTGAGCCACGATTTTTTAAGGAAAGTGGGTGTCAGTTTTGTATGAAGGAAGGCATTGGGGCTCATGTATTTTTTGTTGGGCTCCTAAAACCCACTTTTAGAGACCTCACAAAGTCAGCAGCCACTTAGAATGTACTGGGAACAAGTTACAGGAAAATGTCACCAAAGTGCTTATCTCAGTCTAATAATGCTATTTTGACCCAAGATTTTTTTAAGAAAGTGGAAGTCAGTTTTGTCTGAAAGAAGGCATTAGGGCTCATGTATTTTGTGTTGGGCTCCTAAAACCCAATTTTACAGACCTCACAAAGTCAGCAGCCACTTAAAATGTACTGGGAACAAGTTACAGGAAAATGTCACCAAAGTGCTTATCTCAGCCCAAAAATGCTATTTTGAACCACGATTTTTTAAAGAAAGTGGGTGTCAGTTCTGTCTGAAGGAAGGCATTAGGGCTCATGTATTTTGTGTTGGGCTCCTAAAACCCACTTTTAGAGACCTCACAAAGTCAGCAGCCACTTAGAATGTACTGGGAACAAGTTGAAGGAAAATGTCACCAAAGTGCTTATCTCAGCCCAAAAATGCCATTTTGAGCCACGATTTTTTAAGGAAAGTGGGTGTCAGTTTTGTATGAAGGAAGGCATTGGGGCTCATGTATTTTGTGTTGGGCTCCTAAAACCCACTTTTAGAGACCTCACAAAGTCAGCAGCCACTTAGAATGTACTGGGAACAAGTTACAGGAAAATGTCACCAAAGTGCTTATCTCAGTCTAATAATGCTATTTTGACCCAAGATTTTTTTAAGAAAGTGGAAGTCAGTTTTGTCTGAAAGAAGGCATTAGGGCTCATGTATTTTGTGTTGGGCTCCTAAAACCCAATTTTACAGACCTCACAAAGTCAGCAGCCACTTAAAATGTACTGGGAACAAGTTACAGGAAAATGTCACCAAAGTGCTTATCTCAGCCCAAAAATGCTATTTTGAACCACGATTTTTTAAAGAAAGTGGGTGTCAGTTCTGTCTGAAGGAAGGCATTAGGGCTCATGTATTTTGTGTTGGGCTCCTAAAACCCACTTTTAGAGACCTCACAAAGTCAGCAGCCACTTAGAATGTACTGGGAACAAGTTACAGGAAAATGTCACCAAAGTGCTTATCTCAGCCCAAAAATGCCATTTTGAGCCACGATTTTTTAAGGAAAGTGGGTGTCAGTTTTGTATGAAGGAAGGCATTGGGGCTCATGTATTTTGTGTTGGGCTCCTAAAACCCACTTTTAGAGACCTCACAAAGTCAGCAGCCACTTAGAATGTACTGGGAACAAGTTACAGGAAAATGTCACCAAAGTGCTTATCTCAGTCTAATAATGCTATTTTGACCCAAGATTTTTTTAAGAAAGTGGAAGTCAGTTTTGTCTGAAAGAAGGCATTAGGGCTCATGTATTTTGTGTTGGGCTCCTAAAACCCACTTTTAGAGACCTCACAAAGTCAGCAGCCACTTAGAATGTACTGGGAACAAGTTACAGGAAAATGTCACCAAAGTGCTTATCTCAGCCCAAAAATGCCATTTTGAGCCACGATTTTTTAAGGAAAGTGGGTGTCAGTTTTGTATGAAGGAAGGCATTGGGGCTCATGTATTTTGTGTTGGGCTCCTAAAACCCACTTTTAGAGACCTCACAAAGTCAGCAGCCACAAGTCAGTTTTGTCTGAAAGAAGGCATTAGGGCTCATGTATTTTGTGTTGGGCTCCTAAAACCCAATTTTACAGACCTCACAAAGTCAGCAGCCACTTAAAATGTACTGGGAACAAGTTACAGGAAAATGTCACCAAAGTGCTTATCTCAGCCCAAAAATGCTATTTTGAACCACGATTTTTTAAAGAAAGTGGGTGTCAGTTCTGTCTGAAGGAAGGCATTAGGGCTCATGTATTTTGTGTTGGGCTCCTAAAACCCACTTTTAGAGACCTCACAAAGTCAGCAGCCACTTAGAATGTACTGGGAACAAGTTACAGGAAAATGTCACCAAAGTGCTTATCTCAGCCCAAAAATGCCATTTTGAGCCACGATTTTTTAAGGAAAGTGGGTGTCAGTTTTGTATGAAGGAAGGCATTGGGGCTCATGTATTTTGTGTTGGGCTCCTAAAACCCACTTTTAGAGACCTCACAAAGTCAGCAGCCACTTAGAATGTACTGGGAACAAGTTACAGGAAAATGTCACCAAAGTGCTTATCTCAGTCTAATAATGCTATTTTGACCCAAGATTTTTTTAAGAAAGTGGAAGTCAGTTTTGTCTGAAAGAAGGCATTAGGGCTCATGTATTTTGTGTTGGGCTCCTAAAACCCACTTTTAGAGACCTCACAAAGTCAGCAGCCACTTAGAATGTACTGGGAACAAGTTACAGGAAAATGTCACCAAAGTGCTTATCTCAGCCCAAAAATGCCATTTTGAGCCACGATTTTTTAAGGAAAGTGGGTGTCAGTTTTGTATGAAGGAAGGCATTGGGGCTCATGTATTTTGTGTTGGGCTCCTAAAACCCACTTTTAGAGACCTCACAAAGTCAGCAGCCACTTAGAATGTACTGGGAACAAGTTACAGGAAAATGTCACCAAAGTGCTTATCTCAGTCTAATAATGCTATTTTGACCCAAGATTTTTTTAAGAAAGTGGAAGTCAGTTTTGTCTGAAAGAAGGCATTAGGGCTCATGTATTTTGTGTTGGGCTCCTAAAACCCACTTTTAGAGACCTCACAAAGTCAGCAGCCACTTAGAATGTACTGGGAACAAGTTACAGGAAAATGTCACCAAAGTGCTTATCTCAGCCCAAAAATGCCATTTTGAGCCACGATTTTTTAAGGAAAGTGGGTGTCAGTTTTGTATGAAGGAAGGCATTGGGGCTCATGTATTTTGTGTTGGGCTCCTAAAACCCACTTTTAGAGACCTCACAAAGTCAGCAGCCACTTAGAATGTACTGGGAACAAGTTACAGGAAAATGTCACCAAAGTGCTTATCTCAGTCTAATAATGCTATTTTGACCCAAGATTTTTTTAAGAAAGTGGAAGTCAGTTTTGTCTGAAAGAAGGCATTAGGGCTCATGTATTTTGTGTTGGGCTCCTAAAACCCACTTTTAGAGACCTCACAAAGTCAGCAGCCACTTAGAATGTACTGGGAACAAGTTACAGGAAAATGTCACCAAAGTGCTTATCTCAGCCCAAAAATGCCATTTTGAGCCACGATTTTTTAAGGAAAGTGGGTGTCAGTTTTGTATGAAGGAAGGCATTGGGGCTCATGTATTTTGTGTTGGGCTCCTAAAACCCACTTTTAGAGACCTCACAAAGTCAGCAGCCACTTAGAATGTACTGGGAACAAGTTACAGGAAAATGTCACCAAAGTGCTTATCTCAGTCTAATAATGCTATTTTGACCCAAGATTTTTTTAAGAAAGTGGAAGTCAGTTTTGTCTGAAAGAAGGCATTAGGGCTCATGTATTTTGTGTTGGGCTCCTAAAACCCAATTTTACAGACCTCACAAAGTCAGCAGCCACTTAAAATGTACTGGGAACAAGTTACAGGAAAATGTCACCAAAGTGCTTATCTCAGCCCAAAAAGGCTATTTTGAACCACGATTTTTTAAAGAAAGTGGGTGTCAGTTCTGTCTGAAGGAAGGCATTAGGGCTCATGTATTTTGTGTTGGGCTCCTAAAACCCACTTTTAGAGACCTCACAAAGTCAGCAGCCACTTAGAATGTACTGGGAACAAGTTACAGGAAAATGTCACCAAAGTGCTTATCTCAGCCCAAAAATGCCATTTTGAGCCACGATTTTTTAAGGAAAGTGGGTGTCAGTTTTGTATGAAGGAAGGCATTGGGGCTCATGTATTTTTTGTTGGGCTCCTAAAACCCACTTTTAGAGACCTCACAAAGTCAGCAGCCACTTAGAATGTACTGGGAACAAGTTACAGGAAAATGTCACCAAAGTGCTTATCTCAGTCTAATAATGCTATTTTGACCCAAGATTTTTTTAAGAAAGTGGAAGTCAGTTTTGTCTGAAAGAAGGCATTAGGGCTCATGTATTTTGTGTTGGGCTCCTAAAACCCAATTTTACAGACCTCACAAAGTCAGCAGCCACTTAAAATGTACTGGGAACAAGTTACAGGAAAATGTCACCAAAGTGCTTATCTCAGCCCAAAAATGCTATTTTGAACCACGATTTTTTAAAGAAAGTGGGTGTCAGTTCTGTCTGAAGGAAGGCATTAGGGCTCATGTATTTTGTGTTGGGCTCCTAAAACCCACTTTTAGAGACCTCACAAAGTCAGCAGCCACTTAGAATGTACTGGGAACAAGTTACAGGAAAATGTCACCAAAGTGCTTATCTCAGCCCAAAAATGCCATTTTGAGCCACGATTTTTTAAGGAAAGTGGGTGTCAGTTTTGTATGAAGGAAGGCATTGGGGCTCATGTATTTTGTGTTGGGCTCCTAAAACCCACTTTTAGAGACCTCACAAAGTCAGCAGCCACTTAGAATGTACTGGGAACAAGTTACAGGAAAATGTCACCAAAGTGCTTATCTCAGTCTAATAATGCTATTTTGACCCAAGATTTTTTTAAGAAAGTGGAAGTCAGTTTTGTCTGAAAGAAGGCATTAGGGCTCATGTATTTTGTGTTGGGCTCCTAAAACCCAATTTTACAGACCTCACAAAGTCAGCAGCCACTTAAAATGTACTGGGAACAAGTTACAGGAAAATGTCACCAAAGTGCTTATCTCAGCCCAAAAATGCTATTTTGAACCACGATTTTTTAAAGAAAGTGGGTGTCAGTTCTGTCTGAAGGAAGGCATTAGGGCTCATGTATTTTGTGTTGGGCTCCTAAAACCCACTTTTAGAGACCTCACAAAGTCAGCAGCCACTTAGAATGTACTGGGAACAAGTTACAGGAAAATGTCACCAAAGTGCTTATCTCAGCCCAAAAATGCCATTTTGAGCCACGATTTTTTAAGGAAAGTGGGTGTCAGTTTTGTATGAAGGAAGGCATTGGGGCTCATGTATTTTGTGTTGGGCTCCTAAAACCCACTTTTAGAGACCTCACAAAGTCAGCAGCCACTTAGAATGTACTGGGAACAAGTTACAGGAAAATGTCACCAAAGTGCTTATCTCAGTCTAATAATGCTATTTTGACCCAAGATTTTTTTAAGAAAGTGGAAGTCAGTTTTGTCTGAAAGAAGGCATTAGGGCTCATGTATTTTGTGTTGGGCTCCTAAAACCCACTTTTAGAGACCTCACAAAGTCAGCAGCCACTTAGAATGTACTGGGAACAAGTTACAGGAAAATGTCACCAAAGTGCTTATCTCAGCCCAAAAATGCCATTTTGAGCCACGATTTTTTAAGGAAAGTGGGTGTCAGTTTTGTATGAAGGAAGGCATTGGGGCTCATGTATTTTGTGTTGGGCTCCTAAAACCCACTTTTAGAGACCTCACAAAGTCAGCAGCCACAAGTCAGTTTTGTCTGAAAGAAGGCATTAGGGCTCATGTATTTTGTGTTGGGCTCCTAAAACCCAATTTTACAGACCTCACAAAGTCAGCAGCCACTTAAAATGTACTGGGAACAAGTTACAGGAAAATGTCACCAAAGTGCTTATCTCAGCCCAAAAATGTTATTTTGAACCACGATTTTTTAAAGAAAGTGGGTGTCAGTTCTGTCTGAAGGAAGGCATTAGGGCTCATGTATTTTGTGTTGGGCTCCTAAAACCCACTTTTAGAGACCTCACAAAGTCAGCAGCCACTTAGAATGTACTGGGAACAAGTTACAGGAAAATGTCACCAAAGTGCTTATCTCAGCCCAAAAATGCCATTTTGAGCCACGATTTTTTAAGGAAAGTGGGTGTCAGTTTTGTATGAAGGAAGGCATTGGGGCTCATGTATTTTGTGTTGGGCTCCTAAAACCCACTTTTAGAGACCTCACAAAGTCAGCAGCCACTTAGAATGTACTGGGAACAAGTTACAGGAAAATGTCACCAAAGTGCTTATCTCAGTCTAATAATGCTATTTTGACCCAAGATTTTTTTAAGAAAGTGGAAGTCAGTTTTGTCTGAAAGAAGGCATTAGGGCTCATGTATTTTGTGTTGGGCTCCTAAAACCCACTTTTAGAGACCTCACAAAGTCAGCAGCCACTTAGAATGTACTGGGAACAAGTTACAGGAAAATGTCACCAAAGTGCTTATCTCAGCCCAAAAATGCCATTTTGAGCCACGATTTTTTAAGGAAAGTGGGTGTCAGTTTTGTATGAAGGAAGGCATTGGGGCTCATGTATTTTGTGTTGGGCTCCTAAAACCCACTTTTAGAGACCTCACAAAGTCAGCAGCCACTTAGAATGTACTGGGAACAAGTTACAGGAAAATGTCACCAAAGTGCTTATCTCAGTCTAATAATGCTATTTTGACCCAAGATTTTTTTAAGAAAGTGGAAGTCAGTTTTGTCTGAAAGAAGGCATTAGGGCTCATGTATTTTGTGTTGGGCTCCTAAAACCCAATTTTACAGACCTCACAAAGTCAGCAGCCACTTAAAATGTACTGGGAACAAGTTACAGGAAAATGTCACCAAAGTGCTTATCTCAGCCCAAAAAGGCTATTTTGAACCACGATTTTTTAAAGAAAGTGGGTGTCAGTTCTGTCTGAAGGAAGGCATTAGGGCTCATGTATTTTGTGTTGGGCTCCTAAAACCCACTTTTAGAGACCTCACAAAGTCAGCAGCCACTTAGAATGTACTGGGAACAAGTTACAGGAAAATGTCACCAAAGTGCTTATCTCAGCCCAAAAATGCCATTTTGAGCCACGATTTTTTAAGGAAAGTGGGTGTCAGTTTTGTATGAAGGAAGGCATTGGGGCTCATGTATTTTGTGTTGGGCTCCTAAAACCCACTTTTAGAGACCTCACAAAGTCAGCAGCCACTTAGAATGTACTGGGAACAAGTTACAGGAAAATGTCACCAAAGTGCTTATCTCAGTCTAATAATGCTATTTTGACCCAAGATTTTTTTAAGAAAGTGGAAGTCAGTTTTGTCTGAAAGAAGGCATTAGGGATAATGTATTTTGTGTTGGGCTCCTAAAACCCAATTTTACAGACCTCACAAAGTCAGCAGCCACTTAAAATGTACTGGGAACAAGTTACAGGAAAATGTCACCAAAGTGCTTATCTCAGCCCAAAAATGCTATTTTGAACCACGATTTTTTAAAGAAAGTGGGTGTCAGTTCTGTCTGAAGGAAGGCATTAGGGCTCATGTATTTTGTGTTGGGCTCCTAAAACCCACTTTTAGAGACCTCACAAAGTCAGCAGCCACTTAGAATGCACTGGGAACAAGTTACAGGAAAATGTCACCAAAGTGCTTATCTCAGCCCAAAAATGCCATTTTGAGCCACGATTTTTTAAGGAAAGTGGGTGTCAGTTTTGTATGAAGGAAGGCATTGGGGCTCATGTATTTTGTGTTGGGCTCCTAAAACCCACTTTTAGAGACCTCACAAAGTCAGCAGCCACTTAGAATGTACTGGGAACAAGTTACAGGAAAATGTCACCAAAGTGCTTATCTCAGTCTAATAATGCTATTTTGACCCAAGATTTTTTTAAGAAAGTGGAAGTCAGTTTTGTCTGAAAGAAGGCATTAGGGCTCATGTATTTTGTGTTGGGCTCCTAAAACCCACTTTTAGAGACCTCACAAAGTCAGCAGCCACTTAGAATGTACTGGGAACAAGTTACAGGAAAATGTCACCAAAGTGCTTATCTCAGCCCAAAAATGCCATTTTGAGCCACGATTTTTTAAGGAAAGTGGGTGTCAGTTTTGTATGAAGGAAGGCATTGGGGCTCATGTATTTTGTGTTGGGCTCCTAAAACCCACTTTTAGAGACCTCACAAAGTCAGCAGCCACTTAGAATGTACTGGGAACAAGTTACAGGAAAATGTCACCAAAGTGCTTATCTCAGTCTAATAATGCTATTTTGACCCAAGATTTTTTTAAGAAAGTGGAAGTCAGTTTTGTCTGAAAGAAGGCATTAGGGCTCATGTATTTTGTGTTGGGCTCCTAAAACCCACTTTTAGAGACCTCACAAAGTCAGCAGCCACTTAGAATGTACTGGGAACAAGTTACAGGAAAATGTCACCAAAGTGCTTATCTCAGCCCAAAAATGCCATTTTGAGCCACGATTTTTTAAGGAAAGTGGGTGTCAGTTTTGTATGAAGGAAGGCATTGGGGCTCATGTATTTTGTGTTGGGCTCCTAAAACCCACTTTTAGAGACCTCACAAAGTCAGCAGCCACTTAGAATGTACTGGGAACAAGTTACAGGAAAATGTCACCAAAGTGCTTATCTCAGTCTAATAATGCTATTTTGACCCAAGATTTTTTTAAGAAAGTGGAAGTCAGTTTTGTCTGAAAGAAGGCATTAGGGCTCATGTATTTTGTGTTGGGCTCCTAAAACCCAATTTTACAGACCTCACAAAGTCAGCAGCCACTTAAAATGTACTGGGAACAAGTTACAGGAAAATGTCACCAAAGTGCTTATCTCAGCCCAAAAAGGCTATTTTGAACCACGATTTTTTAAAGAAAGTGGGTGTCAGTTCTGTCTGAAGGAAGGCATTAGGGCTCATGTATTTTGTGTTGGGCTCCTAAAACCCACTTTTAGAGACCTCACAAAGTCAGCAGCCACTTAGAATGTACTGGGAACAAGTTACAGGAAAATGTCACCAAAGTGCTTATCTCAGCCCAAAAATGCCATTTTGAGCCACGATTTTTTAAGGAAAGTGGGTGTCAGTTTTGTATGAAGGAAGGCATTGGGGCTCATGTATTTTGTGTTGGGCTCCTAAAACCCACTTTTAGAGACCTCACAAAGTCAGCAGCCACTTAGAATGTACTGGGAACAAGTTACAGGAAAATGTCACCAAAGTGCTTATCTCAGTCTAATAATGCTATTTTGACCCAAGATTTTTTTAAGAAAGTGGAAGTCAGTTTTGTCTGAAAGAAGGCATTAGGGCTCATGTATTTTGTGTTGGGCTCCTAAAACCCAATTTTACAGACCTCACAAAGTCAGCAGCCACTTAAAATGTACTGGGAACAAGTTACAGGAAAATGTCACCAAAGTGCTTATCTCAGCCCAAAAAGGCTATTTTGAACCACGATTTTTTAAAGAAAGTGGGTGTCAGTTCTGTCTGAAGGAAGGCATTAGGGCTCATGTATTTTGTGTTGGGCTCCTAAAACCCACTTTTAGAGACCTCACAAAGTCAGCAGCCACTTAGAATGTACTGGGAACAAGTTACAGGAAAATGTCACCAAAGTGCTTATCTCAGCCCAAAAATGCCATTTTGAGCCACGATTTTTTAAGGAAAGTGGGTGTCAGTTTTGTATGAAGGAAGGCATTGGGGCTCATGTATTTTGTGTTGGGCTCCTAAAACCCACTTTTAGAGACCTCACAAAGTCAGCAGCCACTTAGAATGTACTGGGAACAAGTTACAGGAAAATGTCACCAAAGTGCTTATCTCAGTCTAATAATGCTATTTTGACCCAAGATTTTTTTAAGAAAGTGGAAGTCAGTTTTGTCTGAAAGAAGGCATTAGGGCTCATGTATTTTGTGTTGGGCTCCTAAAACCCAATTTTACAGACCTCACAAAGTCAGCAGCCACTTAAAATGTACTGGGAACAAGTTACAGGAAAATGTCACCAAAGTGCTTATCTCAGCCCAAAAATGCTATTTTGAACCACGATTTTTTAAAGAAAGTGGGTGTCAGTTCTGTCTGAAGGAAGGCATTAGGGCTCATGTATTTTGTGTTGGGCTCCTAAAACCCACTTTTAGAGACCTCACAAAGTCAGCAGCCACTTAGAATGTACTGGGAACAAGTTACAGGAAAATGTCACCAAAGTGCTTATCTCAGCCCAAAAATGCCATTTTGAGCCACGATTTTTTAAGGAAAGTGGGTGTCAGTTTTGTATGAAGGAAGGCATTGGGGCTCATGTATTTTGTGTTGGGCTCCTAAAACCCACTTTTAGAGACCTCACAAAGTCAGCAGCCACTTAGAATGTACTGGGAACAAGTTACAGGAAAATGTCACCAAAGTGCTTATCTCAGTCTAATAATGCTATTTTGACCCAAGATTTTTTTAAGAAAGTGGAAGTCAGTTTTGTCTGAAAGAAGGCATTAGGGCTCATGTATTTTGTGTTGGGCTCCTAAAACCCACTTTTAGAGACCTCACAAAGTCAGCAGCCACTTAGAATGTACTGGGAACAAGTTACAGGAAAATGTCACCAAAGTGCTTATCTCAGCCCAAAAATGCCATTTTGAGCCACGATTTTTTAAGGAAAGTGGGTGTCAGTTTTGTATGAAGGAAGGCATTGGGGCTCATGTATTTTGTGTTGGGCTCCTAAAACCCACTTTTAGAGACCTCACAAAGTCAGCAGCCACTTAGAATGTACTGGGAACAAGTTACAGGAAAATGTCACCAAAGTGCTTATCTCAGTCTAATAATGCTATTTTGACCCAAGATTTTTTTAAGAAAGTGGAAGTCAGTTTTGTCTGAAAGAAGGCATTAGGGCTCATGTATTTTGTGTTGGGCTCCTAAAACCCACTTTTAGAGACCTCACAAAGTCAGCAGCCACTTAGAATGTACTGGGAACAAGTTACAGGAAAATGTCACCAAAGTGCTTATCTCAGCCCAAAAATGCCATTTTGAGCCACGATTTTTTAAGGAAAGTGGGTGTCAGTTTTGTATGAAGGAAGGCATTGGGGCTCATGTATTTTGTGTTGGGCTCCTAAAACCCACTTTTAGAGACCTCACAAAGTCAGCAGCCACTTAGAATGTACTGGGAACAAGTTACAGGAAAATGTCACCAAAGTGCTTATCTCAGTCTAATAATGCTATTTTGACCCAAGATTTTTTTAAGAAAGTGGAAGTCAGTTTTGTCTGAAAGAAGGCATTAGGGCTCATGTATTTTGTGTTGGGCTCCTAAAACCCACTTTTAGAGACCTCACAAAGTCAGCAGCCACTTAGAATGTACTGGGAACAAGTTACAGGAAAATGTCACCAAAGTGCTTATCTCAGCCCAAAAATTCTATTTTGAGCCACGATTTTTTAAAGAAAGTGGGTGTCAGTTTTGTCTGAAGGAAGGCATTGGGGCTCATGTATTTTGTGTTGGGCTCCTAAAACCCACTTTTAGAGACCTCACAAAGTCAGCAGCCACTTAGAATGTACTGGGAACAAGTTACAGGAAAATGTCACCAAAGTGCTTATCTCAGTCTAAAAATGCTATTTTGACCCAAGATTTTTTAAAGAAAGTGGGTGTCAGTTTTGTCTGAAAGAAGGCATTAGGGCTCATGTATTTTGTGTTGGGCTCCTAAAACCCACTTTTAGAGACCTCACAAAGTCAGCAGCCACTTAGAATGTACTGGGAACAAGTTACAGGAAAATGTCACCAAAGTGCTTATCTCAGTCTAATAATGCTATTTTGACCCAAGATTTTTTTAAGAAAGTGGAAGTCAGTTTTGTCTGAAAGAAGGCATTAGGGCTCATGTATTTTGTGTTGGGCTCCTAAAACCCACTTTTAGAGACCTCACAAAGTCAGCAGCCACTTAGAATGTACTGGGAACAAGTTACAGGAAAATGTCACCAAAGTGCTTATCTCAGCCCAAAAATTCTATTTTGAGCCACGATTTTTTAAAGAAAGTGGGTGTCAGTTTTGTCTGAAGGAAGGCATTGGGGCTCATGTATTTTGTGTTGGGCTCCTAAAACCCACTTTTAGAGACCTCACAAAGTCAGCAGCCACTTAGAATGTACTGGGAACAAGTTACAGGAAAATGTCACCAAAGTGCTTATCTCAGTCTAAAAATGCTATTTTGACCCAAGATTTTTTAAAGAAAGTGGGTGTCAGTTTTGTCTGAAAGAAGGCATTAGGGCTCATGTATTTTGTGTTGGGCTCCTAAAACCCACTTTTAGAGACCTCACAAAGTCAGCAGCCACTTAGAATGTACTGGGAACAAGTTACAGGAAAATGTCACCAAAGTGCTTATCTCAGTCTAATAATGCTATTTTGACCCAAGATTTTTTTAAGAAAGTGGAAGTCAGTTTTGTCTGAAAGAAGGCATTAGGGCTCATGTATTTTGTGTTGGGCTCCTAAAACCCAATTTTACAGACCTCACAAAGTCAGCAGCCACTTAAAATGTACTGGGAACAAGTTACAGGAAAATGTCACCAAAGTGCTTATCTCAGCCCAAAAATGCTATTTTGAACCACGATTTTTTAAAGAAAGTGGGTGTCAGTTCTGTCTGAAGGAAGGCATTAGGGCTCATGTATTTTGTGTTGGGCTCCTAAAACCCACTTTTAGAGACCTCACAAAGTCAGCAGCCACTTAGAATGTACTGGGAACAAGTTACAGGAAAATGTCACCAAAGTGCTTATCTCAGCCCAAAAATGCTATTTTGAACCACGATTTTTTAAAGAAAGTGGGTGTCAGTTCTGTCTGAAGGAAGGCATTAGGGCTCATGTATTTTGTGTTGGGCTCCTAAAACCCACTTTTAGAGACCTCACAAAGTCAGCAGCCACTTAGAATGTACTGGGAACAAGTTACAGGAAAATGTCACCAAAGTGCTTATCTCAGCCCAAAAATGCCATTTTGAGCCACGATTTTTTAAGGAAAGTGGGTGTCAGTTTTGTATGAAGGAAGGCATTGGGGCTCATGTATTTTGTGTTGGGCTCCTAAAACCCACTTTTAGAGACCTCACAAAGTCAGCAGCCACTTAGAATGTACTGGGAACAAGTTACAGGAAAATGTCACCAAAGTGCTTATCTCAGTCTAATAATGCTATTTTGACCCAAGATTTTTTTAAGAAAGTGGAAGTCAGTTTTGTCTGAAAGAAGGCATTAGGGCTCATGTATTTTGTGTTGGGCTCCTAAAACCCACTTTTAGAGACCTCACAAAGTCAGCAGCCACTTAGAATGTACTGGGAACAAGTTACAGGAAAATGTCACCAAAGTGCTTATCTCAGTCTAATAATGCTATTTTGACCCAAGATTTTTTTAAGAAAGTGGAAGTCAGTTTTGTCTGAAAGAAGGCATTAGGGCTCATGTATTTTGTGTTGGGCTCCTAAAACCCACTTTTAGAGACCTCACAAAGTCAGCAGCCACTTAGAATGTACTGGGAACAAGTTACAGGAAAATGTCACCAAAGTGCTTATCTCAGCCCAAAAATGCCATTTTGAGCCACGATTTTTTAAGGAAAGTGGGTGTCAGTTTTGTATGAAGGAAGGCATTGGGGCTCATGTATTTTGTGTTGGGCTCCTAAAACCCACTTTTAGAGACCTCACAAAGTCAGCAGCCACTTAGAATGTACTGGGAACAAGTTACAGGAAAATGTCACCAAAGTGCTTATCTCAGTCTAATAATGCTATTTTGACCCAAGATTTTTTTAAGAAAGTGGAAGTCAGTTTTGTCTGAAAGAAGGCATTAGGGCTCATGTATTTTGTGTTGGGCTCCTAAAACCCACTTTTAGAGACCTCACAAAGTCAGCAGCCACTTAGAATGTACTGGGAACAAGTTACAGGAAAATGTCACCAAAGTGCTTATCTCAGCCCAAAAATGCCATTTTGAGCCACGATTTTTTAAGGAAAGTGGGTGTCAGTTTTGTATGAAGGAAGGCATTGGGGCTCATGTATTTTGTGTTGGGCTCCTAAAACCCACTTTTAGAGACCTCACAAAGTCAGCAGCCACTTAGAATGTACTGGGAACAAGTTACAGGAAAATGTCACCAAAGTGCTTATCTCAGTCTAATAATGCTATTTTGACCCAAGATTTTTTTAAGAAAGTGGAAGTCAGTTTTGTCTGAAAGAAGGCATTAGGGCTCATGTATTTTGTGTTGGGCTCCTAAAACCCACTTTTAGAGACCTCACAAAGTCAGCAGCCACTTAGAATGTACTGGGAACAAGTTACAGGAAAATGTCACCAAAGTGCTTATCTCAGCCCAAAAATGCCATTTTGAGCCACGATTTTTTAAGGAAAGTGGGTGTCAGTTTTGTATGAAGGAAGGCATTGGGGCTCATGTATTTTGTGTTGGGCTCCTAAAACCCACTTTTAGAGACCTCACAAAGTCAGCAGCCACTTAGAATGTACTGGGAACAAGTTACAGGAAAATGTCACCAAAGTGCTTATCTCAGTCTAATAATGCTATTTTGACCCAAGATTTTTTTAAGAAAGTGGAAGTCAGTTTTGTCTGAAAGAAGGCATTAGGGCTCATGTATTTTGTGTTGGGCTCCTAAAACCCACTTTTAGAGACCTCACAAAGTCAGCAGCCACTTAGAATGTACTGGGAACAAGTTACAGGAAAATGTCACCAAAGTGCTTATCTCAGCCCAAAAATGCCATTTTGAGCCACGATTTTTTAAGGAAAGTGGGTGTCAGTTTTGTATGAAGGAAGGCATTGGGGCTCATGTATTTTGTGTTGGGCTCCTAAAACCCACTTTTAGAGACCTCACAAAGTCAGCAGCCACTTAGAATGTACTGGGAACAAGTTACAGGAAAATGTCACCAAAGTGCTTATCTCAGTCTAATAATGCTATTTTGACCCAAGATTTTTTTAAGAAAGTGGAAGTCAGTTTTGTCTGAAAGAAGGCATTAGGGCTCATGTATTTTGTGTTGGGCTCCTAAAACCCACTTTTAGAGACCTCACAAAGTCAGCAGCCACTTAGAATGTACTGGGAACAAGTTACAGGAAAATGTCACCAAAGTGCTTATCTCAGCCCAAAAATGCCATTTTGAGCCACGATTTTTTAAGGAAAGTGGGTGTCAGTTTTGTATGAAGGAAGGCATTGGGGCTCATGTATTTTGTGTTGGGCTCCTAAAACCCACTTTTAGAGACCTCACAAAGTCAGCAGCCACTTAGAATGTACTGGGAACAAGTTACAGGAAAATGTCACCAAAGTGCTTATCTCAGTCTAATAATGCTATTTTGACCCAAGATTTTTTTAAGAAAGTGGAAGTCAGTTTTGTCTGAAAGAAGGCATTAGGGCTCATGTATTTTGTGTTGGGCTCCTAAAACCCACTTTTAGAGACCTCACAAAGTCAGCAGCCACTTAGAATGTACTGGGAACAAGTTACAGGAAAATGTCACCAAAGTGCTTATCTCAGTCTAATAATGCTATTTTGACCCAAGATTTTTTTAAGAAAGTGGAAGTCAGTTTTGTCTGAAAGAAGGCATTAGGGCTCATGTATTTTGTGTTGGGCTCCTAAAACCCACTTTTAGAGACCTCACAAAGTCAGCAGCCACTTAGAATGTACTGGGAACAAGTTACAGGAAAATGTCACCAAAGTGCTTATCTCAGCCCAAAAATGCCATTTTGAGCCACGATTTTTTAAGGAAAGTGGGTGTCAGTTTTGTATGAAGGAAGGCATTGGGGCTCATGTATTTTGTGTTGGGCTCCTAAAACCCACTTTTAGAGACCTCACAAAGTCAGCAGCCACTTAGAATGTACTGGGAACAAGTTACAGGAAAATGTCACCAAAGTGCTTATCTCAGTCTAATAATGCTATTTTGACCCAAGATTTTTTTAAGAAAGTGGAAGTCAGTTTTGTCTGAAAGAAGGCATTAGGGCTCATGTATTTTGTGTTGGGCTCCTAAAACCCACTTTTAGAGACCTCACAAAGTCAGCAGCCACTTAGAATGTACTGGGAACAAGTTACAGGAAAATGTCACCAAAGTGCTTATCTCAGCCCAAAAATGCCATTTTGAGCCACGATTTTTTAAGGAAAGTGGGTGTCAGTTTTGTATGAAGGAAGGCATTGGGGCTCATGTATTTTGTGTTGGGCTCCTAAAACCCACTTTTAGAGACCTCACAAAGTCAGCAGCCACTTAGAATGTACTGGGAACAAGTTACAGGAAAATGTCACCAAAGTGCTTATCTCAGCCCAAAAATGCCATTTTGAGCCACGATTTTTTAAGGAAAGTGGGTGTCAGTTTTGTATGAAGGAAGGCATTGGGGCTCATGTATTTTGTGTTGGGCTCCTAAAACCCACTTTTAGAGACCTCACAAAGTCAGCAGCCACTTAGAATGTACTGGGAACAAGTTACAGGAAAATGTCACCAAAGTGCTTATCTCAGTCTAATAATGCTATTTTGACCCAAGATTTTTTTAAGAAAGTGGAAGTCAGTTTTGTCTGAAAGAAGGCATTAGGGCTCATGTATTTTGTGTTGGGCTCCTAAAACCCACTTTTAGAGACCTCACAAAGTCAGCAGCCACTTAGAATGTACTGGGAACAAGTTACAGGAAAATGTCACCAAAGTGCTTATCTCAGCCCAAAAATGCCATTTTGAGCCACGATTTTTTAAGGAAAGTGGGTGTCAGTTTTGTATGAAGGAAGGCATTGGGGCTCATCTATTTTGTGTTGGGCTCCTAAAACCCACTTTTAGAGACCTCACAAAGTCAGCAGCCACTTAGAATGTACTGGGAACAAGTTACAGGAAAATGTCACCAAAGTGCTTATCTCAGTCTAATAATGCTATTTTGACCCAAGATTTTTTTAAGAAAGTGGAAGTCAGTTTTGTCTGAAAGAAGGCATTAGGGCTCATGTATTTTGTGTTGGGCTCCTAAAACCCACTTTTAGAGACCTCACAAAGTCAGCAGCCACTTAGAATGTACTGGGAACAAGTTACAGGAAAATGTCACCAAAGTGCTTATCTCAGCCCAAAAATGCCATTTTGAGCCACGATTTTTTAAGGAAAGTGGGTGTCAGTTTTGTATGAAGGAAGGCATTGGGGCTCATGTATTTTGTGTTGGGCTCCTAAAACCCACTTTTAGAGACCTCACAAAGTCAGCAGCCACTTAGAATGTACTGGGAACAAGTTACAGGAAAATGTCACCAAAGTGCTTATCTCAGTCTAATAATGCTATTTTGACCCAAGATTTTTTTAAGAAAGTGGAAGTCAGTTTTGTCTGAAAGAAGGCATTAGGGCTCATGTATTTTGTGTTGGGCTCCTAAAACCCACTTTTAGAGACCTCACAAAGTCAGCAGCCACTTAGAATGTACTGGGAACAAGTTACAGGAAAATGTCACCAAAGTGCTTATCTCAGCCCAAAAATGCCATTTTGAGCCACGATTTTTTAAGGAAAGTGGGTGTCAGTTTTGTATGAAGGAAGGCATTGGGGCTCATGTATTTTGTGTTGGGCTCCTAAAACCCACTTTTAGAGACCTCACAAAGTCAGCAGCCACTTAGAATGTACTGGGAACAAGTTACAGGAAAATGTCACCAAAGTGCTTATCTCAGTCTAATAATGCTATTTTGACCCAAGATTTTTTTAAGAAAGTGGAAGTCAGTTTTGTCTGAAAGAAGGCATTAGGGCTCATGTATTTTGTGTTGGGCTCCTAAAACCCACTTTTAGAGACCTCACAAAGTCAGCAGCCACTTAGAATGTACTGGGAACAAGTTACAGGAAAATGTCACCAAAGTGCTTATCTCAGCCCAAAAATGCCATTTTGAGCCACGATTTTTTAAGGAAAGTGGGTGTCAGTTTTGTATGAAGGAAGGCATTGGGGCTCATGTATTTTGTGTTGGGCTCCTAAAACCCACTTTTAGAGACCTCACAAAGTCAGCAGCCACTTAGAATGTACTGGGAACAAGTTACAGGAAAATGTCACCAAAGTGCTTATCTCAGCCCAAAAATGCCATTTTGAGCCACGATTTTTTAAGGAAAGTGGGTGTCAGTTTTGTATGAAGGAAGGCATTGGGGCTCATGTATTTTGTGTTGGGCTCCTAAAACCCACTTTTAGAGACCTCACAAAGTCAGCAGCCACTTAGAATGTACTGGGAACAAGTTACAGGAAAATGTCACCAAAGTGCTTATCTCAGTCTAATAATGCTATTTTGACCCAAGATTTTTTTAAGAAAGTGGAAGTCAGTTTTGTCTGAAAGAAGGCATTAGGGCTCATGTATTTTGTGTTGGGCTCCTAAAACCCACTTTTAGAGACCTCACAAAGTCAGCAGCCACTTAGAATGTACTGGGAACAAGTTACAGGAAAATGTCACCAAAGTGCTTATCTCAGCCCAAAAATGCCATTTTGAGCCACGATTTTTTAAGGAAAGTGGGTGTCAGTTTTGTATGAAGGAAGGCATTGGGGCTCATGTATTTTGTGTTGGGCTCCTAAAACCCACTTTTAGAGACCTCACAAAGTCAGCAGCCACTTAGAATGTACTGGGAACAAGTTACAGGAAAATGTCACCAAAGTGCTTATCTCAGCCCAAAAATGCCATTTTGAGCCACGATTTTTTAAGGAAAGTGGGTGTCAGTTTTGTATGAAGGAAGGCATTGGGGCTCATGTATTTTGTGTTGGGCTCCTAAAACCCACTTTTAGAGACCTCACAAAGTCAGCAGCCACTTAGAATGTACTGGGAACAAGTTACAGGAAAATGTCACCAAAGTGCTTATCTCAGTCTAATAATGCTATTTTGACCCAAGATTTTTTTAAGAAAGTGGAAGTCAGTTTTGTCTGAAAGAAGGCATTAGGGCTCATGTATTTTGTGTTGGGCTCCTAAAACCCACTTTTAGAGACCTCACAAAGTCAGCAGCCACTTAGAATGTACTGGGAACAAGTTACAGGAAAATGTCACCAAAGTGCTTATCTCAGCCCAAAAATGCCATTTTGAGCCACGATTTTTTAAGGAAAGTGGGTGTCAGTTTTGTATGAAGGAAGGCATTGGGGCTCATGTATTTTGTGTTGGGCTCCTAAAACCCACTTTTAGAGACCTCACAAAGTCAGCAGCCACTTAGAATGTACTGGGAACAAGTTACAGGAAAATGTCACCAAAGTACTTATCTCAGTCTAATAATGCTATTTTGACCCAAGATTTTTTTAAGAAAGTGGAAGTCAGTTTTGTCTGAAAGAAGGCATTAGGGCTCATGTATTTTGTGTTGGGCTCCTAAAACCCACTTTTAGAGACCTCACAAAGTCAGCAGCCACTTAGAATGTACTGGGAACAAGTTACAGGAAAATGTCACCAAAGTGCTTATCTCAGCCCAAAAATGCCATTTTGAGCCACGATTTTTTAAGGAAAGTGGGTGTCAGTTTTGTATGAAGGAAGGCATTGGGGCTCATGTATTTTGTGTTGGGCTCCTAAAACCCACTTTTAGAGACCTCACAAAGTCAGCAGCCACTTAGAATGTACTGGGAACAAGTTACAGGAAAATGTCACCAAAGTGCTTATCTCAGCCCAAAAATGCCATTTTGAGCCACGATTTTTTAAGGAGAGTGGGTGTCAGTTTTGTATGAAGGAAGGCATTGGGGCTCATGTATTTTGTGTTGGGCTCCTAAAACCCACTTTTAGAGACCTCACAAAGTCAGCAGCCACTTAGAATGTACTGGGAACAAGTTACAGGAAAATGTCACCAAAGTGCTTATCTCAGTCTAATAATGCTATTTTGACCCAAGATTTTTTTAAGAAAGTGGAAGTCAGTTTTGTCTGAAAGAAGGCATTAGGGCTCATGTATTTTGTGTTGGGCTCCTAAAACCCACTTTTAGAGACCTCACAAAGTCAGCAGCCACTTAGAATGTACTGGGAACAAGTTACAGGAAAATGTCACCAAAGTGCTTATCTCAGCCCAAAAATGCCATTTTGAGCCACGATTTTTTAAGGAAAGTGGGTGTCAGTTTTGTATGAAGGAAGGCATTGGGGCTCATCTATTTTGTGTTGGGCTCCTAAAACCCACTTTTAGAGACCTCACAAAGTCAGCAGCCACTTAGAATGTACTGGGAACAAGTTACAGGAAAATGTCACCAAAGTGCTTATCTCAGTCTAATAATGCTATTTTGACCCAAGATTTTTTTAAGAAAGTGGAAGTCAGTTTTGTCTGAAAGAAGGCATTAGGGCTCATGTATTTTGTGTTGGGCTCCTAAAACCCACTTTTAGAGACCTCACAAAGTCAGCAGCCACTTAGAATGTACTGGGAACAAGTTACAGGAAAATGTCACCAAAGTGCTTATCTCAGCCCAAAAATGCCATTTTGAGCCACGATTTTTTAAGGAAAGTGGGTGTCAGTTTTGTATGAAGGAAGGCATTGGGGCTCATGTATTTTGTGTTGGGCTCCTAAAACCCACTTTTAGAGACCTCACAAAGTCAGCAGCCACTTAGAATGTACTGGGAACAAGTTACAGGAAAATGTCACCAAAGTGCTTATCTCAGTCTAATAATGCTATTTTGACCCAAGATTTTTTTAAGAAAGTGGAAGTCAGTTTTGTCTGAAAGAAGGCATTAGGGCTCATGTATTTTGTGTTGGGCTCCTAAAACCCACTTTTAGAGACCTCACAAAGTCAGCAGCCACTTAGAATGTACTGGGAACAAGTTACAGGAAAATGTCACCAAAGTGCTTATCTCAGCCCAAAAATGCCATTTTGAGCCACGATTTTTTAAGGAAAGTGGGTGTCAGTTTTGTATGAAGGAAGGCATTGGGGCTCATGTATTTTGTGTTGGGCTCCTAAAACCCACTTTTAGAGACCTCACAAAGTCAGCAGCCACTTAGAATGTACTGGGAACAAGTTACAGGAAAATGTCACCAAAGTGCTTATCTCAGTCTAATAATGCTATTTTGACCCAAGATTTTTTTAAGAAAGTGGAAGTCAGTTTTGTCTGAAAGAAGGCATTAGGGCTCATGTATTTTGTGTTGGGCTCCTAAAACCCACTTTTAGAGACCTCACAAAGTCAGCAGCCACTTAGAATGTACTGGGAACAAGTTACAGGAAAATGTCACCAAAGTGCTTATCTCAGCCCAAAAATGCCATTTTGAGCCACGATTTTTTAAGGAAAGTGGGTGTCAGTTTTGTATGAAGGAAGGCATTGGGGCTCATGTATTTTGTGTTGGGCTCCTAAAACCCACTTTTAGAGACCTCACAAAGTCAGCAGCCACTTAGAATGTACTGGGAACAAGTTACAGGAAAATGTCACCAAAGTGCTTATCTCAGTCTAATAATGCTATTTTGACCCAAGATTTTTTTAAGAAAGTGGAAGTCAGTTTTGTCTGAAAGAAGGCATTAGGGCTCATGTATTTTGTGTTGGGCTCCTAAAACCCACTTTTAGAGACCTCACAAAGTCAGCAGCCACTTAGAATGTACTGGGAACAAGTTACAGGAAAATGTCACCAAAGTGCTTATCTCAGCCCAAAAATGCCATTTTGAGCCACGATTTTTTAAGGAAAGTGGGTGTCAGTTTTGTATGAAGGAAGGCATTGGGGCTCATGTATTTTGTGTTGGGCTCCTAAAACCCACTTTTAGAGACCTCACAAAGTCAGCAGCCACTTAGAATGTACTGGGAACAAGTTACAGGAAAATGTCACCAAAGTGCTTATCTCAGCCCAAAAATGCCATTTTGAGCCACGATTTTTTAAGGAAAGTGGGTGTCAGTTTTGTATGAAGGAAGGCATTGGGGCTCATGTATTTTGTGTTGGGCTCCTAAAACCCACTTTTAGAGACCTCACAAAGTCAGCAGCCACTTAGAATGTACTGGGAACAAGTTACAGGAAAATGTCACCAAAGTGCTTATCTCAGTCTAATAATGCTATTTTGACCCAAGATTTTTTTAAGAAAGTGGAAGTCAGTTTTGTCTGAAAGAAGGCATTAGGGCTCATGTATTTTGTGTTGGGCTCCTAAAACCCACTTTTAGAGACCTCACAAAGTCAGCAGCCACTTAGAATGTACTGGGAACAAGTTACAGGAAAATGTCACCAAAGTGCTTATCTCAGCCCAAAAATGCCATTTTGAGCCACGATTTTTTAAGGAAAGTGGGTGTCAGTTTTGTATGAAGGAAGGCATTGGGGCTCATGTATTTTGTGTTGGGCTCCTAAAACCCACTTTTAGAGACCTCACAAAGTCAGCAGCCACTTAGAATGTACTGGGAACAAGTTACAGGAAAATGTCACCAAAGTGCTTATCTCAGTCTAATAATGCTATTTTGACCCAAGATTTTTTTAAGAAAGTGGAAGTCAGTTTTGTCTGAAAGAAGGCATTAGGGCTCATGTATTTTGTGTTGGGCTCCTAAAACCCACTTTTAGAGACCTCACAAAGTCAGCAGCCACTTAGAATGTACTGGGAACAAGTTACAGGAAAATGTCACCAAAGTGCTTATCTCAGCCCAAAAATGCCATTTTGAGCCACGATTTTTTAAGGAAAGTGGGTGTCAGTTTTGTATGAAGGAAGGCATTGGGGCTCATGTATTTTGTGTTGGGCTCCTAAAACCCACTTTTAGAGACCTCACAAAGTCAGCAGCCACTTAGAATGTACTGGGAACAAGTTACAGGAAAATGTCACCAAAGTGCTTATCTCAGCCCAAAAATGCAATTTTGAGCCACGATTTTTTAAGGAAAGTGGGTGTCAGTTTTGTATGAAGGAAGGCATTGGGGCTCATGTATTTTGTGTTGGGCTCCTAAAACCCACTTTTAGAGACCTCACAAAGTCAGCAGCCACTTAGAATGTACTGGGAACAAGTTACAGGAAAATGTCACCAAAGTGCTTATCTCAGTCTAATAATGCTATTTTGACCCAAGATTTTTTTAAGAAAGTGGAAGTCAGTTTTGTCTGAAAGAAGGCATTAGGGCTCATGTATTTTGTGTTGGGCTCCTAAAACCCACTTTTAGAGACCTCACAAAGTCAGCAGCCACTTAGAATGTACTGGGAACAAGTTACAGGAAAATGTCACCAAAGTGCTTATCTCAGCCCAAAAATGCCATTTTGAGCCACGATTTTTTAAGGAAAGTGGGTGTCAGTTTTGTATGAAGGAAGGCATTGGGGCTCATGTATTTTGTGTTGGGCTCCTAAAACCCACTTTTAGAGACCTCACAAAGTCAGCAGCCACTTAGAATGTACTGGGAACAAGTTACAGGAAAATGTCACCAAAGTACTTATCTCAGTCTAATAATGCTATTTTGACCCAAGATTTTTTTAAGAAAGTGGAAGTCAGTTTTGTCTGAAAGAAGGCATTAGGGCTCATGTATTTTGTGTTGGGCTCCTAAAACCCACTTTTAGAGACCTCACAAAGTCAGCAGCCACTTAGAATGTACTGGGAACAAGTTACAGGAAAATGTCACCAAAGTGCTTATCTCAGCCCAAAAATGCCATTTTGAGCCACGATTTTTTAAGGAAAGTGGGTGTCAGTTTTGTATGAAGGAAGGCATTGGGGCTCATGTATTTTGTGTTGGGCTCCTAAAACCCACTTTTAGAGACCTCACAAAGTCAGCAGCCACTTAGAATGTACTGGGAACAAGTTACAGGAAAATGTCACCAAAGTGCTTATCTCAGCCCAAAAATGCCATTTTGAGCCACGATTTTTTAAGGAGAGTGGGTGTCAGTTTTGTATGAAGGAAGGCATTGGGGCTCATGTATTTTGTGTTGGGCTCCTAAAACCCACTTTTAGAGACCTCACAAAGTCAGCAGCCACTTAGAATGTACTGGGAACAAGTTACAGGAAAATGTCACCAAAGTGCTTATCTCAGTCTAATAATGCTATTTTGACCCAAGATTTTTTTAAGAAAGTGGAAGTCAGTTTTGTCTGAAAGAAGGCATTAGGGCTCATGTATTTTGTGTTGGGCTCCTAAAACCCACTTTTAGAGACCTCACAAAGTCAGCAGCCACTTAGAATGTACTGGGAACAAGTTACAGGAAAATGTCACCAAAGTGCTTATCTCAGCCCAAAAATGCCATTTTGAGCCACGATTTTTTAAGGAAAGTGGGTGTCAGTTTTGTATGAAGGAAGGCATTGGGGCTCATCTATTTTGTGTTGGGCTCCTAAAACCCACTTTTAGAGACCTCACAAAGTCAGCAGCCACTTAGAATGTACTGGGAACAAGTTACAGGAAAATGTCACCAAAGTGCTTATCTCAGTCTAATAATGCTATTTTGACCCAAGATTTTTTTAAGAAAGTGGAAGTCAGTTTTGTCTGAAAGAAGGCATTAGGGCTCATGTATTTTGTGTTGGGCTCCTAAAACCCACTTTTAGAGACCTCACAAAGTCAGCAGCCACTTAGAATGTACTGGGAACAAGTTACAGGAAAATGTCACCAAAGTGCTTATCTCAGCCCAAAAATGCCATTTTGAGCCACGATTTTTTAAGGAAAGTGGGTGTCAGTTTTGTATGAAGGAAGGCATTGGGGCTCATGTATTTTGTGTTGGGCTCCTAAAACCCACTTTTAGAGACCTCACAAAGTCAGCAGCCACTTAGAATGTACTGGGAACAAGTTACAGGAAAATGTCACCAAAGTGCTTATCTCAGTCTAATAATGCTATTTTGACCCAAGATTTTTTTAAGAAAGTGGAAGTCAGTTTTGTCTGAAAGAAGGCATTAGGGCTCATGTATTTTGTGTTGGGCTCCTAAAACCCACTTTTAGAGACCTCACAAAGTCAGCAGCCACTTAGAATGTACTGGGAACAAGTTACAGGAAAATGTCACCAAAGTGCTTATCTCAGCCCAAAAATGCCATTTTGAGCCACGATTTTTTAAGGAAAGTGGGTGTCAGTTTTGTATGAAGGAAGGCATTGGGGCTCATCTATTTTGTGTTGGGCTCCTAAAACCCACTTTTAGAGACCTCACAAAGTCAGCAGCCACTTAGAATGTACTGGGAACAAGTTACAGGAAAATGTCACCAAAGTGCTTATCTCAGTCTAATAATGCTATTTTGACCCAAGATTTTTTTAAGAAAGTGGAAGTCAGTTTTGTCTGAAAGAAGGCATTAGGGCTCATGTATTTTGTGTTGGGCTCCTAAAACCCACTTTTAGAGACCTCACAAAGTCAGCAGCCACTTAGAATGTACTGGGAACAAGTTACAGGAAAATGTCACCAAAGTGCTTATCTCAGCCCAAAAATGCCATTTTGAGCCACGATTTTTTAAGGAAAGTGGGTGTCAGTTTTGTATGAAGGAAGGCATTGGGGCTCATGTATTTTGTGTTGGGCTCCTAAAACCCACTTTTAGAGACCTCACAAAGTCAGCAGCCACTTAGAATGTACTGGGAACAAGTTACAGGAAAATGTCACCAAAGTGCTTATCTCAGTCTAATAATGCTATTTTGACCCAAGATTTTTTTAAGAAAGTGGAAGTCAGTTTTGTCTGAAAGAAGGCATTAGGGCTCATGTATTTTGTGTTGGGCTCCTAAAACCCACTTTTAGAGACCTCACAAAGTCAGCAGCCACTTAGAATGTACTGGGAACAAGTTACAGGAAAATGTCACCAAAGTGCTTATCTCAGCCCAAAAATGCCATTTTGAGCCACGATTTTTTAAGGAAAGTGGGTGTCAGTTTTGTATGAAGGAAGGCATTGGGGCTCATGTATTTTGTGTTGGGCTCCTAAAACCCACTTTTAGTGACCTCACAAAGTCAGCAGCCACTTAGAATGTACTGGGAACAAGTTACAGGAAAATGTCACCAAAGTGCTTATCTCAGCCCAAAAATGCCATTTTGAGCCACGATTTTTTAAGGAAAGTGGGTGTCAGTTTTGTATGAAGGAAGGCATTGGGGCTCATGTATTTTGTGTTGGGCTCCTAAAACCCACTTTTAGAGACCTCACAAAGTCAGCAGCCACTTAGAATGTACTGGGAACAAGTTACAGGAAAATGTCACCAAAGTGCTTATCTCAGTCTAATAATGCTATTTTGACCCAAGATTTTTTTAAGAAAGTGGAAGTCAGTTTTGTCTGAAAGAAGGCATTAGGGCTCATGTATTTTGTGTTGGGCTCCTAAAACCCACTTTTAGAGACCTCACAAAGTCAGCAGCCACTTAGAATGTACTGGGAACAAGTTACAGGAAAATGTCACCAAAGTGCTTATCTCAGCCCAAAAATGCCATTTTGAGCCACGATTTTTTAAGGAAAGTGGGTGTCAGTTTTGTATGAAGGAAGGCATTGGGGCTCATGTATTTTGTGTTGGGCTCCTAAAACCCACTTTTAGAGACCTCACAAAGTCAGCAGCCACTTAGAATGTACTGGGAACAAGTTACAGGAAAATGTCACCAAAGTACTTATCTCAGTCTAATAATGCTATTTTGACCCAAGATTTTTTTAAGAAAGTGGAAGTCAGTTTTGTCTGAAAGAAGGCATTAGGGCTCATGTATTTTGTGTTGGGCTCCTAAACCCCACTTTTAGAGACCTCACAAAGTCAGCAGCCACTTAGAATGTACTGGGAACAAGTTACAGGAAAATGTCACCAAAGTGCTTATCTCAGCCCAAAAATGCCATTTTGAGCCACGATTTTTTAAGGAAAGTGGGTGTCAGTTTTGTATGAAGGAAGGCATTGGGGCTCATGTATTTTGTGTTGGGCTCCTAAAACCCACTTTTAGAGACCTCACAAAGTCAGCAGCCACTTAGAATGTACTGGGAACAAGTTACAGGAAAATGTCACCAAAGTGCTTATCTCAGCCCAAAAATGCCATTTTGAGCCACGATTTTTTAAGGAAAGTGGGTGTCAGTTTTGTATGAAGGAAGGCATTGGGGCTCATGTATTTTGTGTTGGGCTCCTAAAACCCACTTTTAGAGACCTCACAAAGTCAGCAGCCACTTAGAATGTACTGGGAACAAGTTACAGGAAAATGTCACCAAAGTGCTTATCTCAGTCTAATAATGCTATTTTGACCCAAGATTTTTTTAAGAAAGTGGAAGTCAGTTTTGTCTGAAAGAAGGCATTAGGGCTCATGTATTTTGTGTTGGGCTCCTAAAACCCACTTTTAGAGACCTCACAAAGTCAGCAGCCACTTAGAATGTACTGGGAACAAGTTACAGGAAAATGTCACCAAAGTGCTTATCTCAGCCCAAAAATGCCATTTTGAGCCACGATTTTTTAAGGAAAGTGGGTGTCAGTTTTGTATGAAGGAAGGCATTGGGGCTCATCTATTTTGTGTTGGGCTCCTAAAACCCACTTTTAGAGACCTCACAAAGTCAGCAGCCACTTAGAATGTACTGGGAACAAGTTACAGGAAAATGTCACCAAAGTGCTTATCTCAGTCTAATAATGCTATTTTGACCCAAGATTTTTTTAAGAAAGTGGAAGTCAGTTTTGTCTGAAAGAAGGCATTAGGGCTCATGTATTTTGTGTTGGGCTCCTAAAACCCACTTTTAGAGACCTCACAAAGTCAGCAGCCACTTAGAATGTACTGGGAACAAGTTACAGGAAAATGTCACCAAAGTGCTTATCTCAGCCCAAAAATGCCATTTTGAGCCACGATTTTTTAAGGAAAGTGGGTGTCAGTTTTGTATGAAGGAAGGCATTGGGGCTCATGTATTTTGTGTTGGGCTCCTAAAACCCACTTTTAGAGACCTCACAAAGTCAGCAGCCACTTAGAATGTACTGGGAACAAGTTACAGGAAAATGTCACCAAAGTGCTTATCTCAGTCTAATAATGCTATTTTGACCCAAGATTTTTTTAAGAAAGTGGAAGTCAGTTTTGTCTGAAAGAAGGCATTAGGGCTCATGTATTTTGTGTTGGGCTCCTAAAACCCACTTTTAGAGACCTCACAAAGTCAGCAGCCACTTAGAATGTACTGGGAACAAGTTACAGGAAAATGTCACCAAAGTGCTTATCTCAGCCCAAAAATGCCATTTTGAGCCACGATTTTTTAAGGAAAGTGGGTGTCAGTTTTGTATGAAGGAAGGCATTGGGGCTCATGTATTTTGTGTTGGGCTCCTAAAACCCACTTTTAGAGACCTCACAAAGTCAGCAGCCACTTAGAATGTACTGGGAACAAGTTACAGGAAAATGTCACCAAAGTACTTATCTCAGTCTAATAATGCTATTTTGACCCAAGATTTTTTTAAGAAAGTGGAAGTCAGTTTTGTCTGAAAGAAGGCATTAGGGCTCATGTATTTTGTGTTGGGCTCCTAAAACCCACTTTTAGAGACCTCACAAAGTCAGCAGCCACTTAGAATGTACTGGGAACAAGTTACAGGAAAATGTCACCAAAGTGCTTATCTCAGCCCAAAAATGCCATTTTGAGCCACGATTTTTTAAGGAAAGTGGGTGTCAGTTTTGTATGAAGGAAGGCATTGGGGCTCATGTATTTTGTGTTGGGCTCCTAAAACCCACTTTTAGAGACCTCACAAAGTCAGCAGCCACTTAGAATGTACTGGGAACAAGTTACAGGAAAATGTCACCAAAGTGCTTATCTCAGCCCAAAAATGCCATTTTGAGCCACGATTTTTTAAGGAGAGTGGGTGTCAGTTTTGTATGAAGGAAGGCATTGGGGCTCATGTATTTTGTGTTGGGCTCCTAAAACCCACTTTTAGAGACCTCACAAAGTCAGCAGCCACTTAGAATGTACTGGGAACAAGTTACAGGAAAATGTCACCAAAGTGCTTATCTCAGTCTAATAATGCTATTTTGACCCAAGATTTTTTTAAGAAAGTGGAAGTCAGTTTTGTCTGAAAGAAGGCATTAGGGCTCATGTATTTTGTGTTGGGCTCCTAAAACCCACTTTTAGAGACCTCACAAAGTCAGCAGCCACTTAGAATGTACTGGGAACAAGTTACAGGAAAATGTCACCAAAGTGCTTATCTCAGCCCAAAAATGCCATTTTGAGCCACGATTTTTTAAGGAAAGTGGGTGTCAGTTTTGTATGAAGGAAGGCATTGGGGCTCATCTATTTTGTGTTGGGCTCCTAAAACCCACTTTTAGAGACCTCACAAAGTCAGCAGCCACTTAGAATGTACTGGGAACAAGTTACAGGAAAATGTCACCAAAGTGCTTATCTCAGCCCAAAAATGCCATTTTGAGCCACGATTTTTTAAGGAAAGTGGGTGTCAGTTTTGTATGAAGGAAGGCATTGGGGCTCATGTATTTTGTGTTGGGCTCCTAAAACCCACTTTTAGAGACCTCACAAAGTCAGCAGCCACTTAGAATGTACTGGGAACAAGTTACAGGAAAATGTCACCAAAGTGCTTATCTCAGTCTAATAATGCTATTTTGACCCAAGATTTTTTTAAGAAAGTGGAAGTCAGTTTTGTCTGAAAGAAGGCATTAGGGCTCATGTATTTTGTGTTGGGCTCCTAAAACCCACTTTTAGAGACCTCACAAAGTCAGCAGCCACTTAGAATGTACTGGGAACAAGTTACAGGAAAATGTCACCAAAGTGCTTATCTCAGCCCAAAAATGCCATTTTGAGCCACGATTTTTTAAGGAAAGTGGGTGTCAGTTTTGTATGAAGGAAGGCATTGGGGCTCATGTATTTTGTGTTGGGCTCCTAAAACCCACTTTTAGAGACCTCACAAAGTCAGCAGCCACTTAGAATGTACTGGGAACAAGTTACAGGAAAATGTCACCAAAGTGCTTATCTCAGTCTAATAATGCTATTTTGACCCAAGATTTTTTTAAGAAAGTGGAAGTCAGTTTTGTCTGAAAGAAGGCATTAGGGCTCATGTATTTTGTGTTGGGCTCCTAAAACCCACTTTTAGAGACCTCACAAAGTCAGCAGCCACTTAGAATGTACTGGGAACAAGTTACAGGAAAATGTCACCAAAGTGCTTATCTCAGCCCAAAAATGCCATTTTGAGCCACGATTTTTTAAGGAAAGTGGGTGTCAGTTTTGTATGAAGGAAGGCATTGGGGCTCATCTATTTTGTGTTGGGCTCCTAAAACCCACTTTTAGAGACCTCACAAAGTCAGCAGCCACTTAGAATGTACTGGGAACAAGTTACAGGAAAATGTCACCAAAGTGCTTATCTCAGTCTAATAATGCTATTTTGACCCAAGATTTTTTTAAGAAAGTGGAAGTCAGTTTTGTCTGAAAGAAGGCATTAGGGCTCATGTATTTTGTGTTGGGCTCCTAAAACCCACTTTTAGAGACCTCACAAAGTCAGCAGCCACTTAGAATGTACTGGGAACAAGTTACAGGAAAATGTCACCAAAGTGCTTATCTCAGCCCAAAAATGCCATTTTGAGCCACGATTTTTTAAGGAAAGTGGGTGTCAGTTTTGTATGAAGGAAGGCATTGGGGCTCATGTATTTTGTGTTGGGCTCCTAAAACCCACTTTTAGAGACCTCACAAAGTCAGCAGCCACTTAGAATGTACTGGGAACAAGTTACAGGAAAATGTCACCAAAGTGCTTATCTCAGTCTAATAATGCTATTTTGACCCAAGATTTTTTTAAGAAAGTGGAAGTCAGTTTTGTCTGAAAGAAGGCATTAGGGCTCATGTATTTTGTGTTGGGCTCCTAAAACCCACTTTTAGAGACCTCACAAAGTCAGCAGCCACTTAGAATGTACTGGGAACAAGTTACAGGAAAATGTCACCAAAGTGCTTATCTCAGCCCAAAAATGCCATTTTGAGCCACGATTTTTTAAGGAAAGTGGGTGTCAGTTTTGTATGAAGGAAGGCATTGGGGCTCATGTATTTTGTGTTGGGCTCCTAAAACCCACTTTTAGAGACCTCACAAAGTCAGCAGCCACTTAGAATGTACTGGGAACAAGTTACAGGAAAATGTCACCAAAGTGCTTATCTCAGTCTAATAATGCTATTTTGACCCAAGATTTTTTTAAGAAAGTGGAAGTCAGTTTTGTCTGAAAGAAGGCATTAGGGCTCATGTATTTTGTGTTGGGCTCCTAAAACCCACTTTTAGAGACCTCACAAAGTCAGCAGCCACTTAGAATGTACTGGGAACAAGTTACAGGAAAATGTCACCAAAGTGCTTATCTCAGCCCAAAAATGCCATTTTGAGCCACGATTTTTTAAGGAAAGTGGGTGTCAGTTTTGTATGAAGGAAGGCATTGGGGCTCATGTATTTTGTGTTGGGCTCCTAAAACCCACTTTTAGAGACCTCACAAAGTCAGCAGCCACTTAGAATGTACTGGGAACAAGTTACAGGAAAATGTCACCAAAGTGCTTATCTCAGTCTAATAATGCTATTTTGACCCAAGATTTTTTTAAGAAAGTGGAAGTCAGTTTTGTCTGAAAGAAGGCATTAGGGCTCATGTATTTTGTGTTGGGCTCCTAAAACCCACTTTTAGAGACCTCACAAAGTCAGCAGCCACTTAGAATGTACTGGGAACAAGTTACAGGAAAATGTCACCAAAGTGCTTATCTCAGCCCAAAAATGCCATTTTGAGCCACGATTTTTTAAGGAAAGTGGGTGTCAGTTTTGTATGAAGGAAGGCATTGGGGCTCATGTATTTTGTGTTGGGCTCCTAAAACCCACTTTTAGAGACCTCACAAAGTCAGCAGCCACTTAGAATGTACTGGGAACAAGTTACAGGAAAATGTCACCAAAGTGCTTATCTCAGTCTAATAATGCTATTTTGACCCAAGATTTTTTTAAGAAAGTGGAAGTCAGTTTTGTCTGAAAGAAGGCATTAGGGCTCATGTATTTTGTGTTGGGCTCCTAAAACCCACTTTTAGAGACCTCACAAAGTCAGCAGCCACTTAGAATGTACTGGGAACAAGTTACAGGAAAATGTCACCAAAGTGCTTATCTCAGCCCAAAAATGCCATTTTGAGCCACGATTTTTTAAGGAAAGTGGGTGTCAGTTTTGTATGAAGGAAGGCATTGGGGCTCATGTATTTTGTGTTGGGCTCCTAAAACCCACTTTTAGAGACCTCACAAAGTCAGCAGCCACTTAGAATGTACTGGGAACAAGTTACAGGAAAATGTCACCAAAGTGCTTATCTCAGTCTAATAATGCTATTTTGACCCAAGATTTTTTTAAGAAAGTGGAAGTCAGTTTTGTCTGAAAGAAGGCATTAGGGCTCATGTATTTTGTGTTGGGCTCCTAAAACCCACTTTTAGAGACCTCACAAAGTCAGCAGCCACTTAGAATGTACTGGGAACAAGTTACAGGAAAATGTCACCAAAGTGCTTATCTCAGCCCAAAAATGCCATTTTGAGCCACGATTTTTTAAGGAAAGTGGGTGTCAGTTTTGTATGAAGGAAGGCATTGGGGCTCATGTATTTTGTGTTGGGCTCCTAAAACCCACTTTTAGAGACCTCACAAAGTCAGCAGCCACTTAGAATGTACTGGGAACAAGTTACAGGAAAATGTCACCAAAGTGCTTATCTCAGTCTAATAATGCTATTTTGACCCAAGATTTTTTTAAGAAAGTGGAAGTCAGTTTTGTCTGAAAGAAGGCATTAGGGCTCATGTATTTTGTGTTGGGCTCCTAAAACCCACTTTTAGAGACCTCACAAAGTCAGCAGCCACTTAGAATGTACTGGGAACAAGTTACAGGAAAATGTCACCAAAGTGCTTATCTCAGCCCAAAAATGCCATTTTGAGCCACGATTTTTTAAGGAAAGTGGGTGTCAGTTTTGTATGAAGGAAGGCATTGGGGCTCATGTATTTTGTGTTGGGCTCCTAAAACCCACTTTTAGAGACCTCACAAAGTCAGCAGCCACTTAGAATGTACTGGGAACAAGTTACAGGAAAATGTCACCAAAGTGCTTATCTCAGTCTAATAATGCTATTTTGACCCAAGATTTTTTTAAGAAAGTGGAAGTCAGTTTTGTCTGAAAGAAGGCATTAGGGCTCATGTATTTTGTGTTGGGCTCCTAAAACCCACTTTTAGAGACCTCACAAAGTCAGCAGCCACTTAGAATGTACTGGGAACAAGTTACAGGAAAATGTCACCAAAGTGCTTATCTCAGCCCAAAAATGCCATTTTGAGCCACGATTTTTTAAGGAAAGTGGGTGTCAGTTTTGTATGAAGGAAGGCATTGGGGCTCATGTATTTTGTGTTGGGCTCCTAAAACCCACTTTTAGAGACCTCACAAAGTCAGCAGCCACTTAGAATGTACTGGGAACAAGTTACAGGAAAATGTCACCAAAGTGCTTATCTCAGTCTAATAATGCTATTTTGACCCAAGATTTTTTTAAGAAAGTGGAAGTCAGTTTTGTCTGAAAGAAGGCATTAGGGCTCATGTATTTTGTGTTGGGCTCCTAAAACCCACTTTTAGAGACCTCAAAAAGTCAGCAGCCACTTAGAATGTACTGGGAACAAGTTACAGGAAAATGTCACCAAAGTGCTTATCTCAGCCCAAAAATGCCATTTTGAGCCACGATTTTTTAAGGAAAGTGGGTGTCAGTTTTGTATGAAGGAAGGCATTGGGGCTCATGTATTTTGTGTTGGGCTCCTAAAACCCACTTTTAGAGACCTCACAAAGTCAGCAGCCACTTAGAATGTACTGGGAACAAGTTACAGGAAAATGTCACCAAAGTGCTTATCTCAGCCCAAAAATGCCATTTTGAGCCACGATTTTTTAAGGAAAGTGGGTGTCAGTTTTGTATGAAGGAAGGCATTGGGGCTCATGTATTTTGTGTTGGGCTCCTAAAACCCACTTTTAGAGACCTCACAAAGTCAGCAGCCACTTAGAATGTACTGGGAACAAGTTACAGGAAAATGTCACCAAAGTGCTTATCTCAGTCTAATAATGCTATTTTGACCCAAGATTTTTTTAAGAAAGTGGAAGTCAGTTTTGTCTGAAAGAAGGCATTAGGGCTCATGTATTTTGTGTTGGGCTCCTAAAACCCACTTTTAGAGACCTCACAAAGTCAGCAGCCACTTAGAATGTACTGGGAACAAGTTACAGGAAAATGTCACCAAAGTGCTTATCTCAGCCCAAAAATGCCATTTTGAGCCACGATTTTTTAAGGAAAGTGGGTGTCAGTTTTGTATGAAGGAAGGCATTGGGGCTCATGTATTTTGTGTTGGGCTCCTAAAACCCACTTTTAGAGACCTCACAAAGTCAGCAGCCACTTAGAATGTACTGGGAACAAGTTACAGGAAAATGTCACCAAAGTGCTTATCTCAGTCTAATAATGCTATTTTGACCCAAGATTTTTTTAAGAAAGTGGAAGTCAGTTTTGTCTGAAAGAAGGCATTAGGGCTCATGTATTTTGTGTTGGGCTCCTAAAACCCACTTTTAGAGACCTCACAAAGTCAGCAGCCACTTAGAATGTACTGGGAACAAGTTACAGGAAAATGTCACCAAAGTGCTTATCTCAGCCCAAAAATGCCATTTTGAGCCACGATTTTTTAAGGAAAGTGGGTGTCAGTTTTGTATGAAGGAAGGCATTGGGGCTCATGTATTTTGTGTTGGGCTCCTAAAACCCACTTTTAGAGACCTCACAAAGTCAGCAGCCACTTAGAATGTACTGGGAACAAGTTACAGGAAAATGTCACCAAAGTGCTTATCTCAGTCTAATAATGCTATTTTGACCCAAGATTTTTTTAAGAAAGTGGAAGTCAGTTTTGTCTGAAAGAAGGCATTAGGGCTCATGTATTTTGTGTTGGGCTCCTAAAACCCACTTTTAGAGACCTCACAAAGTCAGCAGCCACTTAGAATGTACTGGGAACAAGTTACAGGAAAATGTCACCAAAGTGCTTATCTCAGCCCAAAAATGCCATTTTGAGCCACGATTTTTTAAGGAAAGTGGGTGTCAGTTTTGTATGAAGGAAGGCATTGGGGCTCATCTATTTTGTGTTGGGCTCCTAAAACCCACTTTTAGAGACCTCACAAAGTCAGCAGCCACTTAGAATGTACTGGGAACAAGTTACAGGAAAATGTCACCAAAGTGCTTATCTCAGTCTAATAATGCTATTTTGACCCAAGATTTTTTTAAGAAAGTGGAAGTCAGTTTTGTCTGAAAGAAGGCATTAGGGCTCATGTATTTTGTGTTGGGCTCCAAAAAACCCACTTTTAGAGACCTCACAAAGTCAGCAGCCACTTAGAATGTACTGGGAACAAGTTACAGGAAAATGTCACCAAAGTGCTTATCTCAGCCCAAAAATGCCATTTTGAGCCACGATTTTTTAAGGAAAGTGGGTGTCAGTTTTGTATGAAGGAAGGCATTGGGGCTCATGTATTTTGTGTTGGGCTCCTAAAACCCACTTTTAGAGACCTCACAAAGTCAGCAGCCACTTAGAATGTACTGGGAACAAGTTACAGGAAAATGTCACCAAAGTGCTTATCTCAGTCTAATAATGCTATTTTGACCCAAGATTTTTTTAAGAAAGTGGAAGTCAGTTTTGTCTGAAAGAAGGCATTAGGGCTCATGTATTTTGTGTTGGGCTCCTAAAACCCACTTTTAGAGACCTCACAAAGTCAGCAGCCACTTAGAATGTACTGGGAACAAGTTACAGGAAAATGTCACCAAAGTGCTTATCTCAGCCCAAAAATGCCATTTTGAGCCACGATTTTTTAAGGAAAGTGGGTGTCAGTTTTGTATGAAGGAAGGCATTGGGGCTCATGTATTTTGTGTTGGGCTCCTAAAACCCACTTTTAGAGACCTCACAAAGTCAGCAGCCACTTAGAATGTACTGGGAACAAGTTACAGGAAAATGTCACCAAAGTGCTTATCTCAGTCTAATAATGCTATTTTGACCCAAGATTTTTTTAAGAAAGTGGAAGTCAGTTTTGTCTGAAAGAAGGCATTAGGGCTCATGTATTTTGTGTTGGGCTCCTAAAACCCACTTTTAGAGACCTCACAAAGTCAGCAGCCACTTAGAATGTACTGGGAACAAGTTACAGGAAAATGTCACCAAAGTGCTTATCTCAGCCCAAAAATGCCATTTTGAGCCACGATTTTTTAAGGAAAGTGGGTGTCAGTTTTGTATGAAGGAAGGCATTGGGGCTCATCTATTTTGTGTTGGGCTCCTAAAACCCACTTTTAGAGACCTCACAAAGTCAGCAGCCACTTAGAATGTACTGGGAACAAGTTACAGGAAAATGTCACCAAAGTGCTTATCTCAGTCTAATAATGCTATTTTGACCCAAGATTTTTTTAAGAAAGTGGAAGTCAGTTTTGTCTGAAAGAAGGCATTAGGGCTCATGTATTTTGTGTTGGGCTCCTAAAACCCACTTTTAGAGACCTCACAAAGTCAGCAGCCACTTAGAATGTACTGGGAACAAGTTACAGGAAAATGTCACCAAAGTGCTTATCTCAGCCCAAAAATGCCATTTTGAGCCACGATTTTTTAAGGAAAGTGGGTGTCAGTTTTGTATGAAGGAAGGCATTGGGGCTCATGTATTTTGTGTTGGGCTCCTAAAACCCACTTTTAGAGACCTCACAAAGTCAGCAGCCACTTAGAATGTACTGGGAACAAGTTACAGGAAAATGTCACCAAAGTGCTTATCTCAGTCTAATAATGCTATTTTGACCCAAGATTTTTTTAAGAAAGTGGAAGTCAGTTTTGTCTGAAAGAAGGCATTAGGGCTCATGTATTTTGTGTTGGGCTCCTAAAACCCACTTTTAGAGACCTCACAAAGTCAGCAGCCACTTAGAATGTACTGGGAACAAGTTACAGGAAAATGTCACCAAAGTGCTTATCTCAGCCCAAAAATGCCATTTTGAGCCACGATTTTTTAAGGAAAGTGGGTGTCAGTTTTGTATGAAGGAAGGCATTGGGGCTCATGTATTTTGTGTTGGGCTCCTAAAACCCACTTTTAGAGACCTCACAAAGTCAGCAGCCACTTAGAATGTACTGGGAACAAGTTACAGGAAAATGTCACCAAAGTGCTTATCTCAGTCTAATAATGCTATTTTGACCCAAGATTTTTTTAAGAAAGTGGAAGTCAGTTTTGTCTGAAAGAAGGCATTAGGGCTCATGTATTTTGTGTTGGGCTCCTAAAACCCACTTTTAGAGACCTCACAAAGTCAGCAGCCACTTAGAATGTACTGGGAACAAGTTACAGGAAAATGTCACCAAAGTGCTTATCTCAGCCCAAAAATGCCATTTTGAGCCACGATTTTTTAAGGAAAGTGGGTGTCAGTTTTGTATGAAGGAAGGCATTGGGGCTCATGTATTTTGTGTTGGGCTCCTAAAACCCACTTTTAGAGACCTCACAAAGTCAGCAGCCACTTAGAATGTACTGGGAACAAGTTACAGGAAAATGTCACCAAAGTGCTTATCTCAGCCCAAAAATGCCATTTTGAGCCACGATTTTTTAAGGAAAGTGGGTGTCAGTTTTGTATGAAGGAAGGCATTGGGGCTCATGTATTTTGTGTTGGGCTCCTAAAACCCACTTTTAGAGACCTCACAAAGTCAGCAGCCACTTAGAATGTACTGGGAACAAGTTACAGGAAAATGTCACCAAAGTGCTTATCTCAGTCTAATAATGCTATTTTGACCCAAGATTTTTTTAAGAAAGTGGAAGTCAGTTTTGTCTGAAAGAAGGCATTAGGGCTCATGTATTTTGTGTTGGGCTCCTAAAACCCACTTTTAGAGACCTCACAAAGTCAGCAGCCACTTAGAATGTACTGGGAACAAGTTACAGGAAAATGTCACCAAAGTGCTTATCTCAGCCCAAAAATGCCATTTTGAGCCACGATTTTTTAAGGAAAGTGGGTGTCAGTTTTGTATGAAGGAAGGCATTGGGGCTCATGTATTTTGTGTTGGGCTCCTAAAACCCACTTTTAGAGACCTCACAAAGTCAGCAGCCACTTAGAATGTACTGGGAACAAGTTACAGGAAAATGTCACCAAAGTGCTTATCTCAGTCTAATAATGCTATTTTGACCCAAGATTTTTTTAAGAAAGTGGAAGTCAGTTTTGTCTGAAAGAAGGCATTAGGGCTCATGTATTTTGTGTTGGGCTCCTAAAACCCACTTTTAGAGACCTCACAAAGTCAGCAGCCACTTAGAATGTACTGGGAACAAGTTACAGGAAAATGTCACCAAAGTGCTTATCTCAGCCCAAAAATGCCATTTTGAGCCACGATTTTTTAAGGAAAGTGGGTGTCAGTTTTGTATGAAGGAAGGCATTGGGGCTCATGTATTTTGTGTTGGGCTCCTAAAACCCACTTTTAGAGACCTCACAAAGTCAGCAGCCACTTAGAATGTACTGGGAACAAGTTACAGGAAAATGTCACCAAAGTGCTTATCTCAGCCCAAAAATGCCATTTTGAGCCACGATTTTTTAAGGAAAGTGGGTGTCAGTTTTGTATGAAGGAAGGCATTGGGGCTCATGTATTTTGTGTTGGGCTCCTAAAACCCACTTTTAGAGACCTCACAAAGTCAGCAGCCACTTAGAATGTACTGGGAACAAGTTACAGGAAAATGTCACCAAAGTGCTTATCTCAGTCTAATAATGCTATTTTGACCCAAGATTTTTTTAAGAAAGTGGAAGTCAGTTTTGTCTGAAAGAAGGCATTAGGGCTCATGTATTTTGTGTTGGGCTCCTAAAACCCACTTTTAGAGACCTCACAAAGTCAGCAGCCACTTAGAATGTACTGGGAACAAGTTACAGGAAAATGTCACCAAAGTGCTTATCTCAGCCCAAAAATGCCATTTTGAGCCACGATTTTTTAAGGAAAGTGGGTGTCAGTTTTGTATGAAGGAAGGCATTGGGGCTCATGTATTTTGTGTTGGGCTCCTAAAACCCACTTTTAGAGACCTCACAAAGTCAGCAGCCACTTAGAATGTACTGGGAACAAGTTACAGGAAAATGTCACCAAAGTGCTTATCTCAGTCTAATAATGCTATTTTGACCCAAGATTTTTTTAAGAAAGTGGAAGTCAGTTTTGTCTGAAAGAAGGCATTAGGGCTCATGTATTTTGTGTTGGGCTCCTAAAACCCACTTTTAGAGACCTCACAAAGTCAGCAGCCACTTAGAATGTACTGGGAACAAGTTACAGGAAAATGTCACCAAAGTGCTTATCTCAGCCCAAAAATGCCATTTTGAGCCACGATTTTTTAAGGAAAGTGGGTGTCAGTTTTGTATGAAGGAAGGCATTGGGGCTCATGTATTTTGTGTTGGGCTCCTAAAACCCACTTTTAGAGACCTCACAAAGTCAGCAGCCACTTAGAATGTACTGGGAACAAGTTACAGGAAAATGTCACCAAAGTGCTTATCTCAGTCTAATAATGCTATTTTGACCCAAGATTTTTTTAAGAAAGTGGAAGTCAGTTTTGTCTGAAAGAAGGCATTAGGGCTCATGTATTTTGTGTTGGGCTCCTAAAACCCACTTTTAGAGACCTCACAAAGTCAGCAGCCACTTAGAATGTACTGGGAACAAGTTACAGGAAAATGTCACCAAAGTGCTTATCTCAGCCCAAAAATGCCATTTTGAGCCACGATTTTTTAAGGAAAGTGGGTGTCAGTTTTGTATGAAGGAAGGCATTGGGGCTCATGTATTTTGTGTTGGGCTCCTAAAACCCACTTTTAGAGACCTCACAAAGTCAGCAGCCACTTAGAATGTACTGGGAACAAGTTACAGGAAAATGTCACCAAAGTGCTTATCTCAGTCTAATAATGCTATTTTGACCCAAGATTTTTTTAAGAAAGTGGAAGTCAGTTTTGTCTGAAAGAAGGCATTAGGGCTCATGTATTTTGTGTTGGGCTCCTAAAACCCACTTTTAGAGACCTCACAAAGTCAGCAGCCACTTAGAATGTACTGGGAACAAGTTACAGGAAAATGTCACCAAAGTGCTTATCTCAGCCCAAAAATGCCATTTTGAGCCACGATTTTTTAAGGAAAGTGGGTGTCAGTTTTGTATGAAGGAAGGCATTGGGGCTCATCTATTTTGTGTTGGGCTCCTAAAACCCACTTTTAGAGACCTCACAAAGTCAGCAGCCACTTAGAATGTACTGGGAACAAGTTACAGGAAAATGTCACCAAAGTGCTTATCTCAGTCTAATAATGCTATTTTGACCCAAGATTTTTTTAAGAAAGTGGAAGTCAGTTTTGTCTGAAAGAAGGCATTAGGGCTCATGTATTTTGTGTTGGGCTCCTAAAACCCACTTTTAGAGACCTCACAAAGTCAGCAGCCACTTAGAATGTACTGGGAACAAGTTACAGGAAAATGTCACCAAAGTGCTTATCTCAGCCCAAAAATGCCATTTTGAGCCACGATTTTTTAAGGAAAGTGGGTGTCAGTTTTGTATGAAGGAAGGCATTGGGGCTCATGTATTTTGTGTTGGGCTCCTAAAACCCACTTTTAGAGACCTCACAAAGTCAGCAGCCACTTAGAATGTACTGGGAACAAGTTACAGGAAAATGTCACCAAAGTGCTTATCTCAGTCTAATAATGCTATTTTGACCCAAGATTTTTTTAAGAAAGTGGAAGTCAGTTTTGTCTGAAAGAAGGCATTAGGGCTCATGTATTTTGTGTTGGGCTCCTAAAACCCACTTTTAGAGACCTCACAAAGTCAGCAGCCACTTAGAATGTACTGGGAACAAGTTACAGGAAAATGTCACCAAAGTGCTTATCTCAGCCCAAAAATGCCATTTTGAGCCACGATTTTTTAAGGAAAGTGGGTGTCAGTTTTGTATGAAGGAAGGCATTGGGGCTCATGTATTTTGTGTTGGGCTCCTAAAACCCACTTTTAGAGACCTCACAAAGTCAGCAGCCACTTAGAATGTACTGGGAACAAGTTACAGGAAAATGTCACCAAAGTGCTTATCTCAGTCTAATAATGCTATTTTGACCCAAGATTTTTTTAAGAAAGTGGAAGTCAGTTTTGTCTGAAAGAAGGCATTAGGGCTCATGTATTTTGTGTTGGGCTCCTAAAACCCACTTTTAGAGACCTCACAAAGTCAGCAGCCACTTAGAATGTACTGGGAACAAGTTACAGGAAAATGTCACCAAAGTGCTTATCTCAGCCCAAAAATGCCATTTTGAGCCACGATTTTTTAAGGAAAGTGGGTGTCAGTTTTGTATGAAGGAAGGCATTGGGGCTCATGTATTTTGTGTTGGGCTCCTAAAACCCACTTTTAGAGACCTCACAAAGTCAGCAGCCACTTAGAATGTACTGGGAACAAGTTACAGGAAAATGTCACCAAAGTGCTTATCTCAGTCTAATAATGCTATTTTGACCCAAGATTTTTTTAAGAAAGTGGAAGTCAGTTTTGTCTGAAAGAAGGCATTAGGGCTCATGTATTTTGTGTTGGGCTCCTAAAACCCACTTTTAGAGACCTCACAAAGTCAGCAGCCACTTAGAATGTACTGGGAACAAGTTACAGGAAAATGTCACCAAAGTGCTTATCTCAGCCCAAAAATGCCATTTTGAGCCACGATTTTTTAAGGAAAGTGGGTGTCAGTTTTGTATGAAGGAAGGCATTGGGGCTCATCTATTTTGTGTTGGGCTCCTAAAACCCACTTTTAGAGACCTCACAAAGTCAGCAGCCACTTAGAATGTACTGGGAACAAGTTACAGGAAAATGTCACCAAAGTGCTTATCTCAGTCTAATAATGCTATTTTGACCCAAGATTTTTTTAAGAAAGTGGAAGTCAGTTTTGTCTGAAAGAAGGCATTAGGGCTCATGTATTTTGTGTTGGGCTCCTAAAACCCACTTTTAGAGACCTCACAAAGTCAGCAGCCACTTAGAATGTACTGGGAACAAGTTACAGGAAAATGTCACCAAAGTGCTTATCTCAGCCCAAAAATGCCATTTTGAGCCACGATTTTTTAAGGAAAGTGGGTGTCAGTTTTGTATGAAGGAAGGCATTGGGGCTCATGTATTTTGTGTTGGGCTCCTAAAACCCACTTTTAGAGACCTCACAAAGTCAGCAGCCACTTAGAATGTACTGGGAACAAGTTACAGGAAAATGTCACCAAAGTGCTTATCTCAGTCTAATAATGCTATTTTGACCCAAGATTTTTTTAAGAAAGTGGAAGTCAGTTTTGTCTGAAAGAAGGCATTAGGGCTCATGTATTTTGTGTTGGGCTCCTAAAACCCACTTTTAGAGACCTCACAAAGTCAGCAGCCACTTAGAATGTACTGGGAACAAGTTACAGGAAAATGTCACCAAAGTGCTTATCTCAGCCCAAAAATGCCATTTTGAGCCACGATTTTTTAAGGAAAGTGGGTGTCAGTTTTGTATGAAGGAAGGCATTGGGGCTCATGTATTTTGTGTTGGGCTCCTAAAACCCACTTTTAGAGACCTCACAAAGTCAGCAGCCACTTAGAATGTACTGGGAACAAGTTACAGGAAAATGTCACCAAAGTGCTTATCTCAGTCTAATAATGCTATTTTGACCCAAGATTTTTTTAAGAAAGTGGAAGTCAGTTTTGTCTGAAAGAAGGCATTAGGGCTCATGTATTTTGTGTTGGGCTCCTAAAACCCACTTTTAGAGACCTCACAAAGTCAGCAGCCACTTAGAATGTACTGGGAACAAGTTACAGGAAAATGTCACCAAAGTGCTTATCTCAGCCCAAAAATGCCATTTTGAGCCACGATTTTTTAAGGAAAGTGGGTGTCAGTTTTGTATGAAGGAAGGCATTGGGGCTCATGTATTTTGTGTTGGGCTCCTAAAACCCACTTTTAGAGACCTCACAAAGTCAGCAGCCACTTAGAATGTACTGGGAACAAGTTACAGGAAAATGTCACCAAAGTGCTTATCTCAGCCCAAAAATGCCATTTTGAGCCACGATTTTTTAAGGAAAGTGGGTGTCAGTTTTGTATGAAGGAAGGCATTGGGGCTCATGTATTTTGTGTTGGGCTCCTAAAACCCACTTTTAGAGACCTCACAAAGTCAGCAGCCACTTAGAATGTACTGGGAACAAGTTACAGGAAAATGTCACCAAAGTGCTTATCTCAGCCCAAAAATGCCATTTTGAGCCACGATTTTTTAAGGAAAGTGGGTGTCAGTTTTGTATGAAGGAAGGCATTGGGGCTCATGTATTTTGTGTTGGGCTCCTAAAACCCACTTTTAGAGACCTCACAAAGTCAGCAGCCACTTAGAATGTACTGGGAACAAGTTACAGGAAAATGTCACCAAAGTGCTTATCTCAGTCTAATAATGCTATTTTGACCCAAGATTTTTTTAAGAAAGTGGAAGTCAGTTTTGTCTGAAAGAAGGCATTAGGGCTCATGTATTTTGTGTTGGGCTCCTAAAACCCACTTTTAGAGACCTCACAAAGTCAGCAGCCACTTAGAATGTACTGGGAACAAGTTACAGGAAAATGTCACCAAAGTGCTTATCTCAGCCCAAAAATGCCATTTTGAGCCACGATTTTTTAAGGAAAGTGGGTGTCAGTTTTGTATGAAGGAAGGCATTGGGGCTCATCTATTTTGTGTTGGGCTCCTAAAACCCACTTTTAGAGACCTCACAAAGTCAGCAGCCACTTAGAATGTACTGGGAACAAGTTACAGGAAAATGTCACCAAAGTGCTTATCTCAGTCTAATAATGCTATTTTGACCCAAGATTTTTTTAAGAAAGTGGAAGTCAGTTTTGTCTGAAAGAAGGCATTAGGGCTCATGTATTTTGTGTTGGGCTCCTAAAACCCACTTTTAGAGACCTCACAAAGTCAGCAGCCACTTAGAATGTACTGGGAACAAGTTACAGGAAAATGTCACCAAAGTGCTTATCTCAGCCCAAAAATGCCATTTTGAGCCACGATTTTTTAAGGAAAGTGGGTGTCAGTTTTGTATGAAGGAAGGCATTGGGGCTCATGTATTTTGTGTTGGGCTCCTAAAACCCACTTTTAGAGACCTCACAAAGTCAGCAGCCACTTAGAATGTACTGGGAACAAGTTACAGGAAAATGTCACCAAAGTGCTTATCTCAGTCTAATAATGCTATTTTGACCCAAGATTTTTTTAAGAAAGTGGAAGTCAGTTTTGTCTGAAAGAAGGCATTAGGGCTCATGTATTTTGTGTTGGGCTCCTAAAACCCACTTTTAGAGACCTCACAAAGTCAGCAGCCACTTAGAATGTACTGGGAACAAGTTACAGGAAAATGTCACCAAAGTGCTTATCTCAGCCCAAAAATGCCATTTTGAGCCACGATTTTTTAAGGAAAGTGGGTGTCAGTTTTGTATGAAGGAAGGCATTGGGGCTCATGTATTTTGTGTTGGGCTCCTAAAACCCACTTTTAGAGACCTCACAAAGTCAGCAGCCACTTAGAATGTACTGGGAACAAGTTACAGGAAAATGTCACCAAAGTGCTTATCTCAGTCTAATAATGCTATTTTGACCCAAAATTTTTTTAAGAAAGTGGAAGTCAGTTTTGTCTGAAAGAAGGCATTAGGGCTCATGTATTTTGTGTTGGGCTCCTAAAACCCACTTTTAGAGACCTCACAAAGTCAGCAGCCACTTAGAATGTACTGGGAACAAGTTACAGGAAAATGTCACCAAAGTGCTTATCTCAGCCCAAAAATGCCATTTTGAGCCACGATTTTTTAAGGAAAGTGGGTGTCAGTTTTGTATGAAGGAAGGCATTGGGGCTCATGTATTTTGTGTTGGGCTCCTAAAACCCACTTTTAGAGACCTCACAAAGTCAGCAGCCACTTAGAATGTACTGGGAACAAGTTACAGGAAAATGTCACCAAAGTGCTTATCTCAGCCCAAAAATGCCATTTTGAGCCACGATTTTTTAAGGAAAGTGGGTGTCAGTTTTGTATGAAGGAAGGCATTGGGGCTCATGTATTTTGTGTTGGGCTCCTAAAACCCACTTTTAGAGACCTCACAAAGTCAGCAGCCACTTAGAATGTACTGGGAACAAGTTACAGGAAAATGTCACCAAAGTGCTTATCTCAGTCTAATAATGCTATTTTGACCCAAGATTTTTTTAAGAAAGTGGAAGTCAGTTTTGTCTGAAAGAAGGCATTAGGGCTCATGTATTTTGTGTTGGGCTCCTAAAACCCACTTTTAGAGACCTCACAAAGTCAGCAGCCACTTAGAATGTACTGGGAACAAGTTACAGGAAAATGTCACCAAAGTGCTTATCTCAGCCCAAAAATGCCATTTTGAGCCACGATTTTTTAAGGAAAGTGGGTGTCAGTTTTGTATGAAGGAAGGCATTGGGGCTCATGTATTTTGTGTTGGGCTCCTAAAACCCACTTTTAGAGACCTCACAAAGTCAGCAGCCACTTAGAATGTACTGGGAACAAGTTACAGGAAAATGTCACCAAAGTGCTTATCTCAGTCTAATAATGCTATTTTGACCCAAGATTTTTTTAAGAAAGTGGAAGTCAGTTTTGTCTGAAAGAAGGCATTAGGGCTCATGTATTTTGTGTTGGGCTCCTAAAACCCACTTTTAGAGACCTCACAAAGTCAGCAGCCACTTAGAATGTACTGGGAACAAGTTACAGGAAAATGTCACCAAAGTGCTTATCTCAGCCCAAAAATGCCATTTTGAGCCACGATTTTTTAAGGAAAGTGGGTGTCAGTTTTGTATGAAGGAAGGCATTGGGGCTCATGTATTTTGTGTTGGGCTCCTAAAACCCACTTTTAGAGACCTCACAAAGTCAGCAGCCACTTAGAATGTACTGGGAACAAGTTACAGGAAAATGTCACCAAAGTGCTTATCTCAGCCGAAAAATGCCATTTTGAGCCACGATTTTTTAAGGAAAGTGGGTGTCAGTTTTGTATGAAGGAAGGCATTGGGGCTCATGTATTTTGTGTTGGGCTCCTAAAACCCACTTTTAGAGACCTCACAAAGTCAGCAGCCACTTAGAATGTACTGGGAACAAGTTACAGGAAAATGTCACCAAAGTGCTTATCTCAGTCTAATAATGCTATTTTGACCCAAGATTTTTTTAAGAAAGTGGAAGTCAGTTTTGTCTGAAAGAAGGCATTAGGGCTCATGTATTTTGTGTTGGGCTCCTAAAACCCACTTTTAGAGACCTCACAAAGTCAGCAGCCACTTAGAATGTACTGGGAACAAGTTACAGGAAAATGTCACCAAAGTGCTTATCTCAGCCCAAAAATGCCATTTTGAGCCACGATTTTTTAAGGAAAGTGGGTGTCAGTTTTGTATGAAGGAAGGCATTGGGGCTCATGTATTTTGTGTTGGGCTCCTAAAACCCACTTTTAGAGACCTCACAAAGTCAGCAGCCACTTAGAATGTACTGGGAACAAGTTACAGGAAAATGTCACCAAAGTGCTTATCTCAGTCTAATAATGCTATTTTGACCCAAGATTTTTTTAAGAAAGTGGAAGTCAGTTTTGTCTGAAAGAAGGCATTAGGGCTCATGTATTTTGTGTTGGGCTCCTAAAACCCACTTTTAGAGACCTCACAAAGTCAGCAGCCACTTAGAATGTACTGGGAACAAGTTACAGGAAAATGTCACCAAAGTGCTTATCTCAGCCCAAAAATGCCATTTTGAGCCACGATTTTTTAAGGAAAGTGGGTGTCAGTTTTGTATGAAGGAAGGCATTGGGGCTCATGTATTTTGTGTTGGGCTCCTAAAACCCACTTTTAGAGACCTCACAAAGTCAGCAGCCACTTAGAATGTACTGGGAACAAGTTACAGGAAAATGTCACCAAAGTGCTTATCTCAGTCTAATAATGCTATTTTGACCCAAGATTTTTTTAAGAAAGTGGAAGTCAGTTTTGTCTGAAAGAAGGCATTAGGGCTCATGTATTTTGTGTTGGGCTCCTAAAACCCACTTTTAGAGACCTCACAAAGTCAGCAGCCACTTAGAATGTACTGGGAACAAGTTACAGGAAAATGTCACCAAAGTGCTTATCTCAGCCCAAAAATGCCATTTTGAGCCACGATTTTTTAAGGAAAGTGGGTGTCAGTTTTGTATGAAGGAAGGCATTGGGGCTCATGTATTTTGTGTTGGGCTCCTAAAACCCACTTTTAGAGACCTCACAAAGTCAGCAGCCACTTAGAATGTACTGGGAACAAGTTACAGGAAAATGTCACCAAAGTGCTTATCTCAGTCTAATAATGCTATTTTGACCCAAGATTTTTTTAAGAAAGTGGAAGTCAGTTTTGTCTGAAAGAAGGCATTAGGGCTCATGTATTTTGTGTTGGGCTCCTAAAACCCACTTTTAGAGACCTCACAAAGTCAGCAGCCACTTAGAATGTACTGGGAACAAGTTACAGGAAAATGTCACCAAAGTGCTTATCTCAGCCCAAAAATGCCATTTTGAGCCACGATTTTTTAAGGAAAGTGGGTGTCAGTTTTGTATGAAGGAAGGCATTGGGGCTCATGTATTTTGTGTTGGGCTCCTAAAACCCACTTTTAGAGACCTCACAAAGTCAGCAGCCACTTAGAATGTACTGGGAACAAGTTACAGGAAAATGTCACCAAAGTGCTTATCTCAGTCTAATAATGCTATTTTGACCCAAGATTTTTTTAAGAAAGTGGAAGTCAGTTTTGTCTGAAAGAAGGCATTAGGGCTCATGTATTTTGTGTTGGGCTCCTAAAACCCACTTTTAGAGACCTCACAAAGTCAGCAGCCACTTAGAATGTACTGGGAACAAGTTACAGGAAAATGTCACCAAAGTGCTTATCTCAGCCCAAAAATGCCATTTTGAGCCACGATTTTTTAAGGAAAGTGGGTGTCAGTTTTGTATGAAGGAAGGCATTGGGGCTCATGTATTTTGTGTTGGGCTCCTAAAACCCACTTTTAGAGACCTCACAAAGTCAGCAGCCACTTAGAATGTACTGGGAACAAGTTACAGGAAAATGTCACCAAAGTGCTTATCTCAGTCTAATAATGCTATTTTGACCCAAGATTTTTTTAAGAAAGTGGAAGTCAGTTTTGTCTGAAAGAAGGCATTAGGGCTCATGTATTTTGTGTTGGGCTCCTAAAACCCACTTTTAGAGACCTCACAAAGTCAGCAGCCACTTAGAATGTACTGGGAACAAGTTACAGGAAAATGTCACCAAAGTGCTTATCTCAGCCCAAAAATGCCATTTTGAGCCACGATTTTTTAAGGAAAGTGGGTGTCAGTTTTGTATGAAGGAAGGCATTGGGGCTCATGTATTTTGTGTTGGGCTCCTAAAACCCACTTTTAGAGACCTCACAAAGTCAGCAGCCACTTAGAATGTACTGGGAACAAGTTACAGGAAAATGTCACCAAAGTGCTTATCTCAGCCCAAAAATGCCATTTTGAGCCACGATTTTTTAAGGAAAGTGGGTGTCAGTTTTGTATGAAGGAAGGCATTGGGGCTCATGTATTTTGTGTTGGGCTCCTAAAACCCACTTTTAGAGACCTCACAAAGTCAGCAGCCACTTAGAATGTACTGGGAACAAGTTACAGGAAAATGTCACCAAAGTGCTTATCTCAGCCCAAAAATGCCATTTTGAGCCACGATTTTTTAAGGAAAGTGGGTGTCAGTTTTGTATGAAGGAAGGCATTGGGGCTCATGTATTTTGTGTTGGGCTCCTAAAACCCACTTTTAGAGACCTCACAAAGTCAGCAGCCACTTAGAATGTACTGGGAACAAGTTACAGGAAAATGTCACCAAAGTGCTTATCTCAGCCCAAAAATGCCATTTTGAGCCACGATTTTTTAAGGAAAGTGGGTGTCAGTTTTGTATGAAGGAAGGCATTGGGGCTCATGTATTTTGTGTTGGGCTCCTAAAACCCACTTTTAGAGACCTCACAAAGTCAGCAGCCACTTAGAATGTACTGGGAACAAGTTACAGGAAAATGTCACCAAAGTGCTTATCTCAGCCCAAAAATGCCATTTTGAGCCACGATTTTTTAAGGAAAGTGGGTGTCAGTTTTGTATGAAGGAAGGCATTGGGGCTCATGTATTTTGTGTTGGGCTCCTAAAACCCACTTTTAGAGACCTCACAAAGTCAGCAGCCACTTAGAATGTACTGGGAACAAGTTACAGGAAAATGTCACCAAAGTGCTTATCTCAGTCTAATAATGCTATTTTGACCCAAGATTTTTTTAAGAAAGTGGAAGTCAGTTTTGTCTGAAAGAAGGCATTAGGGCTCATGTATTTTGTGTTGGGCTCCTAAAACCCACTTTTAGAGACCTCACAAAGTCAGCAGCCACTTAGAATGTACTGGGAACAAGTTACAGGAAAATGTCACCAAAGTGCTTATCTCAGTCTAATAATGCTATTTTGACCCAAGATTTTTTTAAGAAAGTGGAAGTCAGTTTTGTCTGAAAGAAGGCATTAGGGCTCATGTATTTTGTGTTGGGCTCCTAAAACCCACTTTTAGAGACCTCACAAAGTCAGCAGCCACTTAGAATGTACTGGGAACAAGTTACAGGAAAATGTCACCAAAGTGCTTATCTCAGCCCAAAAATGCCATTTTGAGCCACGATTTTTTAAGGAAAGTGGGTGTCAGTTTTGTATGAAGGAAGGCATTGGGGCTCATGTATTTTGTGTTGGGCTCCTAAAACCCACTTTTAGAGACCTCACAAAGTCAGCAGCCACTTAGAATGTACTGGGAACAAGTTACAGGAAAATGTCACCAAAGTGCTTATCTCAGTCTAATAATGCTATTTTGACCCAAGATTTTTTTAAGAAAGTGGAAGTCAGTTTTGTCTGAAAGAAGGCATTAGGGCTCATGTATTTTGTGTTGGGCTCCTAAAACCCACTTTTAGAGACCTCACAAAGTCAGCAGCCACTTAGAATGTACTGGGAACAAGTTACAGGAAAATGTCACCAAAGTGCTTATCTCAGCCCAAAAATGCCATTTTGAGCCACGATTTTTTAAGGAAAGTGGGTGTCAGTTTTGTATGAAGGAAGGCATTGGGGCTCATGTATTTTGTGTTGGGCTCCTAAAACCCACTTTTAGAGACCTCACAAAGTCAGCAGCCACTTAGAATGTACTGGGAACAAGTTACAGGAAAATGTCACCAAAGTGCTTATCTCAGTCTAATAATGCTATTTTGACCCAAGATTTTTTTAAGAAAGTGGAAGTCAGTTTTGTCTGAAAGAAGGCATTAGGGCTCATGTATTTTGTGTTGGGCTCCTAAAACCCACTTTTAGAGACCTCACAAAGTCAGCAGCCACTTAGAATGTACTGGGAACAAGTTACAGGAAAATGTCACCAAAGTGCTTATCTCAGCCCAAAAATGCCATTTTGAGCCACGATTTTTTAAGGAAAGTGGGTGTCAGTTTTGTATGAAGGAAGGCATTGGGGCTCATGTATTTTGTGTTGGGCTCCTAAAACCCACTTTTAGAGACCTCACAAAGTCAGCAGCCACTTAGAATGTACTGGGAACAAGTTACAGGAAAATGTCACCAAAGTGCTTATCTCAGCCCAAAAATGCCATTTTGAGCCACGATTTTTTAAGGAAAGTGGGTGTCAGTTTTGTATGAAGGAAGGCATTGGGGCTCATGTATTTTGTGTTGGGCTCCTAAAACCCACTTTTAGAGACCTCACAAAGTCAGCAGCCACTTAGAATGTACTGGGAACAAGTTACAGGAAAATGTCACCAAAGTGCTTATCTCAGCCCAAAAATGCCATTTTGAGCCACGATTTTTTAAGGAAAGTGGGTGTCAGTTTTGTATGAAGGAAGGCATTGGGGCTCATGTATTTTGTGTTGGGCTCCTAAAACCCACTTTTAGAGACCTCACAAAGTCAGCAGCCACTTAGAATGTACTGGGAACAAGTTACAGGAAAATGTCACCAAAGTGCTTATCTCAGCCCAAAAATGCCATTTTGAGCCACGATTTTTTAAGGAAAGTGGGTGTCAGTTTTGTATGAAGGAAGGCATTGGGGCTCATGTATTTTGTGTTGGGCTCCTAAAACCCACTTTTAGAGACCTCACAAAGTCAGCAGCCACTTAGAATGTACTGGGAACAAGTTACAGGAAAATGTCACCAAAGTGCTTATCTCAGCCCAAAAATGCCATTTTGAGCCACGATTTTTTAAGGAAAGTGGGTGTCAGTTTTGTATGAAGGAAGGCATTGGGGCTCATGTATTTTGTGTTGGGCTCCTAAAACCCACTTTTAGAGACCTCACAAAGTCAGCAGCCACTTAGAATGTACTGGGAACAAGTTACAGGAAAATGTCACCAAAGTGCTTATCTCAGTCTAATAATGCTATTTTGACCCAAGATTTTTTTAAGAAAGTGGAAGTCAGTTTTGTCTGAAAGAAGGCATTAGGGCTCATGTATTTTGTGTTGGGCTCCTAAAACCCACTTTTAGAGACCTCACAAAGTCAGCAGCCACTTAGAATGTACTGGGAACAAGTTACAGGAAAATGTCACCAAAGTGCTTATCTCAGTCTAATAATGCTATTTTGACCCAAGATTTTTTTAAGAAAGTGGAAGTCAGTTTTGTCTGAAAGAAGGCATTAGGGCTCATGTATTTTGTGTTGGGCTCCTAAAACCCACTTTTAGAGACCTCACAAAGTCAGCAGCCACTTAGAATGTACTGGGAACAAGTTACAGGAAAATGTCACCAAAGTGCTTATCTCAGCCCAAAAATGCCATTTTGAGCCACGATTTTTTAAGGAAAGTGGGTGTCAGTTTTGTATGAAGGAAGGCATTGGGGCTCATGTATTTTGTGTTGGGCTCCTAAAACCCACTTTTAGAGACCTCACAAAGTCAGCAGCCACTTAGAATGTACTGGGAACAAGTTACAGGAAAATGTCACCAAAGTGCTTATCTCAGTCTAATAATGCTATTTTGACCCAAGATTTTTTTAAGAAAGTGGAAGTCAGTTTTGTCTGAAAGAAGGCATTAGGGCTCATGTATTTTGTGTTGGGCTCCTAAAACCCACTTTTAGAGACCTCACAAAGTCAGCAGCCACTTAGAATGTACTGGGAACAAGTTACAGGAAAATGTCACCAAAGTGCTTATCTCAGCCCAAAAATGCCATTTTGAGCCACGATTTTTTAAGGAAAGTGGGTGTCAGTTTTGTATGAAGGAAGGCATTGGGGCTCATGTATTTTGTGTTGGGCTCCTAAAACCCACTTTTAGAGACCTCACAAAGTCAGCAGCCACTTAGAATGTACTGGGAACAAGTTACAGGAAAATGTCACCAAAGTGCTTATCTCAGTCTAATAATGCTATTTTGACCCAAGATTTTTTTAAGAAAGTGGAAGTCAGTTTTGTCTGAAAGAAGGCATTAGGGCTCATGTATTTTGTGTTGGGCTCCTAAAACCCACTTTTAGAGACCTCACAAAGTCAGCAGCCACTTAGAATGTACTGGGAACAAGTTACAGGAAAATGTCACCAAAGTGCTTATCTCAGCCCAAAAATGCCATTTTGAGCCACGATTTTTTAAGGAAAGTGGGTGTCAGTTTTGTATGAAGGAAGGCATTGGGGCTCATGTATTTTGTGTTGGGCTCCTAAAACCCACTTTTAGAGACCTCACAAAGTCAGCAGCCACTTAGAATGTACTGGGAACAAGTTACAGGAAAATGTCACCAAAGTGCTTATCTCAGCCCAAAAATGCCATTTTGAGCCACGATTTTTTAAGGAAAGTGGGTGTCAGTTTTGTATGAAGGAAGGCATTGGGGCTCATGTATTTTGTGTTGGGCTCCTAAAACCCACTTTTAGAGACCTCACAAAGTCAGCAGCCACTTAGAATGTACTGGGAACAAGTTACAGGAAAATGTCACCAAAGTGCTTATCTCAGCCCAAAAATGCCATTTTGAGCCACGATTTTTTAAGGAAAGTGGGTGTCAGTTTTGTATGAAGGAAGGCATTGGGGCTCATGTATTTTGTGTTGGGCTCCTAAAACCCACTTTTAGAGACCTCACAAAGTCAGCAGCCACTTAGAATGTACTGGGAACAAGTTACAGGAAAATGTCACCAAAGTGCTTATCTCAGTCTAATAATGCTATTTTGACCCAAGATTTTTTTAAGAAAGTGGAAGTCAGTTTTGTCTGAAAGAAGGCATTAGGGCTCATGTATTTTGTGTTGGGCTCCTAAAACCCAATTTTACAGACCTCACAAAGTCAGCAGCCACTTAAAATGTACTGGGAACAAGTTACAGGAAAATGTCACCAAAGTGCTTATCTCAGCCCAAAAATGCTATTTTGAACCACGATTTTTTAAAGAAAGTGGGTGTCAGTTCTGTCTGAAGGAAGGCATTAGGGCTCATGTATTTTGTGTTGGGCTCCTAAAACCCACTTTTAGAGACCTCACAAAGTCAGCAGCCACTTAGAATGTACTGGGAACAAGTTACAGGAAAATGTCACCAAAGTGCTTATCTCAGCCCAAAAATGCCATTTTGAGCCACGATTTTTTAAGGAAAGTGGGTGTTAGTTTTGTATGAAGGAAGGCATTGGGGCTCATGTATTTTGTGTTGGGCTCCTAAAACCCACTTTTAGAGACCTCACAAAGTCAGCAGCCACTTAGAATGTACTGGGAACAAGTTACAGGAAAATGTCACCAAAGTGCTTATCTCAGTCTAATAATGCTATTTTGACCCAAGATTTTTTTAAGAAAGTGGAAGTCAGTTTTGTCTGAAAGAAGGCATTAGGGCTCATGTATTTTGTGTTGGGCTCCTAAAACCCAATTTTACAGACCTCACAAAGTCAGCAGCCACTTAGAATGTACTGGGAACAAGTTACAGGAAAATGTCACCAAAGTGCTTATCTCAGCCCAAAAATGCCATTTTGAGCCACGATTTTTTAAGGAAAGTGGGTGTCAGTTTTGTATGAAGGAAGGCATTGGGGCTCATGTATTTTGTGTTGGGCTCCTAAAACCCACTTTTAGAGACCTCACAAAGTCAGCAGCCACTTAGAATGTACTGGGAACAAGTTACAGGAAAATGTCACCAAAGTGCTTATCTCAGTCTAATAATGCTATTTTGACCCAAGATTTTTTTAAGAAAGTGGAAGTCAGTTTTGTCTGAAAGAAGGCATTAGGGCTCATGTATTTTGTGTTGGGCTCCTAAAACCCACTTTTAGAGACCTCACAAAGTCAACAGCCACTTAGAATGAATGTACTGGGAACAAGTTACAGGAAAATGTCACCAAAGTGCTTATCTCAGCCCAAAAGTGCTATTTTGAGCCACGATTTTTTAAGGAAAGTGGGTGTCAGTTTTGTCTGAAGGAAGGCATTAGGGCTCATGTATTTTGTGTTGGGCTCCTAAAACCCACTTTTAGAGACCTCACAAAGTCAGCAGCCACTTAGCATGTACTGGGAACAAGTTACAGGAAAATGTCACCAAAGTGCTTATCTCAGCCCAAAAGTGCTATTTTGAGCCACGATTTTTTAAGGAAAGTGGGTGTCAGTTTTGTCTGAAGGAAGGCATTAGGGCTCATGTATTTTGTGTTGGGCTCCTAAAACCCACTTTTAGAGACCTCACAAAGTCAACAGCCACTTAGAATGTACTGGGAACAAGTTACAGGAAAATGTCACCAAAGTGCTTATCTCAGCCCAAAAGTGCTATTTTGAGCCACGATTTTTTAAGGAAAGTGGGTGTCAGTTTTGTCTGAAGGAAGGCATTAGGGCTCATGTATTTTGTGTTGGGCTCCTAAAACCCACTTTTAGAGACCTCACAAAGTCAGCAGCCACTTAGAATGTACTGGGAACAAGTTACAGGAAAATGTCACCAAAGTGCTTATCTCAGCCCAAAAGTGCTATTTTGAGCCACGATTTTTTAAGGAAAGTGGGTGTCAGTTTTGTCTGAAGGAAGGCATTAGGGCTCATGTATTTTGTGTTGGGCTCCTAAAACCCACTTTTAGAGACCTCACAAAGTCAGCAGCCACTTAGAATGTACTGGGAACAAGTTACAGGAAAATGTCACCAAAGTGCTTATCTCAGTCTAAAAATGCTATTTTGACCCAAGATTTTTTTAAGAAAGTGGGTGTCAGTTTTGTCTGAAAGAAGGCATTAGGGCTCATGTATTTTGTGTTGGGCTCCTAAAACCCACTTTTAGAGACCTCACAAAGTCAGCAGCCACTTAGAATGTACTGGGAACAAGTTACAGGAAAATGTCACCAAAGTGCTTATCTCAGCCCAAAAGTGCTATTTTGAGCCACGATTTTTTAAGGAAAGTGGGTGTCAGTTTTGTCTGAAGGAAGGCATTAGGGCTCATGTATTTTGTGTTGGGCTCCTAAAACCCACTTTTAGAGACCTCACAAAGTCAGCAGCCACTTAGAATGTACTGGGAACAAGTTACAGGAAAATGTCACCAAAGTGCTTATCTCAGCCCAAAAGTGCTATTTTGAGCCACGATTTTTTAAGGAAAGTGGGTGTCAGTTTTGTCTGAAGGAAGGCATTAGGGCTCATGTATTTTGTGTTGGGCTCCTAAAACCCATTTTTAGAGACCTCACAAAGTCAGCAGCCACTTAGAATGTACTGGGAACAAGTTACAGGAAAATGTCACCAAAGTGCTTATCTCAGTCTAAAAATGCTATTTTGACCCAAGATTTTTTTAAGAAAGTGGGTGTCAGTTTTGTCTGAAAGAAGGCATTAGGGCTCATGTATTTTGTGTTGGGCTCCTAAAACCCACTTTTAGAGACCTCACAAAGTCAACAGCCACTTAGAATGTACTGGGAACAAGTTACAGGAAAATGTCACCAAAGTGCTTATCTCAGCCCAAAAGTGCTATTTTGAGCCACGATTTTTTAAGGAACGTGGGTGTCAGTTTTGTCTGAAGGAAGGCATTAGGGCTCATGTATTTTGTGTTGGGCTCCTAAAACCCACTTTTAGAGACCTCACAAAGTCAGCAGCCACTTAGAATGTACTGGGAACAAGTTACAGGAAAATGTCACCAAAGTGCTTATCTCAGCCCAAAAGTGCTATTTTGAGCCACGATTTTTTAAGGAAAGTGGGTGTCAGTTTTGTCTGAAGGAAGGCATTAGGGCTCATGTATTTTGTGTTGGGCTCCTAAAACCCACTTTTAGAGACCTCACAAAGTCAGCAGCCACTTAGAATGTACTGGGAACAAGTTACAGGAAAATGTCACCAAAGTGCTTATCTCAGTCTAAAAATGCTATTTTGACCCAAGATTTTTTTAAGAAAGTGGGTGTCAGTTTTGTCTGAAAGAAGGCATTAGGGCTCATGTATTTTGTGTTGGGCTCCTAAAACCCACTTTTAGAGACCTCACAAAGTCAGCAGCCACTTAGAATGTACTGGGAACAAGTTACAGGAAAATGTCACCAAAGTGCTTATCTCAGCCCAAAAGTGCTATTTTGAGCCACGATTTTTTAAGGAAAGTGGGTGTCAGTTTTGTCTGAAGGAAGGCATTAGGGCTCATGTATTTTGTGTTGGGCTCCTAAAACCCACTTTTAGAGACCTCACAAAGTCAGCAGCCACTTAGAATGTACTGGGAACAAGTTACAGGAAAATGTCACCAAAGTGCTTATCTCAGCCCAAAAGTGCTATTTTGAGCCACGATTTTTTAAGGAAAGTGGGTGTCAGTTTTGTCTGAAGGAAGGCATTAGGGCTCATGTATTTTGTGTTGGGCTCCTAAAACCCACTTTTAGAGACCTCACAAAGTCAGCAGCCACTTAGAATGTACTGGGAACAAGTTACAGGAAAATGTCACCAAAGTGCTTATCTCAGTCTAAAAATGCTATTTTGACCCAAGATTTTTTTAAGAAAGTGGGTGTCAGTTTTGTCTGAAAGAAGGCATTAGGGCTCATGTATTTTGTGTTGGGCTCCTAAAACCCACTTTTAGAGACCTCACAAAGTCAACAGCCACTTAGAATGTACTGGGAACAAGTTACAGGAAAATGTCACCAAAGTGCTTATCTCAGCCCAAAAGTGCTATTTTGAGCCACGATTTTTTAAGGAAAGTGGGTGTCAGTTTTGTCTGAAGGAAGGCATTAGGGCTCATGTATTTTGTGTTGGGCTCCTAAAACCCACTTTTAGAGACCTCACAAAGTCAGCAGCCACTTAGAATGTACTGGGAACAAGTTACAGGAAAATGTCACCAAAGTGCTTATCTCAGCCCAAAAGTGCTATTTTGAGCCACGATTTTTTAAGGAAAGTGGGTGTCAGTTTTGTCTGAAGGAAGGCATTAGGGCTCATGTATTTTGTGTTGGGCTCCTAAAACCCACTTTTAGAGACCTCACAAAGTCAACAGCCACTTAGAATGTACTGGGAACAAGTTACAGGAAAATGTCACCAAAGTGCTTATCTCAGCCCAAAAGTGCTATTTTGAGCCACGATTTTTTAAGGAAAGTGGGTGTCAGTTTTGTCTGAAGGAAGGCATTAGGGCTCATGTATTTTGTGTTGGGCTCCTAAAACCCACTTTTAGAGACCTCACAAAGTCAGCAGCCACTTAGAATGTACTGGGAACAAGTTACAGGAAAATGTCACCAAAGTGCTTATCTCAGTCTAAAAATGCTATTTTGACCCAAGATTTTTTAAGAAAGTGGGTGTCAGTTTTGTCTGAAAGAAGGCATTAGGGCTCATGTATTTTGTGTTGGGCTCCTAAAACCCACTTTTAGAGACCTCACAAAGTCAACAGCCACTTAGAATGTACTGGGAACAAGTTACAGGAAAATGTCACCAAAGTGCTTATCTCAGCCCAAAAGTGCTATTTTGAGCCACGATTTTTTAAGGAAAGTGGGTGTCAGTTTTGTCTGAAGGAAGGCATTAGGGCTCATGTATTTTGTGTTGGGCTCCTAAAACCCACTTTTAGAGACCTCACAAAGTCAGCAGCCACTTAGAATGTACTGGGAACAAGTTACAGGAAAATGTCACCAAAGTGCTTATCTCAGCCCAAAAGTGCTATTTTGAGCCACGATTTTTTAAGGAAAGTGGGTGTCAGTTTTGTCTGAAGGAAGGCATTAGGGCTCATGTATTTTGTGTTGGGCTCCTAAAACCCACTTTTAGAGACCTCACAAAGTCAACAGCCACTTAGAATGTACTGGGAACAAGTTACAGGAAAATGTCACCAAAGTGCTTATCTCAGCCCAAAAGTGCTATTTTGAGCCACGATTTTTTAAGGAAAGTGGGTGTCAGTTTTGTCTGAAGGAAGGCATTAGGGCTCATGTATTTTGTGTTGGGCTCCTAAAACCCACTTTTAGAGACCTCACAAAGTCAGCAGCCACTTAGAATGTACTGGGAACAAGTTACAGGAAAATGTCACCAAAGTGCTTATCTCAGCCCAAAAGTGCTATTTTGAGCCACGATTTTTTAAGGAAAGTGGGTGTCAGTTTTGTCTGAAGGAAGGCATTAGGGCTCATGTATTTTGTGTTGGGCTCCTAAAACCCACTTTTAGAGACCTCACAAAGTCAGCAGCCACTTAGAATGTACTGGGAACAAGTTACAGGAAAATGTCACCAAAGTGCTTATCTCAGTCTAAAAATGCTATTTTGACCCAAGATTTTTTTAAGAAAGTGGGTGTCAGTTTTGTCTGAAAGAAGGCATTAGGGCTCATGTATTTTGTGTTGGGCTCCTAAAACCCACTTCTAGAGACCTCACAAAGTCAGCAGCCACTTAGAATGTACTGGGAACAAGTTACAGGAAAATGTCACCAAAGTGCTTATCTCAGCCCAAAAGTGCTATTTTGAGCCACGATTTTTTAAGGAAAGTGGGTGTCAGTTTTGTCTGAAGGAAGGCATTAGGGCTCATGTATTTTGTGTTGGGCTCCTAAAACCCACTTTTAGAGACCTCACAAAGTCAGCAGCCACTTAGAATGTACTGGGAACAAGTTACAGGAAAATGTCACCAAAGTGCTTATCTCAGCCCAAAAGTGCTATTTTGAGCCACGATTTTTTAAGGAAAGTGGGTGTCAGTTTTGTCTGAAGGTAGGCATTAGGGCTCATGTATTTTGTGTTGGGCTCCTAAAACCCACTTTTAGAGACCTCACAAAGTCAGCAGCCACTTAGAATGTACTGGGAACAAGTTACAGGAAAATGTCACCAAAGTGCTTATCTCAGTCTAAAAATGCTATTTTGACCCAAGATTTTTTTAAGAAAGTGGGTGTCAGTTTTGTCTGAAAGAAGGCATTAGGGCTCATGTATTTTGTGTTGGGCTCCTAAAACCCACTTTTAGAGACCTCACAAAGTCAACAGCCACTTAGAATGTACTGGGAACAAGTTACAGGAAAATGTCACCAAAGTGCTTATCTCAGCCCAAAAGTGCTATTTTGAGCCACGATTTTTTAAGGAAAGCGGGTGTCAGTTTTGTCTGAAGGAAGGCATTAGGGCTCATGTATTTTGTGTTGGGCTCCTAAAACCCACTTTTAGAGACCTCACAAAGTCAGCAGCCACTTAGAATGTACTGGGAACAAGTTACAGGAAAATGTCACCAAAGTGCTTATCTCAGCCCAAAAGTGCTATTTTGAGCCACGATTTTTTAAGGAAAGTGGGTGTCAGTTTTGTCTGAAGGAAGGCATTAGGGCTCATGTATTTTGTGTTGGGCTCCTAAAACCCACTTTTAGAGACCTCACAAAGTCAGCAGCCACTTAGAATGTACTGGGAACAAGTTACAGGAAAATGTCACCAAAGTGCTTATCTCAGTCTAAAAATGCTATTTTGACCCAAGATTTTTTTAAGAAAGTGGGTGTCAGTTTTGTCTGAAAGAAGGCATTAGGGCTCATGTATTTTGTGTTGGGCTCCTAAAACCCACTTCTAGAGACCTCACAAAGTCAGCAGCCACTTAGAATGTACTGGGAACAAGTTACAGGAAAATGTCACCAAAGTGCTTATCTCAGCCCAAAAGTGCTATTTTGAGCCACGATTTTTTAAGGAAAGTGGGTGTCAGTTTTGTCTGAAGGTAGGCATTAGGGCTCAGGTATTTTGTGTTGGGCTCCTAAAACCCACTTTTAGAGACCTCACAAAGTCAGCAGCCACTTAGAATGTACTGGGAACAAGTTACAGGAAAATGTCACCAAAGTGCTTATCTCAGTCTAAAAATGCTATTTTGACCCAAGATTTTTTTAAGAAAGTGGGTGTCAGTTTTGTCTGAAAGAAGGCATTAGGGCTCATGTATTTTGTGTTGGGCTCCTAAAACCCACTTTTAGAGACCTCACAAAGTCAACAGCCACTTAGAATGTACTGGGAACAAGTTACAGGAAAATGTCACCAAAGTGCTTATCTCAGCCCAAAAGTGCTATTTTGAGCCACGATTTTTTAAGGAAAGTGGGTGTCAGTTTTGTCTGAAGGAAGGCATTAGGGCTCATGTATTTTGTGTTGGGCTCCTAAAACCCACTTTTAGAGACCTCACAAAGTCAGCAGCCACTTAGAATGTACTGGGAACAAGTTACAGGAAAATGTCACCAAAGTGCTTATCTCAGCCCAAAAGTGCTATTTTGAGCCACGATTTTTTAAGGAAAGTGGGTGTCAGTTTTGTCTGAAGGAAGGCATTAGGGCTCATGTATTTTGTGTTGGGCTCCTAAAACCCACTTTTAGAGACCTCACAAAGTCAGCAGCCACTTAGAATGTACTGGGAACAAGTTACAGGAAAATGTCACCAAAGTGCTTATCTCAGCCCAAAAGTGCTATTTTGAGCCACGATTTTTTAAGGAAAGTGGGTGTCAGTTTTGTCTGAAGGAAGGCACTAGGGCTCATGTATTTTGTGTTGGGCTCCTAAAACCCACTTTTAGAGACCTCACAAAGTCAGCAGCCACTTAGAATGTACTGGGAACAAGTTACAGGAAAATGTCACCAAAGTGCTTATCTCAGTCTAAAAATGCTATTTTGACCCAAGATTTTTTTAAGAAAGTGAGTGTCAGTTTTGTCTGAAAGAAGGCATTAGGGCTCATGTATTTTGTGTTGGGCTCCTAAAACCCACTTTTAGAGACCTCACAAAGTCAGCAGCCACTTAGAATGTACTGGGAACAAGTTACAGGAAAATGTCACCAAAGTGCTTATCTCAGCCCAAAAGTGCTATTTTGAGCCACGATTTTTTAAGGAAAGTGGGTGTCAGTTTTGTCTGAAGGAAGGCATTAGGGCTCATGTATTTTGTGTTGGGCTCCTAAAACCCACTTTTAGAGACCTCACAAAGTCAGCAGCCACTTAGAATGTACTGGGAACAAGTTACAGGAAAATGTCACCAAAGTGCTTATCTCAGCCCAAAAGTGCTATTTTGAGCCACGATTTTTTAAGGAAAGTGGGTGTCAGTTTTGTCTGAAGGAAGGCATTAGGGCTCATGTATTTTGTGTTGGGCTCCTAAAACCCACTTTTAGAGACCTCACAAAGTCAGCAGCCACTTAGAATGTACTGGGAACAAGTTACAGGAAAATGTCACCAAAGTGCTTATCTCAGTCTAAAAATGCTATTTTGACCCAAGATTTTTTTAAGAAAGTGGGTGTCAGTTTTGTCTGAAAGAAGGCATTAGGGCTCATGTATTTTGTGTTGGGCACCTAAAACCCACTTTTAGAGACCTCACAAAGTCAACAGCCACTTAGAATGTACTGGGAACAAGTTACAGGAAAATGTCACCAAAGTGCTTATCTCAGCCCAAAAGTGCTATTTTGAGCCACGATTTTTTAAGGAAAGTGGGTGTCAGTTTTGTCTGAAGGAAGGCATTAGGGCTCATGTATTTTGTGTTGGGCTCCTAAAACCCACTTTTAGAGACCTCACAAAGTCAGCAGCCACTTAGAATGTACTGGGAACAAGTTACAGGAAAATGTCACCAAAGTGCTTATCTCAGCCCAAAAGTGCTATTTTGAGCCACGATTTTTTAAGGAAAGTGGGTGTCAGTTTTGTCTGAAGGAAGGCATTAGGGCTCATGTATTTTGTGTTGGGCTCCTAAAACCCACTTTTAGAGACCTCACAAAGTCAACAGCCACTTAGAATGTACTGGGAACAAGTTACAGGAAAATGTCACCAAAGTGCTTATCTCAGCCCAAAAGTGCTATTTTGAGCCACGATTTTTTAAGGAAAGTGGGTGTCAGTTTTGTCTGAAGGAAGGCATTAGGGCTCATGTATTTTGTGTTGGGCTCCTAAAACCCACTTTTAGAGACCTCACAAAGTCAGCAGCCACTTAGAATGTACAGGGAACAAGTTACAGGAAAATGTCACCAAAGTGCTTATCTCAGTCTAAAAATGCTATTTTGACCCAAGATTTTTTTAAGAAAGTGGGTGTCAGTTTTGTCTGAAAGAAGGCATTAGGGCTCATGTATTTTGTGTTGGGCTCCTAAAACCCACTTTTAGAGACCTCACAAAGTCAGCAGCCACTTAGAATGTACTGGGAACAAGTTACAGGAAAATGTCACCAAAGTGCTTATCTCAGCCCAAAAGTGCTATTTTGAGCCACGATTTTTTAAGGAAAGTGGGTGTCAGTTTTGTCTGAAGGAAGGCATTAGGGCTCATGTATTTTGTGTTGGGCTCCTAAAACCCACTTTTAGAGACCTCACAAAGTCAGCAGCCACTTAGAATGTACTAGGAACAAGTTACAGGAAAATGTCACCAAAGTGCTTATCTCAGCCCAAAAGTGCTATTTTGAGCCACGATTTTTTAAGGAAAGTGGGTGTCAGTTTTGTCTGAAGGAAGGCACTAGGGCTCATGTATTTTGTGTTGGGCTCCTAAAACCCACTTTTAGAGACCTCACAAAGTCAGCAGCCACTTAGAATGTACTGGGAACAAGTTACAGGAAAATGTCACCAAAGTGCTTATCTCAGTCTAAAAATGCTATTTTGACCCAAGATTTTTTTAAGAAAGTGGGTGTCAGTTTTGTCTGAAAGAAGGCATTAGGGCTCATGTATTTTGTGTTGGGCTCCTAAAACCCACTTTTAGAGACCTCACAAAGTCAGCAGCCACTTAGAATGTACTGGGAACAAGTTACAGGAAAATGTCACCAAAGTGCTTATCTCAGCCCAAAAGTGCTATTTTGAGCCACGATTTTTTAAGGAAAGTGGGTGTCAGTTTTGTCTGAAGGAAGGCATTAGGGCTCATGTATTTTGTGTTGGGCTCCTAAAACCCACTTTTAGAGACCTCACAAAGTCAGCAGCCACTTAGAATGTACTGGGAACAAGTTACAGGAAAATGTCACCAAAGTGCTTATCTCAGCCCAAAAGTGCTATTTTGAGCCACGATTTTTTAAGGAAAGTGGGTGTCAGTTTTGTCTGAAGGAAGGCATTAGGGCTCATGTATTTTGTGTTGGGCTCCTAAAACCCACTTTTAGAGACCTCACAAAGTCAGCAGCCACTTAGAATGTACTGGGAACAAGTTACAGGAAAATGTCACCAAAGTGCTTATCTCAGTCTAAAAATGCTATTTTGACCCAAGATTTTTTTAAGAAAGTGGGTGTCAGTTTTGTCTGAAAGAAGGCATTAGGGCTCATGTATTTTGTGTTGGGCTCCTAAAACCCACTTTTAGAGACCTCACAAAGTCAGCAGCCACTTAGAATGTACTGGGAACAAGTTACAGGAAAATGTCACCAAAGTGCTTATCTCAGCCCAAAAGTGCTATTTTGAGCCACGATTTTTTAAGGAAAGTGGGTGTCAGTTTTGTCTGAAGGAAGGCATTAGGGCTCATGTATTTTGTGTTGGGCTCCTAAAACCCACTTTTAGAGACCTCACAAAGTCAGCAGCCACTTAGAATGTACTGGGAACAAGTTACAGGAAAATGTCACCAAAGTGCTTATCTCAGCCCAAAAGTGCTATTTTGAGCCACGATTTTTTAAGGAAAGTGGGTGTCAGTTTTGTCTGAAGGAAGGCATTAGGGCTCATTTATTTTGTGTTGGGCTCCTAAAACCCACTTTTAGAGACCTCACAAAGTCAGCAGCCACTTAGAATGTACTGGGAACAAGTTACAGGAAAATGTCACCAAAGTGCTTATCTCAGTCTAAAAATGCTATTTTGACCCAAGATTTTTTTAAGAAAGTGGGTGTCAGTTTTGTCTGAAAGAAGGCATTAGGGCTCATGTATTTTGTGTTGGGCTCCTAAAACCCACTTTTAGAGACCTCACAAAGTCAACAGCCACTTAGAATGTACTGGGAACAAGTTACAGGAAAATGTCACCAAAGTGCTTATCTCAGCCCAAAAGTGCTATTTTGAGCCACGATTTTTTAAGGAAAGTGGGTGTCAGTTTTGTCTGAAGGAAGGCATTAGGGCTCATGTATTTTGTGTTGGGCTCCTAAAACCCACTTTTAGAGACCTCACAAAGTCAGCAGCCACTTAGAATGTACTGGGAACAAGTTACAGGAAAATGTCACCAAAGTGCTTATCTCAGCCCAAAAGTGCTATTTTGAGCCACGATTTTTTAAGGAAAGTGGGTGTCAGTTTTGTCTGAAGGAAGGCATTAGGGCTCATGTATTTTGTGTTGGGCTCCTAAAACCCACTTTTAGAGACCTCACAAAGTCAGCAGCCACTTAGAATGTACTGGGAACAAGTTACAGGAAAATGTCACCAAAGTGCTTATCTCAGCCCAAAAGTGCTATTTTGAGCCACGATTTTTTAAGGAAAGTGGGTGTCAGTTTTGTCTGAAGGAAGGCATTAGGGCTCATTTATTTTGTGTTGGGCTCCTAAAACCCACTTTTAGAGACCTCACAAAGTCAGCAGCCACTTAGAATGTACTGGGAACAAGTTACAGGAAAATGTCACCAAAGTGCTTATCTCAGTCTAAAAATGCTATTTTGACCCAAGATTTTTTTAAGAAAGTGGGTGTCAGTTTTGTCTGAAAGAAGGCATTAGGGCTCATGTATTTTGTGTTGGGCTCCTAAAACCCACTTTTAGAGACCTCACAAAGTCAACAGCCACTTAGAATGTACTGGGAACAAGTTACAGGAAAATGTCACCAAAGTGCTTATCTCAGCCCAAAAGTGCTATTTTGAGCCACGATTTTTTAAGGAAAGTGGGTGTCAGTTTTGTCTGAAGGAAGGCATTAGGGCTCATGTATTTTGTGTTGGGCTCCTAAAACCCACTTTTAGAGACCTCACAAAGTCAGCAGCCACTTAGAATGTACTGGGAACAAGTTACAGGAAAATGTCACCAAAGTGCTTATCTCAGCCCAAAAGTGCTATTTTGAGCCACGATTTTTTAAGGAAAGTGGGTGTCAGTTTTGTCTGAAGGAAGGCATTAGGGCTCATGTATTTTGTGTTGGGCTCCTAAAACCCACTTTTAGAGACCTCACAAAGTCAACAGCCACTTAGAATGTACTGGGAACAAGTTACAGGAAAATGTCACCAAAGTGCTTATCTCAGCCCAAAAGTGCTATTTTGAGCCACGATTTTTTAAGGAAAGTGGGTGTCAGTTTTGTCTGAAGGAAGGCATTAGGGCTCATGTATTTTGTGTTGGGCTCCTAAAACCCACTTTTAGAGACCTCACAAAGTCAGCAGCCACTTAGAATGTACTGGGAACAAGTTACAGGAAAATGTCACCAAAGTGCTTATCTCAGTCTAAAAATGCTATTTTGACCCAAGATTTTTTTAAGAAAGTGGGTGTCAGTTTTGTCTGAAAGAAGGCATTAGGGCTCATGTATTTTGTGTTGGGCACCTAAAACCCACTTTTAGAGACCTCACAAAGTCAACAGCCACTTAGAATGTACTGGGAACAAGTTACAGGAAAATGTCACCAAAGTGCTTATCTCAGCCCAAAAGTGCTATTTTGAGCCACGATTTTTTAAGGAAAGTGGGTGTCAGTTTTGTCTGAAGGAAGGCATTAGGGCTCATGTATTTTGTGTTGGGCTCCTAAAACCCACTTTTAGAGACCTCACAAAGTCAGCAGCCACTTAGAATGTACTGGGAACAAGTTACAGGAAAATGTCACCAAAGTGCTTATCTCAGCCCAAAAGTGCTATTTTGAGCCACGATTTTTTAAGGAAAGTGGGTGTCAGTTTTGTCTGAAGGAAGGCATTAGGGCTCATGTATTTTGTGTTGGGCTCCTAAAACCCACTTTTAGAGACCTCACAAAGTCAGCAGCCACTTAGAATGTACAGGGAACAAGTTACAGGAAAATGTCACCAAAGTGCTTATCTCAGTCTAAAAATGCTATTTTGACCCAAGATTTTTTTAAGAAAGTGGGTGTCAGTTTTGTCTGAAAGAAGGCATTAGGGCTCATGTATTTTGTGTTGGGCTCCTAAAACCCACTTTTAGAGACCTCACAAAGTCAGCAGCCACTTAGAATGTACTGGGAACAAGTTACAGGAAAATGTCACCAAAGTGCTTATCTCAGCCCAAAAGTGCTATTTTGAGCCACGATTTTTTAAGGAAAGTGGGTGTCAGTTTTGTCTGAAGGAAGGCATTAGGGCTCATGTATTTTGTGTTGGGCTCCTAAAACCCACTTTTAGAGACCTCACAAAGTCAGCAGCCACTTAGAATGTACTAGGAACAAGTTACAGGAAAATGTCACCAAAGTGCTTATCTCAGCCCAAAAGTGCTATTTTGAGCCACGATTTTTTAAGGAAAGTGGGTGTCAGTTTTGTCTGAAGGAAGGCACTAGGGCTCATGTATTTTGTGTTGGGCTCCTAAAACCCACTTTTAGAGACCTCACAAAGTCAGCAGCCACTTAGAATGTACTGGGAACAAGTTACAGGAAAATGTCACCAAAGTGCTTATCTCAGTCTAAAAATGCTATTTTGACCCAAGATTTTTTTAAGAAAGTGGGTGTCAGTTTTGTCTGAAAGAAGGCATTAGGGCTCATGTATTTTGTGTTGGGCTCCTAAAACCCACTTTTAGAGACCTCACAAAGTCAGCAGCCACTTAGAATGTACTGGGAACAAGTTACAGGAAAATGTCACCAAAGTGCTTATCTCAGCCCAAAAGTGCTATTTTGAGCCACGATTTTTTAAGGAAAGTGGGTGTCAGTTTTGTCTGAAGGAAGGCATTAGGGCTCATGTATTTTGTGTTGGGCTCCTAAAACCCACTTTTAGAGACCTCACAAAGTCAGCAGCCACTTAGAATGTACTGGGAACAAGTTACAGGAAAATGTCACCAAAGTGCTTATCTCAGCCCAAAAGTGCTATTTTGAGCCACGATTTTTTAAGGAAAGTGGGTGTCAGTTTTGTCTGAAGGAAGGCATTAGGGCTCATGTATTTTGTGTTGGGCTCCTAAAACCCACTTTTAGAGACCTCACAAAGTCAGCAGCCACTTAGAATGTACTGGGAACAAGTTACAGGAAAATGTCACCAAAGTGCTTATCTCAGTCTAAAAATGCTATTTTGACCCAAGATTTTTTTAAGAAAGTGGGTGTCAGTTTTGTCTGAAAGAAGGCATTAGGGCTCATGTATTTTGTGTTGGGCTCCTAAAACCCACTTTTAGAGACCTCACAAAGTCAGCAGCCACTTAGAATGTACTGGGAACAAGTTACAGGAAAATGTCACCAAAGTGCTTATCTCAGCCCAAAAGTGCTATTTTGAGCCACGATTTTTTAAGGAAAGTGGGTGTCAGTTTTGTCTGAAGGAAGGCATTAGGGCTCATGTATTTTGTGTTGGGCTCCTAAAACCCACTTTTAGAGACCTCACAAAGTCAGCAGCCACTTAGAATGTACTGGGAACAAGTTACAGGAAAATGTCACCAAAGTGCTTATCTCAGCCCAAAAGTGCTATTTTGAGCCACGATTTTTTAAGGAAAGTGGGTGTCAGTTTTGTCTGAAGGAAGGCATTAGGGCTCATTTATTTTGTGTTGGGCTCCTAAAACCCACTTTTAGAGACCTCACAAAGTCAGCAGCCACTTAGAATGTACTGGGAACAAGTTACAGGAAAATGTCACCAAAGTGCTTATCTCAGTCTAAAAATGCTATTTTGACCCAAGATTTTTTTAAGAAAGTGGGTGTCAGTTTTGTCTGAAAGAAGGCATTAGGGCTCATGTATTTTGTGTTGGGCTCCTAAAACCCACTTTTAGAGACCTCACAAAGTCAACAGCCACTTAGAATGTACTGGGAACAAGTTACAGGAAAATGTCACCAAAGTGCTTATCTCAGCCCAAAAGTGCTATTTTGAGCCACGATTTTTTAAGGAAAGTGGGTGTCAGTTTTGTCTGAAGGAAGGCATTAGGGCTCATGTATTTTGTGTTGGGCTCCTAAAACCCACTTTTAGAGACCTCACAAAGTCAGCAGCCACTTAGAATGTACTGGGAACAAGTTACAGGAAAATGTCACCAAAGTGCTTATCTCAGCCCAAAAGTGCTATTTTGAGCCACGATTTTTTAAGGAAAGTGGGTGTCAGTTTTGTCTGAAGGAAGGCATTAGGGCTCATGTATTTTGTGTTGGGCTCCTAAAACCCACTTTTAGAGACCTCACAAAGTCAGCAGCCACTTAGAATGTACTGGGAACAAGTTACAGGAAAATGTCACCAAAGTGCTTATCTCAGTCTAAAAATGCTATGCTATTTTGACCCAAGATTTTTTTAGAAAGTGGGTGTCAGTTTTGTCTGAAAGAAGGCATTAGGGCTCATGTATTTTGTGTTGGGCTCCTAAAACCCACTTTTAGAGACCTCACAAAGTCAGCAGCCACTTAGAATGTACTGGGAACAAGTTACAGGAAAATGTCACCAAAGTGCTTATCTCAGCCCAAAAGTGCTATTTTTGAGCCACGATTTTTTAAGGAAAGTGGGTGTCAGTTTTGTCTGAAGGAAGGCATTAGGCTCATGTATTTTGTGTTGGGCTCCTAACCCACTTTTAGAGACCTCACAAAGTCAGCAGCCACTTAGAATGTACTGGGAACAAGTTACAGGAAAATGTCACCAAAGTGCTTATCTCAGCCCAAAAGTGCTATTTTGAGCCACGATTTTTTAAGGAAAGTGGGTGTCAGTTTTGTCTGAAGGAAGGCATTAGGGCTCATGTATTTTGTGTTGGGCTCCTAAAACCCACTTTTAGAGACCTCACAAAGTCAGCAGCCACTTAGAAGGTACTGGGAACAAGTTACAGGAAAATGTCACCAAAGTGCTTATCTCAGCCCAAAAGTGCTATTTTGAGCCACGATTTTTTAAGGAAAGTGGGTGTCAGTTTTGTCTGAAGGAAGGCATTAGGGCTCATGTATTTTGTGTTGGGCTCCTAAAACCCACTTTTAGAGACCTCACAAAGTCAGCAGCCACTTAGAATGTACTGGGAACAAGTTACAGGAAAATGTCACCAAAGTGCTTATCTCAGTCTAAAAATGCTATTTTGACCCAAGATTTTTTTAAGAAAGTGGGTGTCAGTTTTGTCTGAAAGAAGGCATTAGGGCTCATGTATTTTGTGTTGGGCTCCTAAAACCCACTTTTAGAGACCTCACAAAGTCAGCAGCCACTTAGAATGTACTGGGAACAAGTTACAGGAAAATGTCACCAAAGTGCTTATCTCAGCCCAAAAGTGCTATTTTGAGCCACGATTTTTTAAGGAAAGTGGGTGTCAGTTTTGTCTGAAGGAAGGCATTAGGGCTCATGTATTTTGTGTTGGGCTCCTAAAACCCACTTTTAGAGACCTCACAAAGTCAGCAGCCACTTAGAATGTACTGGGAACAAGTTACAGGAAAATGTCACCAAAGTGCTTATCTCAGCCCAAAAGTGCTATTTTGAGCCACGATTTTTTAAGGAAAGTGGGTGTCAGTTTTGTCTGAAGGAAGGCATTAGGGCTCATTTATTTTGTGTTGGGCTCCTAAAACCCACTTTTAGAGACCTCACAAAGTCAGCAGCCACTTAGAATGTACTGGGAACAAGTTACAGGAAAATGTCACCAAAGTGCTTATCTCAGTCTAAAAATGCTATTTTGACCCAAGATTTTTTTAAGAAAGTGGGTGTCAGTTTTGTCTGAAAGAAGGCATTAGGGCTCATGTATTTTGTGTTGGGCTCCTAAAACCCACTTTTAGAGACCTCACAAAGTCAACAGCCACTTAGAATGTACTGGGAACAAGTTACAGGAAAATGTCACCAAAGTGCTTATCTCAGCCCAAAAGTGCTATTTTGAGCCACGATTTTTTAAGGAAAGTGGGTGTCAGTTTTGTCTGAAGGAAGGCATTAGGGCTCATGTATTTTGTGTTGGGCTCCTAAAACCCACTTTTAGAGACCTCACAAAGTCAGCAGCCACTTAGAATGTACTGGGAACAAGTTACAGGAAAATGTCACCAAAGTGCTTATCTCAGCCCAAAAGTGCTATTTTGAGCCACGATTTTTTAAGGAAAGTGGGTGTCAGTTTTGTCTGAAGGAAGGCATTAGGGCTCATGTATTTTGTGTTGGGCTCCTAAAACCCACTTTTAGAGACCTCACAAAGTCAACAGCCACTTAGAATGTACTGGGAACAAGTTACAGGAAAATGTCACCAAAGTGCTTATCTCAGCCCAAAAGTGCTATTTTGAGCCACGATTTTTTAAGGAAAGTGGGTGTCAGTTTTGTCTGAAGGAAGGCATTAGGGCTCATGTATTTTGTGTTGGGCTCCTAAAACCCACTTTTAGAGACCTCACAAAGTCAGCAGCCACTTAGAATGTACTGGGAACAAGTTACAGGAAAATGTCACCAAAGTGCTTATCTCAGTCTAAAAATGCTATTTTGACCCAAGATTTTTTAAGAAAGTGGGTGTCAGTTTTGTCTGAAAGAAGGCATTAGGGCTCATGTATTTTGTGTTGGGCTCCTAAAACCCACTTTTAGAGACCTCACAAAGTCAACAGCCACTTAGAATGTACTGGGAACAAGTTACAGGAAAATGTCACCAAAGTGCTTATCTCAGCCCAAAAGTGCTATTTTGAGCCACGATTTTTTAAGGAAAGTGGGTGTCAGTTTTGTCTGAAGGAAGGCATTAGGGCTCATGTATTTTGTGTTGGGCTCCTAAAACCCACTTTTAGAGACCTCACAAAGTCAGCAGCCACTTAGAATGTACTGGGAACAAGTTACAGGAAAATGTCACCAAAGTGCTTATCTCAGCCCAAAAGTGCTATTTTGAGCCACGATTTTTTAAGGAAAGTGGGTGTCAGTTTTGTCTGAAGGAAGGCATTAGGGCTCATGTATTTTGTGTTGGGCTCCTAAAACCCACTTTTAGAGACCTCACAAAGTCAGCAGCCACTTAGAATGTACTGGGAACAAGTTACAGGAAAATGTCACCAAAGTGCTTATCTCAGCCCAAAAGTGCTATTTTGAGCCACGATTTTTTAAGGAAAGTGGGTGTCAGTTTTGTCTGAAGGAAGGCATTAGGGCTCATGTATTTTGTGTTGGGCTCCTAAAACCCACTTTTAGAGACCTCACAAAGTCAGCAGCCACTTAGAATGTACTGGGAACAAGTTACAGGAAAATGTCACCAAAGTGCTTATCTCAGTCTAAAAATGCTATTTTGACCCAAGATTTTTTTAAGAAAGTGGGTGTCAGTTTTGTCTGAAAGAAGGCATTAGGGCTCATGTATTTTGTGTTGGGCTCCTAAAACCCACTTCTAGAGACCTCACAAAGTCAGCAGCCACTTAGAATGTACTGGGAACAAGTTACAGGAAAATGTCACCAAAGTGCTTATCTCAGCCCAAAAGTGCTATTTTGAGCCACGATTTTTTAAGGAAAGTGGGTGTCAGTTTTGTCTGAAGGAAGGCATTAGGGCTCATGTATTTTGTGTTGGGCTCCTAAAACCCACTTTTAGAGACCTCACAAAGTCAGCAGCCACTTAGAATGTACTGGGAACAAGTTACAGGAAAATGTCACCAAAGTGCTTATCTCAGCCCAAAAGTGCTATTTTGAGCCACGATTTTTTAAGGAAAGTGGGTGTCAGTTTTGTCTGAAGGTAGGCATTAGGGCTCATGTATTTTGTGTTGGGCTCCTAAAACCCACTTTTAGAGACCTCACAAAGTCAGCAGCCACTTAGAATGTACTGGGAACAAGTTACAGGAAAATGTCACCAAAGTGCTTATCTCAGCCCAAAAGTGCTATTTTGAGCCACGATTTTTTAAGGAAAGTGGGTGTCAGTTTTGTCTGAAGGAAGGCATTAGGGCTCATTTATTTTGTGTTGGGCTCCTAAAACCCACTTTTAGAGACCTCACAAAGTCAGCAGCCACTTAGAATGTACTGGGAACAAGTTACAGGAAAATGTCACCAAAGTGCTTATCTCAGTCTAAAAATGCTATTTTGACCCAAGATTTTTTTAAGAAAGTGGGTGTCAGTTTTGTCTGAAAGAAGGCATTAGGGCTCATGTATTTTGTGTTGGGCTCCTAAAACCCACTTTTAGAGACCTCACAAAGTCAACAGCCACTTAGAATGTACTGGGAACAAGTTACAGGAAAATGTCACCAAAGTGCTTATCTCAGCCCAAAAGTGCTATTTTGAGCCACGATTTTTTAAGGAAAGTGGGTGTCAGTTTTGTCTGAAGGAAGGCATTAGGGCTCATGTATTTTGTGTTGGGCTCCTAAAACCCACTTTTAGAGACCTCACAAAGTCAGCAGCCACTTAGAATGTACTGGGAACAAGTTACAGGAAAATGTCACCAAAGTGCTTATCTCAGCCCAAAAGTGCTATTTTGAGCCACGATTTTTTAAGGAAAGTGGGTGTCAGTTTTGTCTGAAGGAAGGCAATAGGGCTCAGGTATTTTGTGTTGGGCTCCTAAAACCCACTTTTAGAGACCTCACAAAGTCAGCAGCCACTTAGAATGTACTGGGAACAAGTTACAGGAAAATGTCACCAAAGTGCTTATCTCAGTCTAAAAATGCTATTTTGACCCAAGATTTTTTTAAGAAAGTGGGTGTCAGTTTTGTCTGAAAGAAGGCATTAGGGCTCATGTATTTTGTGTTGGGCTCCTAAAACCCACTTTTAGAGACCTCACAAAGTCAACAGCCACTTAGAATGTACTGGGAACAAGTTACAGGAAAATGTCACCAAAGTGCTTATCTCAGCCCAAAAGTGCTATTTTGAGCCACGATTTTTTAAGGAAAGTGGGTGTCAGTTTTGTCTGAAGGAAGGCATTAGGGCTCATGTATTTTGTGTTGGGCTCCTAAAACCCACTTTTAGAGACCTCACAAAGTCAGCAGCCACTTAGAATGTACTGGGAACAAGTTACAGGAAAATGTCACCAAAGTGCTTATCTCAGCCCAAAAGTGCTATTTTGAGCCACGATTTTTTAAGGAAAGTGGGTGTCAGTTTTGTCTGAAGGAAGGCATTAGGGCTCATGTATTTTGTGTTGGGCTCCTAAAACCCACTTTTAGAGACCTCACAAAGTCAGCAGCCACTTAGAATGTACTGGGAACAAGTTACAGGAAAATGTCACCAAAGTGCTTATCTCAGCCCAAAAGTGCTATTTTGAGCCACGATTTTTTAAGGAAAGTGGGTGTCAGTTTTGTCTGAAGGAAGGCACTAGGGCTCATGTATTTTGTGTTGGGCTCCTAAAACCCACTTTTAGAGACCTCACAAAGTCAGCAGCCACTTAGAATGTACTGGGAACAAGTTACAGGAAAATGTCACCAAAGTGCTTATCTCAGTCTAAAAATGCTATTTTGACCCAAGATTTTTTTAAGAAAGTGAGTGTCAGTTTTGTCTGAAAGAAGGCATTAGGGCTCATGTATTTTGTGTTGGGCTCCTAAAACCCACTTTTAGAGACCTCACAAAGTCAGCAGCCACTTAGAATGTACTGGGAACAAGTTACAGGAAAATGTCACCAAAGTGCTTATCTCAGCCCAAAAGTGCTATTTTGAGCCACGATTTTTTAAGGAAAGTGGGTGTCAGTTTTGTCTGAAGGAAGGCATTAGGGCTCATGTATTTTGTGTTGGGCTCCTAAAACCCACTTTTAGAGACCTCACAAAGTCAGCAGCCACTTAGAATGTACTGGGAACAAGTTACAGGAAAATGTCACCAAAGTGCTTATCTCAGCCCAAAAGTGCTATTTTGAGCCACGATTTTTTAAGGAAAGTGGGTGTCAGTTTTGTCTGAAGGAAGGCATTAGGGCTCATGTATTTTGTGTTGGGCTCCTAAAACCCACTTTTAGAGACCTCACAAAGTCAGCAGCCACTTAGAATGTACTGGGAACAAGTTACAGGAAAATGTCACCAAAGTGCTTATCTCAGTCTAAAAATGCTATTTTGACCCAAGATTTTTTTAAGAAAGTGGGTGTCAGTTTTGTCTGAAAGAAGGCATTAGGGCTCATGTATTTTGTGTTGGGCACCTAAAACCCACTTTTAGAGACCTCACAAAGTCAACAGCCACTTAGAATGTACTGGGAACAAGTTACAGGAAAATGTCACCAAAGTGCTTATCTCAGCCCAAAAGTGCTATTTTGAGCCACGATTTTTTAAGGAAAGTGGGTGTCAGTTTTGTCTGAAGGAAGGCATTAGGGCTCATGTATTTTGTGTTGGGCTCCTAAAACCCACTTTTAGAGACCTCACAAAGTCAGCAGCCACTTAGAATGTACTGGGAACAAGTTACAGGAAAATGTCACCAAAGTGCTTATCTCAGCCCAAAAGTGCTATTTTGAGCCACGATTTTTTAAGGAAAGTGGGTGTCAGTTTTGTCTGAAGGAAGGCATTAGGGCTCATGTATTTTGTGTTGGGCTCCTAAAACCCACTTTTAGAGACCTCACAAAGTCAACAGCCACTTAGAATGTACTGGGAACAAGTTACAGGAAAATGTCACCAAAGTGCTTATCTCAGCCCAAAAGTGCTATTTTGAGCCACGATTTTTTAAGGAAAGTGGGTGTCAGTTTTGTCTGAAGGAAGGCATTAGGGCTCATGTATTTTGTGTTGGGCTCCTAAAACCCACTTTTAGAGACCTCACAAAGTCAGCAGCCACTTAGAATGTACAGGGAACAAGTTACAGGAAAATGTCACCAAAGTGCTTATCTCAGTCTAAAAATGCTATTTTGACCCAAGATTCTTTTAAGAAAGTGGGTGTCAGTTTTGTCTGAAAGAAGGCATTAGGGCTCATGTATTTTGTGTTGGGCTCCTAAAACCCACTTTTAGAGACCTCACAAAGTCAGCAGCCACTTAGAATGTACTGGGAACAAGTTACAGGAAAATGTCACCAAAGTGCTTATCTCAGCCCAAAAGTGCTATTTTGAGCCACGATTTTTTAAGGAAAGTGGGTGTCAGTTTTGTCTGAAGGAAGGCATTAGGGCTCATGTATTTTGTGTTGGGCTCCTAAAACCCACTTTTAGAGACCTCACAAAGTCAGCAGCCACTTAGAATGTACTGGGAACAAGTTACAGGAAAATGTCACCAAAGTGCTTATCTCAGCCCAAAAGTGCTATTTTGAGCCACGATTTTTTAAGGAAAGTGGGTGTCAGTTTTGTCTGAAGGAAGGCATTAGGGCTCATGTATTTTGTGTTGGGCTCCTAAAACCCACTTTTAGAGACCTCACAAAGTCAGCAGCCACTTAGAATGTACTGGGAACAAGTTACAGGAAAATGTCACCAAAGTGCTTATCTCAGCCCAAAAGTGCTATTTTGAGCCACGATTTTTTAAGGAAAGTGGGTGTCAGTTTTGTCTGAAGGAAGGCACTAGGGCTCATGTATTTTGTGTTGGGCTCCTAAAACCCACTTTTAGAGACCTCACAAAGTCAGCAGCCACTTAGAATGTACTGGGAACAAGTTACAGGAAAATGTCACCAAAGTGCTTATCTCAGTCTAAAAATGCTATTTTGACCCAAGATTTTTTTAAGAAAGTGGGTGTCAGTTTTGTCTGAAAGAAGGCATTAGGGCTCATGTATTTTGTGTTGGGCTCCTAAAACCCACTTTTAGAGACCTCACAAAGTCAGCAGCCACTTAGAATGTACTGGGAACAAGTTACAGGAAAATGTCACCAAAGTGCTTATCTCAGCCCAAAAGTGCTATTTTGAGCCACGATTTTTTAAGGAAAGTGGGTGTCAGTTTTGTCTGAAGGAAGGCATTAGGGCTCATGTATTTTGTGTTGGGCTCCTAAAACCCACTTTTAGAGACCTCACAAAGTCAGCAGCCACTTAGAATGTACTGGGAACAAGTTACAGGAAAATGTCACCAAAGTGCTTATCTCAGCCCAAAAGTGCTATTTTGAGCCACGATTTTTTAAGGAAAGTGGGTGTCAGTTTTGTCTGAAGGAAGGCATTAGGGCTCATGTATTTTGTGTTGGGCTCCTAAAACCCACTTTTAGAGACCTCACAAAGTCAGCAGCCACTTAGAAGGTACTGGGAACAAGTTACAGGAAAATGTCACCAAAGTGCTTATCTCAGCCCAAAAGTGCTATTTTGAGCCACGATTTTTTAAGGAAAGTGGGTGTCAGTTTTGTCTGAAGGAAGGCATTAGGGCTCATGTATTTTGTGTTGGGCTCCTAAAACCCACTTTTAGAGACCTCACAAAGTCAGCAGCCACTTAGAATGTACTGGGAACAAGTTACAGGAAAATGTCACCAAAGTGCTTATCTCAGTCTAAAAATGCTATTTTGACCCAAGATTTTTTTAAGAAAGTGGGTGTCAGTTTTGTCTGAAAGAAGGCATTAGGGCTCATGTATTTTGTGTTGGGCTCCTAAAACCCACTTTTAGAGACCTCACAAAGTCAGCAGCCACTTAGAATGTACTGGGAACAAGTTACAGGAAAATGTCACCAAAGTGCTTATCTCAGCCCAAAAGTGCTATTTTGAGCCACGATTTTTTAAGGAAAGTGGGTGTCAGTTTTGTCTGAAGGAAGGCATTAGGGCTCATGTATTTTGTGTTGGGCTCCTAAAACCCACTTTTAGAGACCTCACAAAGTCAGCAGCCACTTAGAATGTACTGGGAACAAGTTACAGGAAAATGTCACCAAAGTGCTTATCTCAGCCCAAAAGTGCTATTTTGAGCCACGATTTTTTAAGGAAAGTGGGTGTCAGTTTTGTCTGAAGGAAGGCATTAGGGCTCATTTATTTTGTGTTGGGCTCCTAAAACCCACTTTTAGAGACCTCACAAAGTCAGCAGCCACTTAGAATGTACTGGGAACAAGTTACAGGAAAATGTCACCAAAGTGCTTATCTCAGTCTAAAAATGCTATTTTGACCCAAGTTTTTTAAGAAAGTGGGTGTCAGTTTTGTCTGAAAGAAGGCATTAGGGCTCATGTATTTTGTGTTGGGCTCCTAAAACCCACTTTTAGAGACCTCACAAAGTCAACAGCCACTTAGAATGTACTGGGAACAAGTTACAGGAAAATGTCACCAAAGTGCTTATCTCAGCCCAAAAGTGCTATTTTGAGCCACGATTTTTTAAGGAAAGTGGGTGTCAGTTTTGTCTGAAGGAAGGCATTAGGGCTCATGTATTTTGTGTTGGGCTCCTAAAACCCACTTTTAGAGACCTCTCAAAGTCAGCAGCCACTTAGAATGTACTGGGAACAAGTTACAGGAAAATGTCACCAAAGTGCTTATCTCAGTCTAAAAATGCTATTTTGACCCAAGATTTTTTAAGAAAGTGGGTGTCAGTTTTGTCTGAAAGAAGGCATTAGGGCTCATGTATTTTGTGTTGGGCTCCTAAAACCCACTTTTAGAGACCTCACAAAGTCAACAGCCACTTAGAATGTACTGGGAACAAGTTACAGGAAAATGTCACCAAAGTGCTTATCTCAGCCCAAAAGTGCTATTTTGAGCCACGATTTTTTAAGGAAAGTGGGTGTCAGTTTTGTCTGAAGGAAGGCATTAGGGCTCATGTATTTTGTGTTGGGCTCCTAAAACCCACTTTTAGAGACCTCACAAAGTCAGCAGCCACTTAGAATGTACTGGGAACAAGTTACAGGAAAATGTCACCAAAGTGCTTATCTCAGCCCAAAAGTGCTATTTTGAGCCACGATTTTTTAAGGAAAGTGGGTGTCAGTTTTGTCTGAAGGAAGGCATTAGGGCTCATGTATTTTGTGTTGGGCTCCTAAAACCCACTTTTAGAGACCTCACAAAGTCAGCAGCCACTTAGAATGTACTGGGAACAAGTTACAGGAAAATGTCACCAAAGTGCTTATCTCAGCCCAAAAGTGCTATTTTGAGCCACGATTTTTTAAGGAAAGTGGGTGTCAGTTTTGTCTGAAGGAAGGCATTAGGGCTCATGTATTTTGTGTTGGGCTCCTAAAACCCACTTTTAGAGACCTCACAAAGTCAGCAGCCACTTAGAATGTACTGGGAACAAGTTACAGGAAAATGTCACCAAAGTGCTTATCTCAGTCTAAAAATGCTATTTTGACCCAAGATTTTTTTAAGAAAGTGGGTGTCAGTTTTGTCTGAAAGAAGGCATTAGGGCTCATGTATTTTGTGTTGGGCTCCTAAAACCCACTTCTAGAGACCTCACAAAGTCAGCAGCCACTTAGAATGTACTGGGAACAAGTTACAGGAAAATGTCACCAAAGTGCTTATCTCAGCCCAAAAGTGCTATTTTGAGCCACGATTTTTTAAGGAAAGTGGGTGTCAGTTTTGTCTGAAGGAAGGCATTAGGGCTCATGTATTTTGTGTTGGGCTCCTAAAACCCACTTTTAGAGACCTCACAAAGTCAGCAGCCACTTAGAATGTACTGGGAACAAGTTACAGGAAAATGTCACCAAAGTGCTTATCTCAGCCCAAAAGTGCTATTTTGAGCCACGATTTTTTAAGGAAAGTGGGTGTCAGTTTTGTCTGAAGGTAGGCATTAGGGCTCATGTATTTTGTGTTGGGCTCCTAAAACCCACTTTTAGAGACCTCACAAAGTCAGCAGCCACTTAGAATGTACTGGGAACAAGTTACAGGAAAATGTCACCAAAGTGCTTATCTCAGCCCAAAAGTGCTATTTTGAGCCACGATTTTTTAAGGAAAGTGGGTGTCAGTTTTGTCTGAAGGAAGGCATTAGGGCTCATTTATTTTGTGTTGGGCTCCTAAAACCCACTTTTAGAGACCTCACAAAGTCAGCAGCCACTTAGAATGTACTGGGAACAAGTTACAGGAAAATGTCACCAAAGTGCTTATCTCAGTCTAAAAATGCTATTTTGACCCAAGATTTTTTTAAGAAAGTGGGTGTCAGTTTTGTCTGAAAGAAGGCATTAGGGCTCATGTATTTTGTGTTGGGCTCCTAAAACCCACTTTTAGAGACCTCACAAAGTCAACAGCCACTTAGAATGTACTGGGAACAAGTTACAGGAAAATGTCACCAAAGTGCTTATCTCAGCCCAAAAGTGCTATTTTGAGCCACGATTTTTTAAGGAAAGTGGGTGTCAGTTTTGTCTGAAGGAAGGCATTAGGGCTCATGTATTTTGTGTTGGGCTCCTAAAACCCACTTTTAGAGACCTCACAAAGTCAGCAGCCACTTAGAATGTACTGGGAACAAGTTACAGGAAAATGTCACCAAAGTGCTTATCTCAGCCCAAAAGTGCTATTTTGAGCCACGATTTTTTAAGGAAAGTGGGTGTCAGTTTTGTCTGAAGGAAGGCATTAGGGCTCATGTATTTTGTGTTGGGCTCCTAAAACCCACTTTTAGAGACCTCACAAAGTCAACAGCCACTTAGAATGTACTGGGAACAAGTTACAGGAAAATGTCACCAAAGTGCTTATCTCAGCCCAAAAGTGCTATTTTGAGCCACGATTTTTTAAGGAAAGTGGGTGTCAGTTTTGTCTGAAGGAAGGCATTAGGGCTCATGTATTTTGTGTTGGGCTCCTAAAACCCACTTTTAGAGACCTCACAAAGTCAGCAGCCACTTAGAATGTACTGGGAACAAGTTACAGGAAAATGTCACCAAAGTGCTTATCTCAGTCTAAAAATGCTATTTTGACCCAAGATTTTTTAAGAAAGTGGGTGTCAGTTTTGTCTGAAGGAAGGCATTAGGGCTCATGTATTTTGTGTTGGGCTCCTAAAACCCACTTTTAGAGACCTCACAAAGTCAGCAGCCACTTAGAATGTACTGGGAACAAGTTACAGGAAAATGTCACCAAAGTGCTTATCTCAGTCTAAAAATGCTATTTTGACCCAAGATTTTTTTAAGAAAGTGGGTGTCAGTTTTGTCTGAAAGAAGGCATTAGGGCTCATGTATTTTGTGTTGGGCTCCTAAAACCCACTTTTAGAGACCTCACAAAGTCAGCAGCCACTTAGAATGTACTGGGAACAAGTTACAGGAAAATGTCACCAAAGTGCTTATCTCAGTCTAAAAATGCTATTTTGACCCAAGATTTTTTTAAGAAAGTGGGTGTCAGTTTTGTCTGAAAGAAGGCATTAGGGCTCATGTATTTTGTGTTGGGCTCCTAAAACCCACTTTTAGAGACCTCACAAAGTCAGCAGCCACTTAGAATGTACTGGGAACAAGTTACAGGAAAATGTCACCAAAGTGCTTATCTCAGCCCAAAAGTGCTATTTTGAGCCACGATTTTTTAAGGAAAGTGGGTGTCAGTTTTGTCTGAAGGAAGGCATTAGGGCTCATGTATTTTGTGTTGGGCTCCTAAAACCCACTTTTAGAGACCTCACAAAGTCAGCAGCCACTTAGAATGTACTGGGAACAAGTTACAGGAAAATGTCACCAAAGTGCTTATCTCAGCCCAAAAGTGCTATTTTGAGCCACGATTTTTTAAGGAAAGTGGGTGTCAGTTTTGTCTGAAGGAAGGCATTAGGGCTCATGTATTTTGTGTTGGGCTCCTAAAACCCACTTTTAGAGACCTCACAAAGTCAGCAGCCACTTAGAATGTACTGGGAACAAGTTACAGGAAAATGTCACCAAAGTGCTTATCTCAGTCTAAAAATGCTATTTTGACCCAAGATTTTTTTAAGAAAGTGAGTGTCAGTTTTGTCTGAAGGAAGGCATTAGGGCTCATGTATTTTGTGTTGGGCTCCTAAAACCCACTTTTAGAGACCTCACAAAGTCAACAGCCACTTAGAATGTACTGGGAACAAGTTACAGGAAAATGTCACCAAAGTGCTTATCTCAGCCCAAAAGTGCTATTTTGAGCCACGATTTTTTAAGGAAAGTGGGTGTCAGTTTTGTCTGAAGGAAGGCATTAGGGCTCATGTATTTTGTGTTGGGCTCCTAAAACCCACTTTTAGAGACCTCACAAAGTCAGCAGCCACTTAGAATGTACTGGGAACAAGTTACAGGAAAATGTCACCAAAGTGCTTATCTCAGTCTAAAAATGCTATTTTGACCCAAGATTTTTTAAGAAAGTGGGTGTCAGTTTTGTCTGAAAGAAGGCATTAGGGCTCATGTATTTTGTGTTGGGCTCCTAAAACCCACTTTTAGAGACCTCACAAAGTCAACAGCCACTTAGAATGTACTGGGAACAAGTTACAGGAAAATGTCACCAAAGTGCTTATCTCAGCCCAAAAGTGCTATTTTGAGCCACGATTTTTTAAGGAAAGTGGGTGTCAGTTTTGTCTGAAGGAAGGCATTAGGGCTCATGTATTTTGTGTTGGGCTCCTAAAACCCACTTTTAGAGACCTCACAAAGTCAGCAGCCACTTAGAATTTACTGGGAACAAGTTACAGGAAAATGTCACCAAAGTGCTTATCTCAGCCCAAAAGTGCTATTTTGAGCCACGATTTTTTAAGGAAAGTGGGTGTCAGTTTTGTCTGAAGGAAGGCATTAGGGCTCATGTATTTTGTGTTGGGCTCCTAAAACCCACTTTTAGAGACCTCACAAAGTCAACAGCCACTTAGAATGTACTGGGAACAAGTTACAGGAAAATGTCACCAAAGTGCTTATCTCAGCCCAAAAGTGCTATTTTGAGCCACGATTTTTTAAGGAAAGTGGGTGTCAGTTTTGTCTGAAGGAAGGCATTAGGGCTCATGTATTTTGTGTTGGGCTCCTAAAACCCACTTTTAGAGACCTCACAAAGTCAGCAGCCACTTAGAATGTACTGGGAACAAGTTACAGGAAAATGTCACCAAAGTGCTTATCTCAGCCCAAAAGTGCTATTTTGAGCCACGATTTTTTAAGGAAAGTGGGTGTCAGTTTTGTCTGAAGGAAGGCATTAGGGCTCATGTATTTTGTGTTGGGCTCCTAAAACCCACTTTTAGAGACCTCACAAAGTCAGCAGCCACTTAGAATGTACTGGGAACAAGTTACAGGAAAATGTCACCAAAGTGCTTATCTCAGTCTAAAAATGCTATTTTGACCCAAGATTTTTTTAAGAAAGTGGGTGTCAGTTTTGTCTGAAAGAAGGCATTAGGGCTCATGTATTTTGTGTTGGGCTCCTAAAACCCACTTTTAGAGACCTCACAAAGTCAGCAGCCACTTAGAATGTACTGGGAACAAGTTACAGGAAAATGTCACCAAAGTGCTTATCTCAGCCCAAAAGTGCTATTTTGAGCCACGATTTTTTAAGGAAAGTGGGTGTCAGTTTTGTCTGAAGGAAGGCATTAGGGCTCATGTATTTTGTGTTGGGCTCCTAAAACCCACTTTTAGAGACCTCACAAAGTCAGCAGCCACTTAGAATGTACTGGGAACAAGTTACAGGAAAATGTCACCAAAGTGCTTATCTCAGTCTAAAAATGCTATTTTGACCCAAGATTTTTTTAAGAAAGTGGGTGTCAGTTTTGTCTGAAAGAAGGCATTAGGGCTCATGTATTTTGTGTTGGGCTCCTAAAACCCACTTTTAGAGACCTCACAAAGTCAGCAGCCACTTAGAATGTACTGGGAACAAGTTACAGGAAAATGTCACCAAAGTGCTTATCTCAGCCCAAAAGTGCTATTTTGAGCCACGATTTTTTAAGGAAAGTGGGTGTCAGTTTTGTCTGAAGGAAGGCATTAGGGCTCATGTATTTTGTGTTGGGCTCCTAAAACCCACTTTTAGAGACCTCACAAAGTCAGCAGCCACTTAGAATGTACTGGGAACAAGTTACAGGAAAATGTCACCAAAGTGCTTATCTCAGCCCAAAAGTGCTATTTTGAGCCACGATTTTTTAAGGAAAGTGGGTGTCAGTTTTGTCTGAAGGAAGGCATTAGGGCTCATTTATTTTGTGTTGGGCTCCTAAAACCCACTTTTAGAGACCTCACAAAGTCAGCAGCCACTTAGAATGTACTGGGAACAAGTTACAGGAAAATGTCACCAAAGTGCTTATCTCAGTCTAAAAATGCTATTTTGACCCAAGATTTTTTTAAGAAAGTGGGTGTCAGTTTTGTCTGAAAGAAGGCATTAGGGCTCATGTATTTTGTGTTGGGCTCCTAAAACCCACTTTTAGAGACCTCACAAAGTCAACAGCCACTTAGAATGTACTGGGAACAAGTTACAGGAAAATGTCACCAAAGTGCTTATCTCAGCCCAAAAGTGCTATTTTGAGCCACGATTTTTTAAGGAAAGTGGGTGTCAGTTTTGTCTGAAGGAAGGCATTAGGGCTCATGTATTTTGTGTTGGGCTCCTAAAACCCACTTTTAGAGACCTCACAAAGTCAGCAGCCACTTAGAATGTACTGGGAACAAGTTACAGGAAAATGTCACCAAAGTGCTTATCTCAGCCCAAAAGTGCTATTTTGAGCCACGATTTTTTAAGGAAAGTGGGTGTCAGTTTTGTCTGAAGGAAGGCATTAGGGCTCATGTATTTTGTGTTGGGCTCCTAAAACCCACTTTTAGAGACCTCACAAAGTCAACAGCCACTTAGAATGTACTGGGAACAAGTTACAGGAAAATGTCACCAAAGTGCTTATCTCAGCCCAAAAGTGCTATTTTGAGCCACGATTTTTTAAGGAAAGTGGGTGTCAGTTTTGTCTGAAGGAAGGCATTAGGGCTCATGTATTTTGTGTTGGGCTCCTAAAACCCACTTTTAGAGACCTCACAAAGTCAGCAGCCACTTAGAATGTACTGGGAACAAGTTACAGGAAAATGTCACCAAAGTGCTTATCTCAGCCCAAAAGTGCTATTTTGAGCCACGATTTTTTAAGGAAAGTGGGTGTCAGTTTTGTCTGAAGGAAGGCATTAGGGCTCATGTATTTTGTGTTGGGCTCCTAAAACCCACTTTTAGAGACCTCACAAAGTCAGCAGCCACTTAGAATGTACTGGGAACAAGTTACAGGAAAATGTCACCAAAGTGCTTATCTCAGTCTAAAAATGCTATTTTGACCCAAGATTTTTTTAAGAAAGTGGGTGTCAGTTTTGTCTGAAAGAAGGCATTAGGGCTCATGTATTTTGTGTTGGGCTCCTAAAACCCACTTCTAGAGACCTCACAAAGTCAGCAGCCACTTAGAATGTACTGGGAACAAGTTACAGGAAAATGTCACCAAAGTGCTTATCTCAGCCCAAAAGTGCTATTTTGAGCCACGATTTTTTAAGGAAAGTGGGTGTCAGTTTTGTCTGAAGGAAGGCATTAGGGCTCATGTATTTTGTGTTGGGCTCCTAAAACCCACTTTTAGAGACCTCACAAAGTCAGCAGCCACTTAGAATGTACTGGGAACAAGTTACAGGAAAATGTCACCAAAGTGCTTATCTCAGCCCAAAAGTGCTATTTTGAGCCACGATTTTTTAAGGAAAGTGGGTGTCAGTTTTGTCTGAAGGTAGGCATTAGGGCTCATGTATTTTGTGTTGGGCTCCTAAAACCCACTTTTAGAGACCTCACAAAGTCAGCAGCCACTTAGAATGTACTGGGAACAAGTTACAGGAAAATGTCACCAAAGTGCTTATCTCAGTCTAAAAATGCTATTTTGACCCAAGATTTTTTTAAGAAAGTGGGTGTCAGTTTTGTCTGAAAGAAGGCATTAGGGCTCATGTATTTTGTGTTGGGCTCCTAAAACCCACTTTTAGAGACCTCACAAAGTCAACAGCCACTTAGAATGTACTGGGAACAAGTTACAGGAAAATGTCACCAAAGTGCTTATCTCAGCCCAAAAGTGCTATTTTGAGCCACGATTTTTTAAGGAAAGTGGGTGTCAGTTTTGTCTGAAGGAAGGCATTAGGGCTCATGTATTTTGTGTTGGGCTCCTAAAACCCACTTTTAGAGACCTCACAAAGTCAACAGCCACTTAGAATGTACTGGGAACAAGTTACAGGAAAATGTCACCAAAGTGCTTATCTCAGCCCAAAAGTGCTATTTTGAGCCACGATTTTTTAAGGAAAGTGGGTGTCAGTTTTGTCTGAAGGAAGGCATTAGGGCTCATGTATTTTGTGTTGGGCTCCTAAAACCCACTTTTAGAGACCTCACAAAGTCAGCAGCCACTTAGAATGTACTGGGAACAAGTTACAGGAAAATGTCACCAAAGTGCTTATCTCAGCCCAAAAGTGCTATTTTGAGCCACGATTTTTTAAGGAAAGTGGGTGTCAGTTTTGTCTGAAGGAAGGCATTAGGGCTCATGTATTTTGTGTTGGGCTCCTAAAACCCACTTTTAGAGACCTCACAAAGTCAGCAGCCACTTAGAATGTACTGGGAACAAGTTACAGGAAAATGTCACCAAAGTGCTTATCTCAGTCTAAAAATGCTATTTTGACCCAAGATTTTTTTAAGAAAGTGGGTGTCAGTTTTGTCTGAAAGAAGGCATTAGGGCTCATGTATTTTGTGTTGGGCTCCTAAAACCCACTTCTAGAGACCTCACAAAGTCAGCAGCCACTTAGAATGTACTGGGAACAAGTTACAGGAAAATGTCACCAAAGTGCTTATCTCAGCCCAAAAGTGCTATTTTGAGCCACGATTTTTTAAGGAAAGTGGGTGTCAGTTTTGTCTGAAGGAAGGCATTAGGGCTCATGTATTTTGTGTTGGGCTCCTAAAACCCACTTTTAGAGACCTCACAAAGTCAGCAGCCACTTAGAATGTACTGGGAACAAGTTACAGGAAAATGTCACCAAAGTGCTTATCTCAGCCCAAAAGTGCTATTTTGAGCCACGATTTTTTAAGGAAAGTGGGTGTCAGTTTTGTCTGAAGGTAGGCATTAGGGCTCATGTATTTTGTGTTGGGCTCCTAAAACCCACTTTTAGAGACCTCACAAAGTCAGCAGCCACTTAGAATGTACTGGGAACAAGTTACAGGAAAATGTCACCAAAGTGCTTATCTCAGTCTAAAAATGCTATTTTGACCCAAGATTTTTTTAAGAAAGTGGGTGTCAGTTTTGTCTGAAAGAAGGCATTAGGGCTCATGTATTTTGTGTTGGGCTCCTAAAACCCACTTTTAGAGACCTCACAAAGTCAACAGCCACTTAGAATGTACTGGGAACAAGTTACAGGAAAATGTCACCAAAGTGCTTATCTCAGCCCAAAAGTGCTATTTTGAGCCACGATTTTTTAAGGAAAGCGGGTGTCAGTTTTGTCTGAAGGAAGGCATTAGGGCTCATGTATTTTGTGTTGGGCTCCTAAAACCCACTTTTAGAGACCTCACAAAGTCAGCAGCCACTTAGAATGTACTGGGAACAAGTTACAGGAAAATGTCACCAAAGTGCTTATCTCAGCCCAAAAGTGCTATTTTGAGCCACGATTTTTTAAGGAAAGTGGGTGTCAGTTTTGTCTGAAGGAAGGCATTAGGGCTCATGTATTTTGTGTTGGGCTCCTAAAACCCACTTTTAGAGACCTCACAAAGTCAGCAGCCACTTAGAATGTACTGGGAACAAGTTACAGGAAAATGTCACCAAAGTGCTTATCTCAGCCCAAAAGTGCTATTTTGAGCCACGATTTTTTAAGGAAAGTGGGTGTCAGTTTTGTCTGAAGGAAGGCATTAGGGCTCATGTATTTTGTGTTGGGCTCCTAAAACCCACTTTTAGAGACCTCACAAAGTCAGCAGCCACTTAGAATGTACTGGGAACAAGTTACAGGAAAATGTCACCAAAGTGCTTATCTCAGCCCAAAAGTGCTATTTTGAGCCACGATTTTTTAAGGAAAGTGGGTGTCAGTTTTGTCTGAAGGAAGGCATTAGGGCTCATGTATTTTGTGTTGGGCTCCTAAAACCCACTTTTAGAGACCTCACAAAGTCAACAGCCACTTAGAATGTACTGGGAACAAGTTACAGGAAAATGTCACCAAAGTGCTTATCTCAGCCCAAAAGTGCTATTTTGAGCCACGATTTTTTAAGGAAAGTGGGTGTCAGTTTTGTCTGAAGGAAGGCATTAGGGCTCATGTATTTTGTGTTGGGCTCCTAAAACCCACTTTTAGAGACCTCACAAAGTCAGCAGCCACTTAGAATGTACTGGGAACAAGTTACAGGAAAATGTCACCAAAGTGCTTATCTCAGTCTAAAAATGCTATTTTGACCCAAGATTTTTTAAGAAAGTGGGTGTCAGTTTTGTCTGAAAGAAGGCATTAGGGCTCATGTATTTTGTGTTGGGCTCCTAAAACCCACTTTTAGAGACCTCACAAAGTCAACAGCCACTTAGAATGTACTGGGAACAAGTTACAGGAAAATGTCACCAAAGTGCTTATCTCAGCCCAAAAGTGCTATTTTGAGCCACGATTTTTTAAGGAAAGTGGGTGTCAGTTTTGTCTGAAGGAAGGCATTAGGGCTCATGTATTTTGTGTTGGGCTCCTAAAACCCACTTTTAGAGACCTCACAAAGTCAGCAGCCACTTAGAATTTACTGGGAACAAGTTACAGGAAAATGTCACCAAAGTGCTTATCTCAGCCCAAAAGTGCTATTTTGAGCCACGATTTTTTAAGGAAAGTGGGTGTCAGTTTTGTCTGAAGGAAGGCATTAGGGCTCATGTATTTTGTGTTGGGCTCCTAAAACCCACTTTTAGAGACCTCACAAAGTCAACAGCCACTTAGAATGTACTGGGAACAAGTTACAGGAAAATGTCACCAAAGTGCTTATCTCAGCCCAAAAGTGCTATTTTGAGCCACGATTTTTTAAGGAAAGTGGGTGTCAGTTTTGTCTGAAGGAAGGCATTAGGGCTCATGTATTTTGTGTTGGGCTCCTAAAACCCACTTTTAGAGACCTCACAAAGTCAGCAGCCACTTAGAATGTACTGGGAACAAGTTACAGGAAAATGTCACCAAAGTGCTTATCTCAGCCCAAAAGTGCTATTTTGAGCCACGATTTTTTAAGGAAAGTGGGTGTCAGTTTTGTCTGAAGGAAGGCATTAGGGCTCATGTATTTTGTGTTGGGCTCCTAAAACCCACTTTTAGAGACCTCACAAAGTCAGCAGCCACTTAGAATGTACTGGGAACAAGTTACAGGAAAATGTCACCAAAGTGCTTATCTCAGTCTAAAAATGCTATTTTGACCCAAGATTTTTTTAAGAAAGTGGGTGTCAGTTTTGTCTGAAAGAAGGCATTAGGGCTCATGTATTTTGTGTTGGGCTCCTAAAACCCACTTCTAGAGACCTCACAAAGTCAGCAGCCACTTAGAATGTACTGGGAACAAGTTACAGGAAAATGTCACCAAAGTGCTTATCTCAGCCCAAAAGTGCTATTTTGAGCCACGATTTTTTAAGGAAAGTGGGTGTCAGTTTTGTCTGAAGGAAGGCATTAGGGCTCATGTATTTTGTGTTGGGCTCCTAAAACCCACTTTTAGAGACCTCACAAAGTCAGCAGCCACTTAGAATGTACTGGGAACAAGTTACAGGAAAATGTCACCAAAGTGCTTATCTCAGCCCAAAAGTGCTATTTTGAGCCACGATTTTTTAAGGAAAGTGGGTGTCAGTTTTGTCTGAAGGAAGGCATTAGGGCTCATGTATTTTGTGTTGGGCTCCTAAAACCCACTTTTAGAGACCTCACAAAGTCAGCAGCCACTTAGAATGTACTGGGAACAAGTTACAGGAAAATGTCACCAAAGTGCTTATCTCAGCCCAAAAGTGCTATTTTGAGCCACGATTTTTTAAGGAAAGTGGGTGTCAGTTTTGTCTGAAGGAAGGCACTAGGGCTCATGTATTTTGTGTTGGGCTCCTAAAACCCACTTTTAGAGACCTCACAAAGTCAGCAGCCACTTAGAATGTACTGGGAACAAGTTACAGGAAAATGTCACCAAAGTGCTTATCTCAGTCTAAAAATGCTATTTTGACCCAAGATTTTTTTAAGAAAGTGAGTGTCAGTTTTGTCTGAAAGAAGGCATTAGGGCTCATGTATTTTGTGTTGGGCTCCTAAAACCCACTTTTAGAGACCTCACAAAGTCAGCAGCCACTTAGAATGTACTGGGAACAAGTTACAGGAAAATGTCACCAAAGTGCTTATCTCAGCCCAAAAGTGCTATTTTGAGCCACGATTTTTTAAGGAAAGTGGGTGTCAGTTTTGTCTGAAGGTAGGCATTAGGGCTCATGTATTTTGTGTTGGGCTCCTAAAACCCACTTTTAGAGACCTCACAAAGTCAGCAGCCACTTAGAATGTACTGGGAACAAGTTACAGGAAAATGTCACCAAAGTGCTTATCTCAGTCTAAAAATGCTATTTTGACCCAAGATTTTTTTAAGAAAGTGGGTGTCAGTTTTGTCTGAAAGAAGGCATTAGGGCTCATGTATTTTGTGTTGGGCTCCTAAAACCCACTTTTAGAGACCTCACAAAGTCAACAGCCACTTAGAATGTACTGGGAACAAGTTACAGGAAAATGTCACCAAAGTGCTTATCTCAGCCCAAAAGTGCTATTTTGAGCCACGATTTTTTAAGGAAAGCGGGTGTCAGTTTTGTCTGAAGGAAGGCATTAGGGCTCATGTATTTTGTGTTGGGCTCCTAAAACCCACTTTTAGAGACCTCACAAAGTCAGCAGCCACTTAGAATGTACTGGGAACAAGTTACAGGAAAATGTCACCAAAGTGCTTATCTCAGCCCAAAAGTGCTATTTTGAGCCACGATTTTTTAAGGAAAGTGGGTGTCAGTTTTGTCTGAAGGAAGGCATTAGGGCTCATGTATTTTGTGTTGGGCTCCTAAAACCCACTTTTAGAGACCTCACAAAGTCAGCAGCCACTTAGAATGTACTGGGAACAAGTTACAGGAAAATGTCACCAAAGTGCTTATCTCAGCCCAAAAGTGCTATTTTGAGCCACGATTTTTTAAGGAAAGTGGGTGTCAGTTTTGTCTGAAGGAAGGCATTAGGGCTCATGTATTTTGTGTTGGGCTCCTAAAACCCACTTTTAGAGACCTCACAAAGTCAGCAGCCACTTAGAATGTACTGGGAACAAGTTACAGGAAAATGTCACCAAAGTGCTTATCTCAGCCCAAAAGTGCTATTTTGAGCCACGATTTTTTAAGGAAAGTGGGTGTCAGTTTTGTCTGAAGGAAGGCATTAGGGCTCATGTATTTTGTGTTGGGCTCCTAAAACCCACTTTTAGAGACCTCACAAAGTCAACAGCCACTTAGAATGTACTGGGAACAAGTTACAGGAAAATGTCACCAAAGTGCTTATCTCAGCCCAAAAGTGCTATTTTGAGCCACGATTTTTTAAGGAAAGTGGGTGTCAGTTTTGTCTGAAGGAAGGCATTAGGGCTCATGTATTTTGTGTTGGGCTCCTAAAACCCACTTTTAGAGACCTCACAAAGTCAGCAGCCACTTAGAATGTACTGGGAACAAGTTACAGGAAAATGTCACCAAAGTGCTTATCTCAGTCTAAAAATGCTATTTTGACCCAAGATTTTTTAAGAAAGTGGGTGTCAGTTTTGTCTGAAAGAAGGCATTAGGGCTCATGTATTTTGTGTTGGGCTCCTAAAACCCACTTTTAGAGACCTCACAAAGTCAACAGCCACTTAGAATGTACTGGGAACAAGTTACAGGAAAATGTCACCAAAGTGCTTATCTCAGCCCAAAAGTGCTATTTTGAGCCACGATTTTTTAAGGAAAGTGGGTGTCAGTTTTGTCTGAAGGAAGGCATTAGGGCTCATGTATTTTGTGTTGGGCTCCTAAAACCCACTTTTAGAGACCTCACAAAGTCAGCAGCCACTTAGAATTTACTGGGAACAAGTTACAGGAAAATGTCACCAAAGTGCTTATCTCAGCCCAAAAGTGCTATTTTGAGCCACGATTTTTTAAGGAAAGTGGGTGTCAGTTTTGTCTGAAGGAAGGCATTAGGGCTCATGTATTTTGTGTTGGGCTCCTAAAACCCACTTTTAGAGACCTCACAAAGTCAACAGCCACTTAGAATGTACTGGGAACAAGTTACAGGAAAATGTCACCAAAGTGCTTATCTCAGCCCAAAAGTGCTATTTTGAGCCACGATTTTTTAAGGAAAGTGGGTGTCAGTTTTGTCTGAAGGAAGGCATTAGGGCTCATGTATTTTGTGTTGGGCTCCTAAAACCCACTTTTAGAGACCTCACAAAGTCAGCAGCCACTTAGAATGTACTGGGAACAAGTTACAGGAAAATGTCACCAAAGTGCTTATCTCAGCCCAAAAGTGCTATTTTGAGCCACGATTTTTTAAGGAAAGTGGGTGTCAGTTTTGTCTGAAGGAAGGCATTAGGGCTCATGTATTTTGTGTTGGGCTCCTAAAACCCACTTTTAGAGACCTCACAAAGTCAGCAGCCACTTAGAATGTACTGGGAACAAGTTACAGGAAAATGTCACCAAAGTGCTTATCTCAGTCTAAAAATGCTATTTTGACCCAAGATTTTTTTAAGAAAGTGGGTGTCAGTTTTGTCTGAAAGAAGGCATTAGGGCTCATGTATTTTGTGTTGGGCTCCTAAAACCCACTTCTAGAGACCTCACAAAGTCAGCAGCCACTTAGAATGTACTGGGAACAAGTTACAGGAAAATGTCACCAAAGTGCTTATCTCAGCCCAAAAGTGCTATTTTGAGCCACGATTTTTTAAGGAAAGTGGGTGTCAGTTTTGTCTGAAGGAAGGCATTAGGGCTCATGTATTTTGTGTTGGGCTCCTAAAACCCACTTTTAGAGACCTCACAAAGTCAGCAGCCACTTAGAATGTACTGGGAACAAGTTACAGGAAAATGTCACCAAAGTGCTTATCTCAGCCCAAAAGTGCTATTTTGAGCCACGATTTTTTAAGGAAAGTGGGTGTCAGTTTTGTCTGAAGGAAGGCATTAGGGCTCATGTATTTTGTGTTGGGCTCCTAAAACCCACTTTTAGAGACCTCACAAAGTCAGCAGCCACTTAGAATGTACTGGGAACAAGTTACAGGAAAATGTCACCAAAGTGCTTATCTCAGCCCAAAAGTGCTATTTTGAGCCACGATTTTTTAAGGAAAGTGGGTGTCCGTTTTGTCTGAAGGAAGGCACTAGGGCTCATGTATTTTGTGTTGGGCTCCTAAAACCCACTTTTAGAGACCTCACAAAGTCAGCAGCCACTTAGAATGTACTGGGAACAAGTTACAGGAAAATGTCACCAAAGTGCTTATCTCAGTCTAAAAATGCTATTTTGACCCAAGATTTTTTTAAGAAAGTGAGTGTCAGTTTTGTCTGAAAGAAGGCATTAGGGCTCATGTATTTTGTGTTGGGCTCCTAAAACCCACTTTTAGAGACCTCACAAAGTCAGCAGCCACTTAGAATGTACTGGGAACAAGTTACAGGAAAATGTCACCAAAGTGCTTATCTCAGCCCAAAAGTGCTATTTTGAGCCACGATTTTTTAAGGAAAGTGGGTGTCAGTTTTGTCTGAAGGAAGGCATTAGGGCTCATGTATTTTGTGTTGGGCTCCTAAAACCCACTTTTAGAGACCTCACAAAGTCAGCAGCCACTTAGAATGTACTGGGAACAAGTTACAGGAAAATGTCACCAAAGTGCTTATCTCAGCCCAAAAGTGCTATTTTGAGCCACGATTTTTTAAGGAAAGTGGGTGTCAGTTTTGTCTGAAGGAAGGCATTAGGGCTCATGTATTTTGTGTTGGGCTCCTAAAACCCACTTTTAGAGACCTCACAAAGTCAGCAGCCACTTAGAATGTACTGGGAACAAGTTACAGGAAAATGTCACCAAAGTGCTTATCTCAGTCTAAAAATGCTATTTTGACCCAAGATTTTTTTAAGAAAGTGGGTGTCAGTTTTGTCTGAAAGAAGGCATTAGGGCTCATGTATTTTGTGTTGGGCTCCTAAAACCCACTTCTAGAGACCTCACAAAGTCAGCAGCCACTTAGAATGTACTGGGAACAAGTTACAGGAAAATGTCACCAAAGTGCTTATCTCAGCCCAAAAGTGCTATTTTGAGCCACGATTTTTTAAGGAAAGTGGGTGTCAGTTTTGTCTGAAGGAAGGCATTAGGGCTCATGTATTTTGTGTTGGGCTCCTAAAACCCACTTTTAGAGACCTCACAAAGTCAGCAGCCACTTAGAATGTACTGGGAACAAGTTACAGGAAAATGTCACCAAAGTGCTTATCTCAGCCCAAAAGTGCTATTTTGAGCCACGATTTTTTAAGGAAAGTGGGTGTCAGTTTTGTCTGAAGGTAGGCATTAGGGCTCATGTATTTTGTGTTGGGCTCCTAAAACCCACTTTTAGAGACCTCACAAAGTCAGCAGCCACTTAGAATGTACTGGGAACAAGTTACAGGAAAATGTCACCAAAGTGCTTATCTCAGTCTAAAAATGCTATTTTGACCCAAGATTTTTTTAAGAAAGTGGGTGTCAGTTTTGTCTGAAAGAAGGCATTAGGGCTCATGTATTTTGTGTTGGGCTCCTAAAACCCACTTTTAGAGACCTCACAAAGTCAACAGCCACTTAGAATGTACTGGGAACAAGTTACAGGAAAATGTCACCAAAGTGCTTATCTCAGCCCAAAAGTGCTATTTTGAGCCACGATTTTTTAAGGAAAGCGGGTGTCAGTTTTGTCTGAAGGAAGGCATTAGGGCTCATGTATTTTGTGTTGGGCTCCTAAAACCCACTTTTAGAGACCTCACAAAGTCAGCAGCCACTTAGAATGTACTGGGAACAAGTTACAGGAAAATGTCACCAAAGTGCTTATCTCAGCCCAAAAGTGCTATTTTGAGCCACGATTTTTTAAGGAAAGTGGGTGTCAGTTTTGTCTGAAGGAAGGCATTAGGGCTCATGTATTTTGTGTTGGGCTCCTAAAACCCACTTTTAGAGACCTCACAAAGTCAGCAGCCACTTAGAATGTACTGGGAACAAGTTACAGGAAAATGTCACCAAAGTGCTTATCTCAGCCCAAAAGTGCTATTTTGAGCCACGATTTTTTAAGGAAAGTGGGTGTCAGTTTTGTCTGAAGGAAGGCATTAGGGCTCATGTATTTTGTGTTGGGCTCCTAAAACCCACTTTTAGAGACCTCACAAAGTCAGCAGCCACTTAGAATGTACTGGGAACAAGTTACAGGAAAATGTCACCAAAGTGCTTATCTCAGCCCAAAAGTGCTATTTTGAGCCACGATTTTTTAAGGAAAGTGGGTGTCAGTTTTGTCTGAAGGAAGGCATTAGGGCTCATGTATTTTGTGTTGGGCTCCTAAAACCCACTTTTAGAGACCTCACAAAGTCAACAGCCACTTAGAATGTACTGGGAACAAGTTACAGGAAAATGTCACCAAAGTGCTTATCTCAGCCCAAAAGTGCTATTTTGAGCCACGATTTTTTAAGGAAAGTGGGTGTCAGTTTTGTCTGAAGGAAGGCATTAGGGCTCATGTATTTTGTGTTGGGCTCCTAAAACCCACTTTTAGAGACCTCACAAAGTCAGCAGCCACTTAGAATGTACTGGGAACAAGTTACAGGAAAATGTCACCAAAGTGCTTATCTCAGTCTAAAAATGCTATTTTGACCCAAGATTTTTTAAGAAAGTGGGTGTCAGTTTTGTCTGAAAGAAGGCATTAGGGCTCATGTATTTTGTGTTGGGCTCCTAAAACCCACTTTTAGAGACCTCACAAAGTCAACAGCCACTTAGAATGTACTGGGAACAAGTTACAGGAAAATGTCACCAAAGTGCTTATCTCAGCCCAAAAGTGCTATTTTGAGCCACGATTTTTTAAGGAAAGTGGGTGTCAGTTTTGTCTGAAGGAAGGCATTAGGGCTCATGTATTTTGTGTTGGGCTCCTAAAACCCACTTTTAGAGACCTCACAAAGTCAGCAGCCACTTAGAATTTACTGGGAACAAGTTACAGGAAAATGTCACCAAAGTGCTTATCTCAGCCCAAAAGTGCTATTTTGAGCCACGATTTTTTAAGGAAAGTGGGTGTCAGTTTTGTCTGAAGGAAGGCATTAGGGCTCATGTATTTTGTGTTGGGCTCCTAAAACCCACTTTTAGAGACCTCACAAAGTCAACAGCCACTTAGAATGTACTGGGAACAAGTTACAGGAAAATGTCACCAAAGTGCTTATCTCAGCCCAAAAGTGCTATTTTGAGCCACGATTTTTTAAGGAAAGTGGGTGTCAGTTTTGTCTGAAGGAAGGCATTAGGGCTCATGTATTTTGTGTTGGGCTCCTAAAACCCACTTTTAGAGACCTCACAAAGTCAGCAGCCACTTAGAATGTACTGGGAACAAGTTACAGGAAAATGTCACCAAAGTGCTTATCTCAGCCCAAAAGTGCTATTTTGAGCCACGATTTTTTAAGGAAAGTGGGTGTCAGTTTTGTCTGAAGGAAGGCATTAGGGCTCATGTATTTTGTGTTGGGCTCCTAAAACCCACTTTTAGAGACCTCACAAAGTCAGCAGCCACTTAGAATGTACTGGGAACAAGTTACAGGAAAATGTCACCAAAGTGCTTATCTCAGTCTAAAAATGCTATTTTGACCCAAGATTTTTTTAAGAAAGTGGGTGTCAGTTTTGTCTGAAAGAAGGCATTAGGGCTCATGTATTTTGTGTTGGGCTCCTAAAACCCACTTCTAGAGACCTCACAAAGTCAGCAGCCACTTAGAATGTACTGGGAACAAGTTACAGGAAAATGTCACCAAAGTGCTTATCTCAGCCCAAAAGTGCTATTTTGAGCCACGATTTTTTAAGGAAAGTGGGTGTCAGTTTTGTCTGAAGGAAGGCATTAGGGCTCATGTATTTTTTGTTGGGCTCCTAAAACCCACTTTTAGAGACCTCACAAAGTCAGCAGCCACTTAGAATTTACTGGGAACAAGTTACAGGAAAATGTCACCAAAGTGCTTATCTCAGCCCAAAAGTGCTATTTTGAGCCACGATTTTTTAAGGAAAGTGGGTGTCAGTTTTGTCTGAAGGAAGGCATTAGGGCTCATGTATTTTGTGTTGGGCTCCTAAAACCCACTTTTAGAGACCTCACAAAGTCAACAGCCACTTAGAATGTACTGGGAACAAGTTACAGGAAAATGTCACCAAAGTGCTTATCTCAGCCCAAAAGTGCTATTTTGAGCCACGATTTTTTAAGGAAAGTGGGTGTCAGTTTTGTCTGAAGGAAGGCATTAGGGCTCATGTATTTTGTGTTGGGCTCCTAAAACCCACTTTTAGAGACCTCACAAAGTCAGCAGCCACTTAGAATGTACTGGGAACAAGTTACAGGAAAATGTCACCAAAGTGCTTATCTCAGCCCAAAAGTGCTATTTTGAGCCACGATTTTTTAAGGAAAGTGGGTGTCAGTTTTGTCTGAAGGAAGGCATTAGGGCTCATGTATTTTGTGTTGGGCTCCTAAAACCCACTTTTAGAGACCTCACAAAGTCAGCAGCCACTTAGAATGTACTGGGAACAAGTTACAGGAAAATGTCACCAAAGTGCTTATCTCAGTCTAAAAATGCTATTTTGACCCAAGATTTTTTTAAGAAAGTGGGTGTCAGTTTTGTCTGAAAGAAGGCATTAGGGCTCATGTATTTTGTGTTGGGCTCCTAAAACCCACTTCTAGAGACCTCACAAAGTCAGCAGCCACTTAGAATGTACTGGGAACAAGTTACAGGAAAATGTCACCAAAGTGCTTATCTCAGCCCAAAAGTGCTATTTTGAGCCACGATTTTTTAAGGAAAGTGGGTGTCAGTTTTGTCTGAAGGAAGGCATTAGGGCTCATGTATTTTGTGTTGGGCTCCTAAAACCCACTTTTAGAGACCTCACAAAGTCAGCAGCCACTTAGAATGTACTGGGAACAAGTTACAGGAAAATGTCACCAAAGTGCTTATCTCAGCCCAAAAGTGCTATTTTGAGCCACGATTTTTTAAGGAAAGTGGGTGTCAGTTTTGTCTGAAGGAAGGCATTAGGGCTCATGTATTTTGTGTTGGGCTCCTAAAACCCACTTTTAGAGACCTCACAAAGTCAGCAGCCACTTAGAATGTACTGGGAACAAGTTACAGGAAAATGTCACCAAAGTGCTTATCTCAGCCCAAAAGTGCTATTTTGAGCCACGATTTTTTAAGGAAAGTGGGTGTCAGTTTTGTCTGAAGGAAGGCACTAGGGCTCATGTATTTTGTGTTGGGCTCCTAAAACCCACTTTTAGAGACCTCACAAAGTCAGCAGCCACTTAGAATGTACTGGGAACAAGTTACAGGAAAATGTCACCAAAGTGCTTATCTCAGTCTAAAAATGCTATTTTGACCCAAGATTTTTTTAAGAAAGTGAGTGTCAGTTTTGTCTGAAAGAAGGCATTAGGGCTCATGTATTTTGTGTTGGGCTCCTAAAACCCACTTTTAGAGACCTCACAAAGTCAGCAGCCACTTAGAATGTACTGGGAACAAGTTACAGGAAAATGTCACCAAAGTGCTTATCTCAGCCCAAAAGTGCTATTTTGAGCCACGATTTTTTAAGGAAAGTGGGTGTCAGTTTTGTCTGAAGGTAGGCATTAGGGCTCATGTATTTTGTGTTGGGCTCCTAAAACCCACTTTTAGAGACCTCACAAAGTCAGCAGCCACTTAGAATGTACTGGGAACAAGTTACAGGAAAATGTCACCAAAGTGCTTATCTCAGTCTAAAAATGCTATTTTGACCCAAGATTTTTTTAAGAAAGTGGGTGTCAGTTTTGTCTGAAAGAAGGCATTAGGGCTCATGTATTTTGTGTTGGGCTCCTAAAACCCACTTTTAGAGACCTCACAAAGTCAACAGCCACTTAGAATGTACTGGGAACAAGTTACAGGAAAATGTCACCAAAGTGCTTATCTCAGCCCAAAAGTGCTATTTTGAGCCACGATTTTTTAAGGAAAGCGGGTGTCAGTTTTGTCTGAAGGAAGGCATTAGGGCTCATGTATTTTGTGTTGGGCTCCTAAAACCCACTTTTAGAGACCTCACAAAGTCAGCAGCCACTTAGAATGTACTGGGAACAAGTTACAGGAAAATGTCACCAAAGTGCTTATCTCAGCCCAAAAGTGCTATTTTGAGCCACGATTTTTTAAGGAAAGTGGGTGTCAGTTTTGTCTGAAGGAAGGCATTAGGGCTCATGTATTTTGTGTTGGGCTCCTAAAACCCACTTTTAGAGACCTCACAAAGTCAGCAGCCACTTAGAATGTACTGGGAACAAGTTACAGGAAAATGTCACCAAAGTGCTTATCTCAGCCCAAAAGTGCTATTTTGAGCCACGATTTTTTAAGGAAAGTGGGTGTCAGTTTTGTCTGAAGGAAGGCATTAGGGCTCATGTATTTTGTGTTGGGCTCCTAAAACCCACTTTTAGAGACCTCACAAAGTCAGCAGCCACTTAGAATGTACTGGGAACAAGTTACAGGAAAATGTCACCAAAGTGCTTATCTCAGCCCAAAAGTGCTATTTTGAGCCACGATTTTTTAAGGAAAGTGGGTGTCAGTTTTGTCTGAAGGAAGGCATTAGGGCTCATGTATTTTGTGTTGGGCTCCTAAAACCCACTTTTAGAGACCTCACAAAGTCAACAGCCACTTAGAATGTACTGGGAACAAGTTACAGGAAAATGTCACCAAAGTGCTTATCTCAGCCCAAAAGTGCTATTTTGAGCCACGATTTTTTAAGGAAAGTGGGTGTCAGTTTTGTCTGAAGGAAGGCATTAGGGCTCATGTATTTTGTGTTGGGCTCCTAAAACCCACTTTTAGAGACCTCACAAAGTCAGCAGCCACTTAGAATGTACTGGGAACAAGTTACAGGAAAATGTCACCAAAGTGCTTATCTCAGTCTAAAAATGCTATTTTGACCCAAGATTTTTTAAGAAAGTGGGTGTCAGTTTTGTCTGAAAGAAGGCATTAGGGCTCATGTATTTTGTGTTGGGCTCCTAAAACCCACTTTTAGAGACCTCACAAAGTCAACAGCCACTTAGAATGTACTGGGAACAAGTTACAGGAAAATGTCACCAAAGTGCTTATCTCAGCCCAAAAGTGCTATTTTGAGCCACGATTTTTTAAGGAAAGTGGGTGTCAGTTTTGTCTGAAGGAAGGCATTAGGGCTCATGTATTTTGTGTTGGGCTCCTAAAACCCACTTTTAGAGACCTCACAAAGTCAGCAGCCACTTAGAATTTACTGGGAACAAGTTACAGGAAAATGTCACCAAAGTGCTTATCTCAGCCCAAAAGTGCTATTTTGAGCCACGATTTTTTAAGGAAAGTGGGTGTCAGTTTTGTCTGAAGGAAGGCATTAGGGCTCATGTATTTTGTGTTGGGCTCCTAAAACCCACTTTTAGAGACCTCACAAAGTCAACAGCCACTTAGAATGTACTGGGAACAAGTTACAGGAAAATGTCACCAAAGTGCTTATCTCAGCCCAAAAGTGCTATTTTGAGCCACGATTTTTTAAGGAAAGTGGGTGTCAGTTTTGTCTGAAGGAAGGCATTAGGGCTCATGTATTTTGTGTTGGGCTCCTAAAACCCACTTTTAGAGACCTCACAAAGTCAGCAGCCACTTAGAATGTACTGGGAACAAGTTACAGGAAAATGTCACCAAAGTGCTTATCTCAGCCCAAAAGTGCTATTTTGAGCCACGATTTTTTAAGGAAAGTGGGTGTCAGTTTTGTCTGAAGGAAGGCATTAGGGCTCATGTATTTTGTGTTGGGCTCCTAAAACCCACTTTTAGAGACCTCACAAAGTCAGCAGCCACTTAGAATGTACTGGGAACAAGTTACAGGAAAATGTCACCAAAGTGCTTATCTCAGTCTAAAAATGCTATTTTGACCCAAGATTTTTTTAAGAAAGTGGGTGTCAGTTTTGTCTGAAAGAAGGCATTAGGGCTCATGTATTTTGTGTTGGGCTCCTAAAACCCACTTCTAGAGACCTCACAAAGTCAGCAGCCACTTAGAATGTACTGGGAACAAGTTACAGGAAAATGTCACCAAAGTGCTTATCTCAGCCCAAAAGTGCTATTTTGAGCCACGATTTTTTAAGGAAAGTGGGTGTCAGTTTTGTCTGAAGGAAGGCATTAGGGCTCATGTATTTTGTGTTGGGCTCCTAAAACCCACTTTTAGAGACCTCACAAAGTCAGCAGCCACTTAGAATGTACTGGGAACAAGTTACAGGAAAATGTCACCAAAGTGCTTATCTCAGCCCAAAAGTGCTATTTTGAGCCACGATTTTTTAAGGAAAGTGGGTGTCAGTTTTGTCTGAAGGAAGGCACTAGGGCTCATGTATTTTGTGTTGGGCTCCTAAAACCCACTTTTAGAGACCTCACAAAGTCAGCAGCCACTTAGAATGTACTGGGAACAAGTTACAGGAAAATGTCACCAAAGTGCTTATCTCAGTCTAAAAATGCTATTTTGACCCAAGATTTTTTTAAGAAAGTGAGTGTCAGTTTTGTCTGAAAGAAGGCATTAGGGCTCATGTATTTTGTGTTGGGCTCCTAAAACCCACTTTTAGAGACCTCACAAAGTCAGCAGCCACTTAGAATGTACTGGGAACAAGTTACAGGAAAATGTCACCAAAGTGCTTATCTCAGCCCAAAAGTGCTATTTTGAGCCACGATTTTTTAAGGAAAGTGGGTGTCAGTTTTGTCTGAAGGAAGGCATTAGGGCTCATGTATTTTGTGTTGGGCTCCTAAAACCCACTTTTAGAGACCTCACAAAGTCAGCAGCCACTTAGAATGTACTGGGAACAAGTTACAGGAAAATGTCACCAAAGTGCTTATCTCAGCCCAAAAGTGCTATTTTGAGCCACGATTTTTTAAGGAAAGTGGGTGTCAGTTTTGTCTGAAGGAAGGCATTAGGGCTCATGTATTTTGTGTTGGGCTCCTAAAACCCACTTTTAGAGACCTCACAAAGTCAGCAGCCACTTAGAATGTACTGGGAACAAGTTACAGGAAAATGTCACCAAAGTGCTTATCTCAGTCTAAAAATGCTATTTTGACCCAAGATTTTTTTAAGAAAGTGGGTGTCAGTTTTGTCTGAAAGAAGGCATTAGGGCTCATGTATTTTGTGTTGGGCACCTAAAACCCACTTTTAGAGACCTCACAAAGTCAACAGCCACTTAGAATGTACTGGGAACAAGTTACAGGAAAATGTCACCAAAGTGCTTATCTCAGCCCAAAAGTGCTATTTTGAGCCACGATTTTTTAAGGAAAGTGGGTGTCAGTTTTGTCTGAAGGAAGGCATTAGGGCTCATGTATTTTGTGTTGGGCTCCTAAAACCCACTTTTAGAGACCTCACAAAGTCAGCAGCCACTTAGAATGTACTGGGAACAAGTTACAGGAAAATGTCACCAAAGTGCTTATCTCAGCCCAAAAGTGCTATTTTGAGCCACGATTTTTTAAGGAAAGTGGGTGTCAGTTTTGTCTGAAGGAAGGCATTAGGGCTCATGTATTTTGTGTTGGGCTCCTAAAACCCACTTTTAGAGACCTCACAAAGTCAGCAGCCACTTAGAATGTACTGGGAACAAGTTACAGGAAAATGTCACCAAAGTGCTTATCTCAGCCCAAAAGTGCTATTTTGAGCCACGATTTTTTAAGGAAAGTGGGTGTCAGTTTTGTCTGAAGGAAGGCATTAGGGCTCATGTATTTTGTGTTGGGCTCCTAAAACCCACTTTTAGAGACCTCACAAAGTCAGCAGCCACTTAGAATGTACTGGGAACAAGTTACAGGAAAATGTCACCAAAGTGCTTATCTCAGCCCAAAAGTGCTATTTTGAGCCACGATTTTTTAAGGAAAGTGGGTGTCAGTTTTGTCTGAAGGAAGGCACTAGGGCTCATGTATTTTGTGTTGGGCTCCTAAAACCCACTTTTAGAGACCTCACAAAGTCAGCAGCCACTTAGAATGTACTGGGAACAAGTTACAGGAAAATGTCACCAAAGTGCTTATCTCAGTCTAAAAATGCTATTTTGACCCAAGATTTTTTTAAGAAAGTGAGTGTCAGTTTTGTCTGAAAGAAGGCATTAGGGCTCATGTATTTTGTGTTGGGCTCCTAAAACCCACTTTTAGAGACCTCACAAAGTCAGCAGCCACTTAGAATGTACTGGGAACAAGTTACAGGAAAATGTCACCAAAGTGCTTATCTCAGCCCAAAAGTGCTATTTTGAGCCACGATTTTTTAAGGAAAGTGGGTGTCAGTTTTGTCTGAAGGTAGGCATTAGGGCTCATGTATTTTGTGTTGGGCTCCTAAAACCCACTTTTAGAGACCTCACAAAGTCAGCAGCCACTTAGAATGTACTGGGAACAAGTTACAGGAAAATGTCACCAAAGTGCTTATCTCAGTCTAAAAATGCTATTTTGACCCAAGATTTTTTTAAGAAAGTGGGTGTCAGTTTTGTCTGAAAGAAGGCATTAGGGCTCATGTATTTTGTGTTGGGCTCCTAAAACCCACTTTTAGAGACCTCACAAAGTCAACAGCCACTTAGAATGTACTGGGAACAAGTTACAGGAAAATGTCACCAAAGTGCTTATCTCAGCCCAAAAGTGCTATTTTGAGCCACGATTTTTTAAGGAAAGCGGGTGTCAGTTTTGTCTGAAGGAAGGCATTAGGGCTCATGTATTTTGTGTTGGGCTCCTAAAACCCACTTTTAGAGACCTCACAAAGTCAGCAGCCACTTAGAATGTACTGGGAACAAGTTACAGGAAAATGTCACCAAAGTGCTTATCTCAGCCCAAAAGTGCTATTTTGAGCCACGATTTTTTAAGGAAAGTGGGTGTCAGTTTTGTCTGAAGGAAGGCATTAGGGCTCATGTATTTTGTGTTGGGCTCCTAAAACCCACTTTTAGAGACCTCACAAAGTCAGCAGCCACTTAGAATGTACTGGGAACAAGTTACAGGAAAATGTCACCAAAGTGCTTATCTCAGCCCAAAAGTGCTATTTTGAGCCACGATTTTTTAAGGAAAGTGGGTGTCAGTTTTGTCTGAAGGAAGGCATTAGGGCTCATGTATTTTGTGTTGGGCTCCTAAAACCCACTTTTAGAGACCTCACAAAGTCAGCAGCCACTTAGAATGTACTGGGAACAAGTTACAGGAAAATGTCACCAAAGTGCTTATCTCAGCCCAAAAGTGCTATTTTGAGCCACGATTTTTTAAGGAAAGTGGGTGTCAGTTTTGTCTGAAGGAAGGCATTAGGGCTCATGTATTTTGTGTTGGGCTCCTAAAACCCACTTTTAGAGACCTCACAAAGTCAACAGCCACTTAGAATGTACTGGGAACAAGTTACAGGAAAATGTCACCAAAGTGCTTATCTCAGCCCAAAAGTGCTATTTTGAGCCACGATTTTTTAAGGAAAGTGGGTGTCAGTTTTGTCTGAAGGAAGGCATTAGGGCTCATGTATTTTGTGTTGGGCTCCTAAAACCCACTTTTAGAGACCTCACAAAGTCAGCAGCCACTTAGAATGTACTGGGAACAAGTTACAGGAAAATGTCACCAAAGTGCTTATCTCAGTCTAAAAATGCTATTTTGACCCAAGATTTTTTAAGAAAGTGGGTGTCAGTTTTGTCTGAAAGAAGGCATTAGGGCTCATGTATTTTGTGTTGGGCTCCTAAAACCCACTTTTAGAGACCTCACAAAGTCAACAGCCACTTAGAATGTACTGGGAACAAGTTACAGGAAAATGTCACCAAAGTGCTTATCTCAGCCCAAAAGTGCTATTTTGAGCCACGATTTTTTAAGGAAAGTGGGTGTCAGTTTTGTCTGAAGGAAGGCATTAGGGCTCATGTATTTTGTGTTGGGCTCCTAAAACCCACTTTTAGAGACCTCACAAAGTCAGCAGCCACTTAGAATTTACTGGGAACAAGTTACAGGAAAATGTCACCAAAGTGCTTATCTCAGCCCAAAAGTGCTATTTTGAGCCACGATTTTTTAAGGAAAGTGGGTGTCAGTTTTGTCTGAAGGAAGGCATTAGGGCTCATGTATTTTGTGTTGGGCTCCTAAAACCCACTTTTAGAGACCTCACAAAGTCAACAGCCACTTAGAATGTACTGGGAACAAGTTACAGGAAAATGTCACCAAAGTGCTTATCTCAGCCCAAAAGTGCTATTTTGAGCCACGATTTTTTAAGGAAAGTGGGTGTCAGTTTTGTCTGAAGGAAGGCATTAGGGCTCATGTATTTTGTGTTGGGCTCCTAAAACCCACTTTTAGAGACCTCACAAAGTCAGCAGCCACTTAGAATGTACTGGGAACAAGTTACAGGAAAATGTCACCAAAGTGCTTATCTCAGCCCAAAAGTGCTATTTTGAGCCACGATTTTTTAAGGAAAGTGGGTGTCAGTTTTGTCTGAAGGAAGGCATTAGGGCTCATGTATTTTGTGTTGGGCTCCTAAAACCCACTTTTAGAGACCTCACAAAGTCAGCAGCCACTTAGAATGTACTGGGAACAAGTTACAGGAAAATGTCACCAAAGTGCTTATCTCAGTCTAAAAATGCTATTTTGACCCAAGATTTTTTTAAGAAAGTGGGTGTCAGTTTTGTCTGAAAGAAGGCATTAGGGCTCATGTATTTTGTGTTGGGCTCCTAAAACCCACTTCTAGAGACCTCACAAAGTCAGCAGCCACTTAGAATGTACTGGGAACAAGTTACAGGAAAATGTCACCAAAGTGCTTATCTCAGCCCAAAAGTGCTATTTTGAGCCACGATTTTTTAAGGAAAGTGGGTGTCAGTTTTGTCTGAAGGAAGGCATTAGGGCTCATGTATTTTGTGTTGGGCTCCTAAAACCCACTTTTAGAGACCTCACAAAGTCAGCAGCCACTTAGAATGTACTGGGAACAAGTTACAGGAAAATGTCACCAAAGTGCTTATCTCAGCCCAAAAGTGCTATTTTGAGCCACGATTTTTTAAGGAAAGTGGGTGTCAGTTTTGTCTGAAGGAAGGCATTAGGGCTCATGTATTTTGTGTTGGGCTCCTAAAACCCACTTTTAGAGACCTCACAAAGTCAGCAGCCACTTAGAATGTACTGGGAACAAGTTACAGGAAAATGTCACCAAAGTGCTTATCTCAGCCCAAAAGTGCTATTTTGAGCCACGATTTTTTAAGGAAAGTGGGTGTCAGTTTTGTCTGAAGGAAGGCACTAGGGCTCATGTATTTTGTGTTGGGCTCCTAAAACCCACTTTTAGAGACCTCACAAAGTCAGCAGCCACTTAGAATGTACTGGGAACAAGTTACAGGAAAATGTCACCAAAGTGCTTATCTCAGTCTAAAAATGCTATTTTGACCCAAGATTTTTTTAAGAAAGTGAGTGTCAGTTTTGTCTGAAAGAAGGCATTAGGGCTCATGTATTTTGTGTTGGGCTCCTAAAACCCACTTTTAGAGACCTCACAAAGTCAGCAGCCACTTAGAATGTACTGGGAACAAGTTACAGGAAAATGTCACCAAAGTGCTTATCTCAGCCCAAAAGTGCTATTTTGAGCCACGATTTTTTAAGGAAAGTGGGTGTCAGTTTTGTCTGAAGGAAGGCATTAGGGCTCATGTATTTTGTGTTGGGCTCCTAAAACCCACTTTTAGAGACCTCACAAAGTCAGCAGCCACTTAGAATGTACTGGGAACAAGTTACAGGAAAATGTCACCAAAGTGCTTATCTCAGCCCAAAAGTGCTATTTTGAGCCACGATTTTTTAAGGAAAGTGGGTGTCAGTTTTGTCTGAAGGAAGGCATTAGGGCTCATGTATTTTGTGTTGGGCTCCTAAAACCCACTTTTAGAGACCTCACAAAGTCAGCAGCCACTTAGAATGTACTGGGAACAAGTTACAGGAAAATGTCACCAAAGTGCTTATCTCAGTCTAAAAATGCTATTTTGACCCAAGATTTTTTTAAGAAAGTGGGTGTCAGTTTTGTCTGAAAGAAGGCATTAGGGCTCATGTATTTTGTGTTGGGCACCTAAAACCCACTTTTAGAGACCTCACAAAGTCAACAGCCACTTAGAATGTACTGGGAACAAGTTACAGGAAAATGTCACCAAAGTGCTTATCTCAGCCCAAAAGTGCTATTTTGAGCCACGATTTTTTAAGGAAAGTGGGTGTCAGTTTTGTCTGAAGGAAGGCATTAGGGCTCATGTATTTTGTGTTGGGCTCCTAAAACCCACTTTTAGAGACCTCACAAAGTCAGCAGCCACTTAGAATGTACTGGGAACAAGTTACAGGAAAATGTCACCAAAGTGCTTATCTCAGCCCAAAAGTGCTATTTTGAGCCACGATTTTTTAAGGAAAGTGGGTGTCAGTTTTGTCTGAAGGAAGGCATTAGGGCTCATGTATTTTGTGTTGGGCTCCTAAAACCCACTTTTAGAGACCTCACAAAGTCAACAGCCACTTAGAATGTACTGGGAACAAGTTACAGGAAAATGTCACCAAAGTGCTTATCTCAGCCCAAAAGTGCTATTTTGAGCCACGATTTTTTAAGGAAAGTGGGTGTCAGTTTTGTCTGAAGGAAGGCATTAGGGCTCATGTATTTTGTGTTGGGCTCCTAAAACCCACTTTTAGAGACCTCACAAAGTCAGCAGCCACTTAGAATGTACAGGGAACAAGTTACAGGAAAATGTCACCAAAGTGCTTATCTCAGTCTAAAAATGCTATTTTGACCCAAGATTTTTTTAAGAAAGTGGGTGTCAGTTTTGTCTGAAAGAAGGCATTAGGGCTCATGTATTTTGTGTTGGGCTCCTAAAACCCACTTTTAGAGACCTCACAAAGTCAGCAGCCACTTAGAATGTACTGGGAACAAGTTACAGGAAAATGTCACCAAAGTGCTTATCTCAGCCCAAAAGTGCTATTTTGAGCCACGATTTTTTAAGGAAAGTGGGTGTCAGTTTTGTCTGAAGGAAGGCATTAGGGCTCATGTATTTTGTGTTGGGCTCCTAAAACCCACTTTTAGAGACCTCACAAAGTCAGCAGCCACTTAGAATGTACTGGGAACAAGTTACAGGAAAATGTCACCAAAGTGCTTATCTCAGCCCAAAAGTGCTATTTTGAGCCACGATTTTTTAAGGAAAGTGGGTGTCAGTTTTGTCTGAAGGAAGGCATTAGGGCTCATGTATTTTGTGTTGGGCTCCTAAAACCCACTTTTAGAGACCTCACAAAGTCAGCAGCCACTTAGAATGTACTGGGAACAAGTTACAGGAAAATGTCACCAAAGTGCTTATCTCAGCCCAAAAGTGCTATTTTGAGCCACGATTTTTTAAGGAAAGTGGGTGTCAGTTTTGTCTGAAGGAAGGCACTAGGGCTCATGTATTTTGTGTTGGGCTCCTAAAACCCACTTTTAGAGACCTCACAAAGTCAGCAGCCACTTAGAATGTACTGGGAACAAGTTACAGGAAAATGTCACCAAAGTGCTTATCTCAGTCTAAAAATGCTATTTTGACCCAAGATTTTTTTAAGAAAGTGGGTGTCAGTTTTGTCTGAAAGAAGGCATTAGGGCTCATGTATTTTGTGTTGGGCTCCTAAAACCCACTTTTAGAGACCTCACAAAGTCAGCAGCCACTTAGAATGTACTGGGAACAAGTTACAGGAAAATGTCACCAAAGTGCTTATCTCAGCCCAAAAGTGCTATTTTGAGCCACGATTTTTTAAGGAAAGTGGGTGTCAGTTTTGTCTGAAGGAAGGCATTAGGGCTCATGTATTTTGTGTTGGGCTCCTAAAACCCACTTTTAGAGACCTCACAAAGTCAGCAGCCACTTAGAATGTACTGGGAACAAGTTACAGGAAAATGTCACCAAAGTGCTTATCTCAGCCCAAAAGTGCTATTTTGAGCCACGATTTTTTAAGGAAAGTGGGTGTCAGTTTTGTCTGAAGGAAGGCATTAGGGCTCATGTATTTTGTGTTGGGCTCCTAAAACCCACTTTTAGAGACCTCACAAAGTCAGCAGCCACTTAGAATTTACTGGGAACAAGTTACAGGAAAATGTCACCAAAGTGCTTATCTCAGCCCAAAAGTGCTATTTTGAGCCACGATTTTTTAAGGAAAGTGGGTGTCAGTTTTGTCTGAAGGAAGGCATTAGGGCTCATGTATTTTGTGTTGGGCTCCTAAAACCCACTTTTAGAGACCTCACAAAGTCAGCAGCCACTTAGAATGTACTGGGAACAAGTTACAGGAAAATGTCACCAAAGTGCTTATCTCAGTCTAAAAATGCTATTTTGACCCAAGATTTTTTTAAGAAAGTGGGTGTCAGTTTTGTCTGAAAGAAGGCATTAGGGCTCATGTATTTTGTGTTGGGCACCTAAAACCCACTTTTAGAGACCTCACAAAGTCAACAGCCACTTAGAATGTACTGGGAACAAGTTACAGGAAAATGTCACCAAAGTGCTTATCTCAGCCCAAAAGTGCTATTTTGAGCCACGATTTTTTAAGGAAAGTGGGTGTCAGTTTTGTCTGAAGGAAGGCATTAGGGCTCATGTATTTTGTGTTGGGCTCCTAAAACCCACTTTTAGAGACCTCACAAAGTCAGCAGCCACTTAGAATGTACTGGGAACAAGTTACAGGAAAATGTCACCAAAGTGCTTATCTCAGCCCAAAAGTGCTATTTTGAGCCACGATTTTTTAAGGAAAGTGGGTGTCAGTTTTGTCTGAAGGAAGGCATTAGGGCTCATGTATTTTGTGTTGGGCTCCTAAAACCCACTTTTAGAGACCTCACAAAGTCAGCAGCCACTTAGAATGTACTGGGAACAAGTTACAGGAAAATGTCACCAAAGTGCTTATCTCAGCCCAAAAGTGCTATTTTGAGCCACGATTTTTTAAGGAAAGTGGGTGTCAGTTTTGTCTGAAGGAAGGCATTAGGGCTCATGTATTTTGTGTTGGGCTCCTAAAACCCACTTTTAGAGACCTCACAAAGTCAGCAGCCACTTAGAATGTACTGGGAACAAGTTACAGGAAAATGTCACCAAAGTGCTTATCTCAGCCCAAAAGTGCTATTTTGAGCCACGATTTTTTAAGGAAAGTGGGTGTCAGTTTTGTCTGAAGGAAGGCACTAGGGCTCATGTATTTTGTGTTGGGCTCCTAAAACCCACTTTTAGAGACCTCACAAAGTCAGCAGCCACTTAGAATGTACTGGGAACAAGTTACAGGAAAATGTCACCAAAGTGCTTATCTCAGTCTAAAAATGCTATTTTGACCCAAGATTTTTTTAAGAAAGTGAGTGTCAGTTTTGTCTGAAAGAAGGCATTAGGGCTCATGTATTTTGTGTTGGGCTCCTAAAACCCACTTTTAGAGACCTCACAAAGTCAGCAGCCACTTAGAATGTACTGGGAACAAGTTACAGGAAAATGTCACCAAAGTGCTTATCTCAGCCCAAAAGTGCTATTTTGAGCCACGATTTTTTAAGGAAAGTGGGTGTCAGTTTTGTCTGAAGGTAGGCATTAGGGCTCATGTATTTTGTGTTGGGCTCCTAAAACCCACTTTTAGAGACCTCACAAAGTCAGCAGCCACTTAGAATGTACTGGGAACAAGTTACAGGAAAATGTCACCAAAGTGCTTATCTCAGTCTAAAAATGCTATTTTGACCCAAGATTTTTTTAAGAAAGTGGGTGTCAGTTTTGTCTGAAAGAAGGCATTAGGGCTCATGTATTTTGTGTTGGGCTCCTAAAACCCACTTTTAGAGACCTCACAAAGTCAACAGCCACTTAGAATGTACTGGGAACAAGTTACAGGAAAATGTCACCAAAGTGCTTATCTCAGCCCAAAAGTGCTATTTTGAGCCACGATTTTTTAAGGAAAGCGGGTGTCAGTTTTGTCTGAAGGAAGGCATTAGGGCTCATGTATTTTGTGTTGGGCTCCTAAAACCCACTTTTAGAGACCTCACAAAGTCAGCAGCCACTTAGAATGTACTGGGAACAAGTTACAGGAAAATGTCACCAAAGTGCTTATCTCAGCCCAAAAGTGCTATTTTGAGCCACGATTTTTTAAGGAAAGTGGGTGTCAGTTTTGTCTGAAGGAAGGCATTAGGGCTCATGTATTTTGTGTTGGGCTCCTAAAACCCACTTTTAGAGACCTCACAAAGTCAGCAGCCACTTAGAATGTACTGGGAACAAGTTACAGGAAAATGTCACCAAAGTGCTTATCTCAGCCCAAAAGTGCTATTTTGAGCCACGATTTTTTAAGGAAAGTGGGTGTCAGTTTTGTCTGAAGGAAGGCATTAGGGCTCATGTATTTTGTGTTGGGCTCCTAAAACCCACTTTTAGAGACCTCACAAAGTCAGCAGCCACTTAGAATGTACTGGGAACAAGTTACAGGAAAATGTCACCAAAGTGCTTATCTCAGCCCAAAAGTGCTATTTTGAGCCACGATTTTTTAAGGAAAGTGGGTGTCAGTTTTGTCTGAAGGAAGGCATTAGGGCTCATGTATTTTGTGTTGGGCTCCTAAAACCCACTTTTAGAGACCTCACAAAGTCAACAGCCACTTAGAATGTACTGGGAACAAGTTACAGGAAAATGTCACCAAAGTGCTTATCTCAGCCCAAAAGTGCTATTTTGAGCCACGATTTTTTAAGGAAAGTGGGTGTCAGTTTTGTCTGAAGGAAGGCATTAGGGCTCATGTATTTTGTGTTGGGCTCCTAAAACCCACTTTTAGAGACCTCACAAAGTCAGCAGCCACTTAGAATGTACTGGGAACAAGTTACAGGAAAATGTCACCAAAGTGCTTATCTCAGTCTAAAAATGCTATTTTGACCCAAGATTTTTTAAGAAAGTGGGTGTCAGTTTTGTCTGAAAGAAGGCATTAGGGCTCATGTATTTTGTGTTGGGCTCCTAAAACCCACTTTTAGAGACCTCACAAAGTCAACAGCCACTTAGAATGTACTGGGAACAAGTTACAGGAAAATGTCACCAAAGTGCTTATCTCAGCCCAAAAGTGCTATTTTGAGCCACGATTTTTTAAGGAAAGTGGGTGTCAGTTTTGTCTGAAGGAAGGCATTAGGGCTCATGTATTTTGTGTTGGGCTCCTAAAACCCACTTTTAGAGACCTCACAAAGTCAGCAGCCACTTAGAATTTACTGGGAACAAGTTACAGGAAAATGTCACCAAAGTGCTTATCTCAGCCCAAAAGTGCTATTTTGAGCCACGATTTTTTAAGGAAAGTGGGTGTCAGTTTTGTCTGAAGGAAGGCATTAGGGCTCATGTATTTTGTGTTGGGCTCCTAAAACCCACTTTTAGAGACCTCACAAAGTCAACAGCCACTTAGAATGTACTGGGAACAAGTTACAGGAAAATGTCACCAAAGTGCTTATCTCAGCCCAAAAGTGCTATTTTGAGCCACGATTTTTTAAGGAAAGTGGGTGTCAGTTTTGTCTGAAGGAAGGCATTAGGGCTCATGTATTTTGTGTTGGGCTCCTAAAACCCACTTTTAGAGACCTCACAAAGTCAGCAGCCACTTAGAATGTACTGGGAACAAGTTACAGGAAAATGTCACCAAAGTGCTTATCTCAGCCCAAAAGTGCTATTTTGAGCCACGATTTTTTAAGGAAAGTGGGTGTCAGTTTTGTCTGAAGGAAGGCATTAGGGCTCATGTATTTTGTGTTGGGCTCCTAAAACCCACTTTTAGAGACCTCACAAAGTCAGCAGCCACTTAGAATGTACTGGGAACAAGTTACAGGAAAATGTCACCAAAGTGCTTATCTCAGTCTAAAAATGCTATTTTGACCCAAGATTTTTTTAAGAAAGTGGGTGTCAGTTTTGTCTGAAAGAAGGCATTAGGGCTCATGTATTTTGTGTTGGGCTCCTAAAACCCACTTCTAGAGACCTCACAAAGTCTCAGCAGCCACTTAGAATGTACTGGGAACAAGTTACAGGAAAATGTCACCAAAGTGCTTATCTCAGCCCAAAAGTGCTATTTTGAGCCACGATTTTTTTAGGAAAGTGGGTGTCAGTTTTGTCTGAAGGAAGGCATTAGGGCTCATGTATTTTGTGTTGGGCTCCTAAAACCCACTTTTAGAGACTCACAAAGTCAGCAGCCACTTAGAATGTACTGGGAACAAGTTACAGGAAAATGTCACCAAAGTGCTTATCTCAGCCCAAAAGTGCTATTTTGAGCCACGATTTTTTAAGGAAAGTGGGTGTCAGTTTTGTCTGAAGGAAGGCATTAGGGCTCATGTATTTTGTGTTGGGCTCCTAAAACCCACTTTTAGAGACCTCACAAAGTCAGCAGCCACTTAGAATGTACTGGGAACAAGTTACAGGAAAATGTCACCAAAGTGCTTATCTCAGCCCAAAAGTGCTATTTTGAGCCACGATTTTTTAAGGAAAGTGGGTGTCAGTTTTGTCTGAAGGAAGGCACTAGGGCTCATGTATTTTGTGTTGGGCTCCTAAAACCCACTTTTAGAGACCTCACAAAGTCAGCAGCCACTTAGAATGTACTGGGAACAAGTTACAGGAAAATGTCACCAAAGTGCTTATCTCAGTCTAAAATGCTATTTTGACCCAAGATTTTTTTAAGAAAGTGAGTGTCAGTTTTGTCTGAAAGAAGGCATTAGGGCTCATGTATTTTGTGTTGGGCTCCTAAAACCCACTTTTAGAGACCTCACAAAGTCAGCAGCCACTTAGAATGTACTGGGAACAAGTTACAGGAAAATGTCACCAAAGTGCTTATCTCAGCCCAAAAGTGCTATTTTGAGCCACGATTTTTTAAGGAAAGTGGGTGTCAGTTTTGTCTGAAGGAAGGCATTAGGGCTCATGTATTTTGTGTTGGGCTCCTAAAACCCACTTTTAGAGACCTCACAAAGTCAGCAGCCACTTAGAATGTACTGGGAACAAGTTACAGGAAAATGTCACCAAAGTGCTTATCTCAGCCCAAAAGTGCTATTTTGAGCCACGATTTTTTAAGGAAAGTGGGTGTCAGTTTTGTCTGAAGGAAGGCATTAGGGCTCATGTATTTTGTGTTGGGCTCCTAAAACCCACTTTTAGAGACCTCACAAAGTCAGCAGCCACTTAGAATGTACTGGGAACAAGTTACAGGAAAATGTCACCAAAGTGCTTATCTCAGTCTAAAAATGCTATTTTGACCCAAGATTTTTTTAAGAAAGTGGGTGTCAGTTTTGTCTGAAAGAAGGCATTAGGGCTCATGTATTTTGTGTTGGGCACCTAAAACCCACTTTTAGAGACCTCACAAAGTCAACAGCCACTTAGAATGTACTGGGAACAAGTTACAGGAAAATGTCACCAAAGTGCTTATCTCAGCCCAAAAGTGCTATTTTGAGCCACGATTTTTTAAGGAAAGTGGGTGTCAGTTTTGTCTGAAGGAAGGCATTAGGGCTCATGTATTTTGTGTTGGGCTCCTAAAACCCACTTTTAGAGACCTCACAAAGTCAGCAGCCACTTAGAATGTACTGGGAACAAGTTACAGGAAAATGTCACCAAAGTGCTTATCTCAGCCCAAAAGTGCTATTTTGAGCCACGATTTTTTAAGGAAAGTGGGTGTCAGTTTTGTCTGAAGGAAGGCATTAGGGCTCATGTATTTTGTGTTGGGCTCCTAAAACCCACTTTTAGAGACCTCACAAAGTCAACAGCCACTTAGAATGTACTGGGAACAAGTTACAGGAAAATGTCACCAAAGTGCTTATCTCAGCCCAAAAGTGCTATTTTGAGCCACGATTTTTTAAGGAAAGTGGGTGTCAGTTTTGTCTGAAGGAAGGCATTAGGGCTCATGTATTTTGTGTTGGGCTCCTAAAACCCACTTTTAGAGACCTCACAAAGTCAGCAGCCACTTAGAATGTACAGGGAACAAGTTACAGGAAAATGTCACCAAAGTGCTTATCTCAGTCTAAAAATGCTATTTTGACCCAAGATTTTTTTAAGAAAGTGGGTGTCAGTTTTGTCTGAAAGAAGGCATTAGGGCTCATGTATTTTGTGTTGGGCTCCTAAAACCCACTTTTAGAGACCTCACAAAGTCAGCAGCCACTTAGAATGTACTGGGAACAAGTTACAGGAAAATGTCACCAAAGTGCTTATCTCAGCCCAAAAGTGCTATTTTGAGCCACGATTTTTTAAGGAAAGTGGGTGTCAGTTTTGTCTGAAGGAAGGCATTAGGGCTCATGTATTTTGTGTTGGGCTCCTAAAACCCACTTTTAGAGACCTCACAAAGTCAGCAGCCACTTAGAATGTACTGGGAACAAGTTACAGGAAAATGTCACCAAAGTGCTTATCTCAGCCCAAAAGTGCTATTTTGAGCCACGATTTTTTAAGGAAAGTGGGTGTCAGTTTTGTCTGAAGGAAGGCATTAGGGCTCATGTATTTTGTGTTGGGCTCCTAAAACCCACTTTTAGAGACCTCACAAAGTCAGCAGCCACTTAGAATGTACTGGGAACAAGTTACAGGAAAATGTCACCAAAGTGCTTATCTCAGCCCAAAAGTGCTATTTTGAGCCACGATTTTTTAAGGAAAGTGGGTGTCAGTTTTGTCTGAAGGAAGGCACTAGGGCTCATGTATTTTGTGTTGGGCTCCTAAAACCCACTTTTAGAGACCTCACAAAGTCAGCAGCCACTTAGAATGTACTGGGAACAAGTTACAGGAAAATGTCACCAAAGTGCTTATCTCAGTCTAAAAATGCTATTTTGACCCAAGATTTTTTTAAGAAAGTGGGTGTCAGTTTTGTCTGAAAGAAGGCATTAGGGCTCATGTATTTTGTGTTGGGCTCCTAAAACCCACTTTTAGAGACCTCACAAAGTCAGCAGCCACTTAGAATGTACTGGGAACAAGTTACAGGAAAATGTCACCAAAGTGCTTATCTCAGCCCAAAAGTGCTATTTTGAGCCACGATTTTTTAAGGAAAGTGGGTGTCAGTTTTGTCTGAAGGAAGGCATTAGGGCTCATGTATTTTGTGTTGGGCTCCTAAAACCCACTTTTAGAGACCTCACAAAGTCAGCAGCCACTTAGAATGTACTGGGAACAAGTTACAGGAAAATGTCACCAAAGTGCTTATCTCAGCCCAAAAGTGCTATTTTGAGCCACGATTTTTTAAGGAAAGTGGGTGTCAGTTTTGTCTGAAGGAAGGCATTAGGGCTCATGTATTTTGTGTTGGGCTCCTAAAACCCACTTTTAGAGACCTCACAAAGTCAGCAGCCACTTAGAATGTACTGGGAACAAGTTACAGGAAAATGTCACCAAAGTGCTTATCTCAGCCCAAAAGTGCTATTTTGAGCCACGATTTTTTAAGGAAAGTGGGTGTCAGTTTTGTCTGAAGGAAGGCATTAGGGCTCATGTATTTTGTGTTGGGCTCCTAAAACCCACTTTTAGAGACCTCACAAAGTCAGCAGCCACTTAGAATGTACTGGGAACAAGTTACAGGAAAATGTCACCAAAGTGCTTATCTCAGCCCAAAAGTGCTATTTTGAGCCACGATTTTTTAAGGAAAGTGGGTGTCAGTTTTGTCTGAAGGAAGGCATTAGGGCTCATGTATTTTGTGTTGGGCTCCTAAAACCCACTTTTAGAGACCTCACAAAGTCAACAGCCACTTAGAATGTACTGGGAACAAGTTACAGGAAAATGTCACCAAAGTGCTTATCTCAGCCCAAAAGTGCTATTTTGAGCCACGATTTTTTAAGGAAAGTGGGTGTCAGTTTTGTCTGAAGGAAGGCATTAGGGCTCATGTATTTTGTGTTGGGCTCCTAAAACCCACTTTTAGAGACCTCACAAAGTCAGCAGCCACTTAGAATGTACAGGGAACAAGTTACAGGAAAATGTCACCAAAGTGCTTATCTCAGTCTAAAAATGCTATTTTGACCCAAGATTTTTTAAGAAAGTGGGTGTCAGTTTTGTCTGAAAGAAGGCATTAGGGCTCATGTATTTTGTGTTGGGCTCCTAAAACCCACTTTTAGAGACCTCACAAAGTCAGCAGCCACTTAGAATGTACTGGGAACAAGTTACAGGAAAATGTCACCAAAGTGCTTATCTCAGCCCAAAAGTGCTATTTTGAGCCACGATTTTTTAAGGAAAGTGGGTGTCAGTTTTGTCTGAAGGAAGGCATTAGGGCTCATGTATTTTGTGTTGGGCTCCTAAAACCCACTTTTAGAGACCTCACAAAGTCAGCAGCCACTTAGAATGTACTGGGAACAAGTTACAGGAAAATGTCACCAAAGTGCTTATCTCAGCCCAAAAGTGCTATTTTGAGCCACGATTTTTTAAGGAAAGTGGGTGTCAGTTTTGTCTGAAGGAAGGCATTAGGGCTCATGTATTTTGTGTTGGGCTCCTAAAACCCACTTTTAGAGACCTCACAAAGTCAGCAGCCACTTAGAATGTACTGGGAACAAGTTACAGGAAAATGTCACCAAAGTGCTTATCTCAGCCCAAAAGTGCTATTTTGAGCCACGATTTTTTAAGGAAAGTGGGTGTCAGTTTTGTCTGAAGGAAGGCACTAGGGCTCATGTATTTTGTGTTGGGCTCCTAAAACCCACTTTTAGAGACCTCACAAAGTCAGCAGCCACTTAGAATGTACTGGGAACAAGTTACAGGAAAATGTCACCAAAGTGCTTATCTCAGTCTAAAAATGCTATTTTGACCCAAGATTTTTTTAAGAAAGTGGGTGTCAGTTTTGTCTGAAAGAAGGCATTAGGGCTCATGTATTTTGTGTTGGGCTCCTAAAACCCACTTTTAGAGACCTCACAAAGTCAGCAGCCACTTAGAATGTACTGGGAACAAGTTACAGGAAAATGTCACCAAAGTGCTTATCTCAGCCCAAAAGTGCTATTTTGAGCCACGATTTTTTAAGGAAAGTGGGTGTCAGTTTTGTCTGAAGGAAGGCATTAGGGCTCATGTATTTTGTGTTGGGCTCCTAAAACCCACTTTTAGAGACCTCACAAAGTCAGCAGCCACTTAGAATGTACTGGGAACAAGTTACAGGAAAATGTCACCAAAGTGCTTATCTCAGCCCAAAAGTGCTATTTTGAGCCACGATTTTTTAAGGAAAGTGGGTGTCAGTTTGTCTGAAGGAAGGCACTAGGGCTCATGTATTTTGTGTTGGGCTCCTAAAACCCACTTTTAGAGACCTCACAAAGTCAGCAGCCACTTAGAATGTACTGGGAACAAGTTACAGGAAAATGTCACCAAAGTGCTTATCTCAGTCTAAAAATGCTATTTGACCCAAGATTTTTTTAAGAAAGTGGGTGTCAGTTTTGTCTGAAAGAAGGCATTAGGGCTCATGTATTTTGTGTTGGGCTCCTAAAACCCACTTTAGAGACCTCACAAAGTCAGCAGCCACTTAGAATGTACTGGGAACAAGTTACAGGAAAATGTCACCAAAGTGCTTATCTCAGCCCAAAAGTGCTATTTTGAGCCACGATTTTTTAAGGAAAGTGGGTGTCAGTTTTGTCTGAAGGAAGGCATTAGGGCTCATGTATTTTGTGTTGGGCTCCTAAAACCCACTTTTAGAGACCTCACAAAGTCAGCAGCCACTTAGAATGTACTGGGAACAAGTTACAGGAAAATGTCACCAAAGTGCTTATCTCAGCCCAAAAGTGCTATTTTGAGCCACGATTTTTTAAGGAAAGTGGGTGTCAGTTTTGTCTGAAGGAAGGCATTAGGGCTCATGTATTTTGTGTTGGGCTCCTAAAACCCACTTTTAGAGACCTCACAAAGTCAGCAGCCACTTAGAATGTACTGGGAACAAGTTACAGGAAAATGTCACCAAAGTGCTTATCTCAGCCCAAAAGTGCTATTTTGAGCCACGATTTTTTAAGGAAAGTGGGTGTCAGTTTTGTCTGAAGGTAGGCATTAGGGCTCATGTATTTTGTGTTGGGCTCCTAAAACCCACTTTTAGAGACCTCACAAAGTCAGCAGCCACTTAGAATGTACTGGGAACAAGTTACAGGAAAATGTCACCAAAGTGCTTATCTCAGTCTAAAAATGCTATTTTGACCCAAGATTTTTTTAAGAAAGTGGGTGTCAGTTTTGTCTGAAAGAAGGCATTAGGGCTCATGTATTTTGTGTTGGGCTCCTAAAACCCACTTTTAGAGACCTCACAAAGTCAACAGCCACTTAGAATGTACTGGGAACAAGTTACAGGAAAATGTCACCAAAGTGCTTATCTCAGCCCAAAAGTGCTATTTTGAGCCACGATTTTTTAAGGAAAGTGGGTGTCAGTTTTGTCTGAAGGAAGGCATTAGGGCTCATGTATTTTGTGTTGGGCTCCTAAAACCCACTTTTAGAGACCTCACAAAGTCAGCAGCCACTTAGAATGTACTGGGAACAAGTTACAGGAAAATGTCACCAAAGTGCTTATCTCAGCCCAAAAGTGCTATTTTGAGCCACGATTTTTTAAGGAAAGTGGGTGTCAGTTTTGTCTGAAGGAAGGCATTAGGGCTCATGTATTTTGTGTTGGGCTCCTAAAACCCACTTTTAGAGACCTCACAAAGTCAGCAGCCACTTAGAATGTACTGGGAACAAGTTACAGGAAAATGTCACCAAAGTGCTTATCTCAGCCCAAAAGTGCTATTTTGAGCCACGATTTTTTAAGGAAAGTGGGTGTCAGTTTTGTCTGAAGGAAGGCACTAGGGCTCATGTATTTTGTGTTGGGCTCCTAAAACCCACTTTTAGAGACCTCTCAAAGTCAGCAGCCACTTAGAATGTACTGGGAACAAGTTACAGGAAAATGTCACCAAAGTGCTTATCTCAGTCTAAAAATGCTATTTTGACCCAAGATTTTTTTAAGAAAGTGAGTGTCAGTTTTGTCTGAAAGAAGGCATTAGGGCTCATGTATTTTGTGTTGGGCTCCTAAAACCCACTTTTAGAGACCTCACAAAGTCAGCAGCCACTTAGAATGTACTGGGAACAAGTTACAGGAAAATGTCACCAAAGTGCTTATCTCAGCCCAAAAGTGCTATTTTGAGCCACGATTTTTTTAAGGAAAGTGGGTGTCAGTTTTGTCTGAAGGAAGGCATTAGGGCTCATGTATTTTGTGTTGGCTCCTAAAACCCACTTTTAGAGACCTCACAAAGTCAGCAGCCACTTAGAATGTACTGGGAACAAGTTACAGGAAAATGTCACCAAAGTGCTTATCTCAGCCCAAAAGTGCTATTTTGAGCCACGATTTTTTAAGGAAAGTGGGTGTCAGTTTTGTCTGAAGGAAGGCATTAGGGCTCATGTATTTTGTGTTGGGCTCCTAAAACCCACTTTTAGAGACCTCACAAAGTCAGCAGCCACTTAGAATGTACTGGGAACAAGTTACAGGAAAATGTCACCAAAGTGCTTATCTCAGTCTAAAAATGCTATTTTGACCCAAGATTTTTTTAAGAAAGTGGGTGTCAGTTTTGTCTGAAAGAAGGCATTAGGGCTCATGTATTTTGTGTTGGGCACCTAAAACCCACTTTTAGAGACCTCACAAAGTCAACAGCCACTTAGAATGTACTGGGAACAAGTTACAGGAAAATGTCACCAAAGTGCTTATCTCAGCCCAAAAGTGCTATTTGAGCCACGATTTTTTAAGGAAAGTGGGTGTCAGTTTTGTCTGAAGGAAGGCATTAGGGCTCATGTATTTTGTGTTGGGCTCCTAAAACCCACTTTTAGAGACCTCACAAAGTCAGCAGCCACTTAGAATGTACTGGGAACAAGTTACAGGAAAATGTCACCAAAGTGCTTATCTCAGCCCAAAAGTGCTATTTTGAGCCACGATTTTTTAAGGAAAGTGGGTGTCAGTTTTGTCTGAAGGAAGGCATTAGGGCTCATGTATTTTGTGTTGGGCTCCTAAAACCCACTTTTAGAGACCTCACAAAGTCAACAGCCACTTAGAATGTACTGGGAACAAGTTACAGGAAAATGTCACCAAAGTGCTTATCTCAGCCCAAAAGTGCTATTTTGAGCCACGATTTTTTAAGGAAAGTGGGTGTCAGTTTTGTCTGAAGGAAGGCATTAGGGCTCATGTATTTTGTGTTGGGCTCCTAAAACCCACTTTTAGAGACCTCACAAAGTCAGCAGCCACTTAGAATGTACAGGGAACAAGTTACAGGAAAATGTCACCAAAGTGCTTATCTCAGTCTAAAAATGCTATTTTGACCCAAGATTTTTTTAAGAAAGTGGGTGTCAGTTTTGTCTGAAAGAAGGCATTAGGGCTCATGTATTTTGTGTTGGGCTCCTAAAACCCACTTTTAGAGACCTCACAAAGTCAGCAGCCACTTAGAATGTACTGGGAACAAGTTACAGGAAAATGTCACCAAAGTGCTTATCTCAGCCCAAAAGTGCTATTTTGAGCCACGATTTTTTAAGGAAAGTGGGTGTCAGTTTTGTCTGAAGGAAGGCATTAGGGCTCATGTATTTTGTGTTGGGCTCCTAAAACCCACTTTTAGAGACCTCACCACAAAGTCAGCAGCCACTTAGAATGTACTGGGAACAAGTTACAGGAAAATGTCACCAAAGTGCTTATCTCAGCCCAAAAGTGCTATTTTGAGCCACGATTTTTTAAGGAAAGTGGGTGTCAGTTTTGTCTGAAGGAAGGCATTAGGGCTCATGTATTTTGTGTTGGGCTCCTAAAACCCACTTTTAGAGACCTCACAAAGTCAGCAGCCACTTAGAATGTACTGGGAACAAGTTACAGGAAAATGTCACCAAAGTGCTTATCTCAGCCCAAAAGTGCTATTTTGAGCCACGATTTTTTAAGGAAAGTGGGTGTCAGTTTTGTCTGAAGGAAGGCACTAGGGCTCATGTATTTTGTGTTGGGCTCCTAAAACCCACTTTAGAGACCTCACAAAGTCAGCAGCCACTTAGAATGTACTGGGAACAAGTTACAGGAAAATGTCACCAAAGTGCTTATCTCAGTCTAAAATGCTATTTTGACCAAGATTTTTTTAAGAAAGTGGGTGTCAGTTTTGTCTGAAAGAAGGCATTAGGGCTCATGTATTTTGTGTTGGGCTCCTAAAACCCACTTTTAGAGACCTCACAAAGTCAGCAGCCACTTAGAATGTACTGGGAACAAGTTACAGGAAAATGTCACCAAAGTGCTTATCTCAGCCCAAAAGTGCTATTTTGAGCCACGATTTTTTAAGGAAAGTGGGTGTCAGTTTTGTCTGAAGGAAGGCATTAGGGCTCATGTATTTTGTGTTGGGCTCCTAAAACCCACTTTTAGAGACCTCACAAAGTCAGCAGCCACTTAGAATGTACTGGGAACAAGTTACAGGAAAATGTCACCAAAGTGCTTATCTCAGCCCAAAAGTGCTATTTTGAGCCACGATTTTTTAAGGAAAGTGGGTGTCAGTTTTGTCTGAAGGAAGGCATTAGGGCTCATGTATTTTGTGTTGGGCTCCTAAAACCCACTTTTAGAGACCTCACAAAGTCAGCAGCCACTTAGAATGTACTGGGAACAAGTTACAGGAAAATGTCACCAAAGTGCTTATCTCAGCCCAAAAGTGCTATTTTGAGCCACGATTTTTTAAGGAAAGTGGGTGTCAGTTTTGTCTGAAGGAAGGCATTAGGGCTCATGTATTTTGTGTTGGGCTCCTAAAACCCACTTTTAGAGACCTCACAAAGTCAGCAGCCACTTAGAATGTACTGGGAACAAGTTACAGGAAAATGTCACCAAAGTGCTTATCTCAGCCCAAAAGTGCTATTTTGAGCCACGATTTTTTAAGGAAAGTGGGTGTCAGTTTTGTCTGAAGGAAGGCATTAGGGCTCATGTATTTTGTGTTGGGCTCCTAAAACCCACTTTTAGAGACCTCACAAAGTCAACAGCCACTTAGAATGTACTGGGAACAAGTTACAGGAAAATGTCACCAAAGTGCTTATCTCAGCCCAAAAGTGCTATTTTGAGCCACGATTTTTTAAGGAAAGTGGGTGTCAGTTTTGTCTGAAGGAAGGCATTAGGGCTCATGTATTTTGTGTTGGGCTCCTAAAACCCACTTTTAGAGACCTCACAAAGTCAGCAGCCACTTAGAATGTACAGGGAACAAGTTACAGGAAAATGTCACCAAAGTGCTTATCTCAGTCTAAAAATGCTATTTTGACCCAAGATTTTTTTAAGAAAGTGGGTGTCAGTTTTGTCTGAAAGAAGGCATTAGGGCTCATGTATTTTGTGTTGGGCTCCTAAAACCCACTTTTAGAGACCTCACAAAGTCAGCAGCCACTTAGAATGTACTGGGAACAAGTTACAGGAAAATGTCACCAAAGTGCTTATCTCAGCCCAAAAGTGCTATTTTGAGCCACGATTTTTTAAGGAAAGTGGGTGTCAGTTTTGTCTGAAGGAAGGCATTAGGGCTCATGTATTTTGTGTTGGGCTCCTAAAACCCACTTTTAGAGACCTCACAAAGTCAGCAGCCACTTAGAATGTACTGGGAACAAGTTACAGGAAAATGTCACCAAAGTGCTTATCTCAGCCCAAAAGTGCTATTTTGAGCCACGATTTTTTAAGGAAAGTGGGTGTCAGTTTTGTCTGAAGGAAGGCATTAGGGCTCATGTATTTTGTGTTGGGCTCCTAAAACCCACTTTTAGAGACCTCACAAAGTCAGCAGCCACTTAGAATGTACTGGGAACAAGTTACAGGAAAATGTCACCAAAGTGCTTATCTCAGCCCAAAAGTGCTATTTTGAGCCACGATTTTTTAAGGAAAGTGGGTGTCAGTTTTGTCTGAAGGAAGGCACTAGGGCTCATGTATTTTGTGTTGGGCTCCTAAAACCCACTTTTAGAGACCTCACAAAGTCAGCAGCCACTTAGAATGTACTGGGAACAAGTTACAGGAAAATGTCACCAAAGTGCTTATCTCAGTCTAAAAATGCTATTTTGACCCAAGATTTTTTTAAGAAAGTGGGTGTCAGTTTTGTCTGAAAGAAGGCATTAGGGCTCATGTATTTTGTGTTGGGCTCCTAAAACCCACTTTTAGAGACCTCACAAAGTCAGCAGCCACTTAGAATGTACTGGGAACAAGTTACAGGAAAATGTCACCAAAGTGCTTATCTCAGCCCAAAAGTGCTATTTTGAGCCACGATTTTTTAAGGAAAGTGGGTGTCAGTTTTGTCTGAAGGAAGGCATTAGGGCTCATGTATTTTGTGTTGGGCTCCTAAAACCCACTTTTAGAGACCTCACAAAGTCAGCAGCCACTTAGAATGTACTGGGAACAAGTTACAGGAAAATGTCACCAAAGTGCTTATCTCAGCCCAAAAGTGCTATTTTGAGCCACGATTTTTTAAGGAAAGTGGGTGTCAGTTTTGTCTGAAGGAAGGCATTAGGGCTCATGTATTTTGTGTTGGGCTCCTAAAACCCACTTTTAGAGACCTCACAAAGTCAGCAGCCACTTAGAATGTACTGGGAACAAGTTACAGGAAAATGTCACCAAAGTGCTTATCTCAGCCCAAAAGTGCTATTTTGAGCCACGATTTTTTAAGGAAAGTGGGTGTCAGTTTTGTCTGAAGGAAGGCATTAGGGCTCATGTATTTTGTGTTGGGCTCCTAAAACCCACTTTTAGAGACCTCACAAAGTCAGCAGCCACTTAGAATGTACTGGGAACAAGTTACAGGAAAATGTCACCAAAGTGCTTATCTCAGTCTAAAAATGCTATTTTGACCCAAGATTTTTTTAAGAAAGTGGGTGTCAGTTTTGTCTGAAAGAAGGCATTAGGGCTCATGTATTTTGTGTTGGGCTCCTAAAACCCACTTTTAGAGACCTCACAAAGTCAGCAGCCACTTAGAATGTACTGGGAACAAGTTACAGGAAAATGTCACCAAAGTGCTTATCTCAGCCCAAAAGTGCTATTTTGAGCCACGATTTTTTAAGGAAAGTGGGTGTCAGTTTTGTCTGAAGGAAGGCATTAGGGCTCATGTATTTTGTGTTGGGCTCCTAAAACCCACTTTTAGAGACCTCACAAAGTCAGCAGCCACTTAGAATGTACTGGGAACAAGTTACAGGAAAATGTCACCAAAGTGCTTATCTCAGCCCAAAAGTGCTATTTTGAGCCACGATTTTTTAAGGAAAGTGGGTGTCAGTTTTGTCTGAAGGAAGGCATTAGGGCTCATGTATTTTGTGTTGGGCTCCTAAAACCCACTTTTAGAGACCTCACAAAGTCAGCAGCCACTTAGAATGTACTGGGAACAAGTTACAGGAAAATGTCACCAAAGTGCTTATCTCAGTCTAAAAATGCTATTTTGACCCAAGATTTTTTTAAGAAAGTGGGTGTCAGTTTTGTCTGAAAGAAGGCATTAGGGCTCATGTATTTTGTGTTGGGCTCCTAAAACCCACTTTTAGAGACCTCACAAAGTCAGCAGCCACTTAGAATGTACTGGGAACAAGTTACAGGAAAATGTCACCAAAGTGCTTATCTCAGTCTAAAAATGCTATTTTGACCCAAGATTTTTTTAAGAAAGTGGGTGTCAGTTTTGTCTGAAAGAAGGCATTAGGGCTCATGTATTTTGTGTTGTGCTCCTAAAACCCACTTTTAGAGACCTCACAAAGTCATTACAATGTACTGGGAACAAGTTACAGGAAAGTGTCACCAAAGTGCTTATCTCAGCCTAAAAATGCTATTTTGACATTTTCCTGTAACTTGTTCCCAGTACATTCTAAGTGGCTGCTGACTTTGTGAGGTCTCTAAAAGTGGGTTTTAGGAGCCCAACACAAAATACATGAGCCCCAATGCCTTCCTTCAGACAAAACTGACACCCACTTTCTTAAAACAATCTTGGGTCAAAATAGCGTTTTTAGACTGAGATAAGCACTTTGGTGACATTTTCCTGTAACTTGTTCCCAGTACATTCTAAGTGGCTGCTGACTTTGTGAGGTCTCTAAAAGTGGGTTTTAGGAGCCCAACACAAAATACATGAGCCCTAATGCCTTCCTTCAGACAAAACTGACACCCATTTTCCTTAAAAAATCGTGGCTCAAAATAGCATTTTTGGGATGAGATAAGCACTTTGGTGACATTTTCCTGTAACTTGTTCCCAGTACATTCTAAGTGGCTGCTGACTTTGTGAGGTCTCTAAAAGTGGGTTTTAGGAGCCCAACACAAAATACATAAGCCCTAATGCCTTCTTTCAGACAAAACTGACACCCACTTTCTTAAAAAAATCTTGGGTCAAAATAGCATTTTTAGACTGAGATAAGCACTTTGGTGACATTTTCCTGTAACTTGTTCCCAGTACATTCTAAGTGGCTGCTGACTTTGTGAGGTCTCTAAAAGTGGGTTTTAGGAGCCCAACACAAAATACATGAGCCCTAATGCCTTCCTTCAGACAAAACTGACACCCACTTTCTTTAAAAAATCGTGGCTCAAAATGGCATTTTTGGGCTGAGATAAGCACTTTGGTGACATTTTCCTGTAACTTGTTCCCAGTACATTCTAAGTGGCTGCTGACTTTGTGAGGTCTCTAAAAGTGGGTTTTAGGAGCCCAACACAAAATACATGAGCCCTAATGCCTTCTTTCAGACAAAACTGACACCCACTTTCTTAAAAAAATCTTGGGTCAAAATAGCATTTTTAGACTGAGATAAGCACTTTGGTGACATTTTCCTGTAACTTGTTCCCAGTATATTCTAAGTGGCTGCTGACTTTGTGAGGTCTCTAAAAGTGGGTTTTAGGAGCCCAACACAAAATACATGAGCCCTAATGCCTTCCTTCAGACAAAACTGACACCCACTTTCCTTAAAAAATCGTGGCTCAAAATAGCATTTTTGGGCTGAGATAAGCACTTTGGTGACATTTTCCTGTAACTTGTTCCCAGTACACTCTAAGTGGCTGCTGACTTTGTGAGGTCTCTAAAAGTGGGTTTTAGGAGCCCAACACAAAATACATAAGCCCTAATGCCTTCTTTCAGACAAAACTGACACCCACTTTCTTAAAAAAATCTTGGGTCAAAATAGCATTTTTAGACTGAGATAAGCACTTTGGTGACATTTTCCTGTAACTTGTTCCCAGTACATTCTAAGTGGCTGTTGACTTTGTGAGGTCTCTAAAAGTGGGTTTTAGGAGCCCAACACAAAATACATGAGCCCTAATGCCTTCCTTCAGACAAAACTGACACCCACTTTCTTTAAAAAATCGTGGCTCAAAATAGCATTTTTGGGCTGAGATAAGCACTTTGGTGACATTTTCCCCTACAGGCTGGTACTATAATATGTGACTCTCTACCTCCCCCTACAGGCTGGTACTATAATATGTTACTCTCTACCTCCCCCTACAGGCTGGTATTATAATATGTTACTCTCTACCTCCCCCTACAGGCTGGTATTATAATATGTTACTCTCTACCTCCCCCTACAGGCTGGTATTATAATATGTTACTCTCTACCTCCCTCTACAGGCTGGTATTATAATATGTTACTCTCTACCTCCCCCTACAGACTGGTATTATACTATGTTACTCTCTACCTCCCCCTACAGGCTGGTAATATAATATGTTACTCTCTACCTCCCCCTACAGGCTGGTATAATAATATGTTACTCTCTACCTCCCCCTACAGGCTGGTATTATAATATGTGACTCTCTACCTCCCCCTACAGGCTGGTATTATAATATATTACTCTCTACCTCCCCCTACAGGCTGGTATTATAATAGGTTACTCTCTACCTCCCCCTACAGGCTGGTATTATAATATGTTACTCTCTACCTCCCTCTACAGGCTGGTATTATAATATGTTACTCTCTACCTCCCCCTACAGACTGGTATTATACTATGTTACTCTCTACCTCCCCCTACAGGCTGGTAATATAATATGTTACTCTCTACCTCCCCCTACAGGCTGGTATAATAATATGTTACTCTCTACCTCCCCCTACAGGCTGGTATTATAATATGTGACTCTCTACCTCCCCCTACAGGCTGGTATTATAATATATTACTCTCTACCTCCCCCTACAGGCTGGTATTATAATAGGTTACTCTCTACCTCCCCCTACAGGCTGGTATTATAATATGTTACTCTCTACCTCCCCCTACAGGCTGGTATTATAATATGTTACTCTCTACCTCCCTCTACAGGCTGGTATTATACTATGTTACTCTCTACCTCCCCCTACAGACTGGTATTATACTATGTTACTCTCTACCTCCCCCTACAGGCTGGTATTATAATATGTTACTCTCTACCTCCCACTACAGGCTGGTATAATAATATGTTACTCTCTACCTCCCCCTACAGGCTGGTATTATAATATGTGACTCTCTACCTCCCCCTACAGGCTGGTATTATAATATGTTACTCTCTACCTCCCTCTACAGGCTGGTATTATAATATGTGACTCTCTACCTCCCCCTACAGGCTGGTATTATAATATGTTACTCTCTACCTCCCCCTAAAGGCTGGTATTATAATATGTGACTCTCTACCTCCCCCTACAGGCTGGTATTATAATATGTTACTCTCTACCTCCCCCTACAGGCTGGTATTATAATATGTTACTCTCTACCTCCCCCTACAGGCTGGTATTATAATATGTTACTCTCTACCTCCCACTACAGGCTGGTATTATAATATGTTACTCTCTACCTCCCCCTACAGGCTGGTATTATAATATGTTACTCTCTACCTCCCTCTACGGGCTGGTATTATAATATGTTACTCTCTACCTCCCCCTACAGACTGGTATTATACTATGTTACTCTCTACCTCCCCCTACAGGCTGGTATTATAATATGTTACTCTCTACCTCCCCCTACAGGCTGGTATAATAATATGTTACTCTCTACCAATCGATTGATCAATCGGTCGAACAATTAACCCCGGCCCCTCCCCCAGCCACTATGTGGGCGTGGCCTATCACCTTGGGGGTGTGGTTTCGAGCCGGGGGTGTGGCCTATTGGTGGGGGGGAAGTGGTTTGGAGCTGTGGGCTTGGCCTATCACCAAGGGGGTGTGGTTTGGAGCTATGGGCGTGGCCTATCGCCAAGGGGGTGTGGTTTAAGGGTAGGGGCGTGGCCTATCGACATGGGGGCGTGGTTTGGAGCTGGGGGCGTGGCCTGTTGGCTTGGGGCGAGGGGCTGTGGTTTGAAGCTTGGGGCGTGGCCTATCGCCATTGGGGCGTGGTTTGGAGCGGGGGGCGTGGCCTGTCGGCTTGGGGGCGTGGTTTACAGCAGTGGGACTCAAAAATAGCAGATCTACAAGCTCGTAGATCATAGCTCTACGAGCTTGTAGATCTGATATCGGCTGGGGTTGGGCGTGGCCTATCACCCCGGGGGGTGGGGTCTGATGCTGTGGGCGGGGCCTGTCGGCTTGGAGGCGTGGTTTGAAGCTGGGGGCGTGGCTTATCGGCTTGGGGGCGTGGTTTACAGCAGTGGGACTCAAAAATAGCGGATCTACAAGCTCGTAGATCATAGCTCTACGAGCTTGTAGATCTGATATCGGCTGGGGGTGGGCGTGGCCTATCACCCCGGGGGGTGGGGTCTGAAGCTCTGGGCGGGGCCTATTGGCTTGGGGGCGTGGCCTTTCCCGTTGGATTGGGGTCTTAAGCCGTGTGCTTGTCCTCTATCGGCGAGGGGTGTGTGGTTTGAAGCTGGGGGCGTGGCCTATCGCCATGGGGGCATGGTTTGGAGCGGGGGGCGTGGCCTGTCGGCTTGGGGGCGTGGTTTACAGCAGTGGGACTCAAAAATAGCAGATCTACAAGCTCGTAGAGCATAGCTCTACGAGCTTGTAGATCTGATATCGGCTGGGGTTGGGCGTGGCCTATCGCCCTGGGGGGTGGGGTCTGAAGCTGTGGGCGGGGCTTATTGGCTTGGGGGCGTGGTTTCAAGCCGGGGGCGTGGCCTTTCCCCTTGGATTGGGGTTTTAAGCTGTGTGCTTTTCCTCTATCGGCGAGGGGGCTGTGGTTTGAAGCTGGGGGCGTGGCCTATCGCCATGGGGGCGTGGTTTGGAGCGGGGGGCGGGGCCTGTCGGCTTGGGGGCGTGGCATTTCCCCTTGGATTGGGGTCTTAAGCCGTGTGCTTGTCCTCTATCGGCGAGGGGGTGAGGTTTGAAGCTGGGGGCGTGGCATATCGCCATGGGGGCGTGGTTTGGAGCTGGGGGCGTGGCCTGTTGGCTTGGGGGCGTGGTTTGCAGCAGTGGGACTCAAAAATAGCAGATCTACAAGCTCGTAGAGCATAGCTCTACGAGCTTGTAGATCTGATATCGGCTGGGGTTAGGCGTGGCCTATCACCCCGGGGGGTGGGGTCTGAAGCTGTGGGCGGGGCCTGTCGGCTTGGAGGCGTGGTTTGAAGCTGGGGGCGTGGCTTATCGGCTTGGGGGCGTGGTTTACAGCAGTGGGACTCAAAAATAGCGGATCTACAAGCTCGTAGATCATAGCTCTACGAGCTTGTAGATCTGATATCGGCTGGGGGTGGGCGTGGCCTATCACCCCGGGGTGTGGGGTCTGAAGCTGTGGGCGGGGCCTATTGGCTTGGGGGCGTGGTTTCAAGCCGGGGGCGTGGCCTTTCCCCTTGGATTGGGGTCTTAAAGAGGTGGTGCCATGTTTTTGCACTTTTTCTGTTTTTCATGTGTCTATGAGGTTGATAGAACTTCATTAAGCCCCCCGGTGGTGTTTTTATGGTGTTTTATGTCTTCTCTGACTATTTGGAGTTTTTTCCTGGAGGCTGAAACCTTGAGGGTCAAATGTGCCAATAGAGAAACAGCGCTTTAGTGACATCACAAAGCCCACACCCTCCCCCTCATTATCATAACACAACAGGTGTGGGCATGAGGAGGAGGAGGGACTAGGACAGGTGGGTGGTGCTAAGGTGGTGGAGGAGGTGCTAAGGTGAGAACCAGGTATACTTAATGCACTGGTGGGTGTGTCTACATAAAAACAACATTTTAACACTTACTGTACACTTTTTTTTTGTTGAAAAAAATCCTTACATAATAATAATACCTTATGATCAGGTTTTAGGGTTGAAAAATATCATGGCACTCCATCTTTAAGCCGTGTGCTTGTCCTCTATCGGCGAGGGGTGTGTGGTTTGAAGCTGGGGGCGTGGCCTATCGCCATGGGGATGTGGTTTGGAGCTGGGGGCGTGGCTTGTTGGCTTGGGGGCGTGGTATACAGCAGTGGGACTCAAAAATAGCAGATCTACAAGCTCGTAGAGCTATGCTCTACGAGCTTGTAGATCTGCTATTTTTTCGCCCCCAAGCCAATAGGCCCCGCCCACAGCTTCAGACCCCACCCTCCGGGGTGATAGGCCACGCCCACCCCCAGCCGATATCAGATCTAGAAGCTCGTAGAGCTATGATCTACGAGCTTGTAGATCTGCTATTTTTGAGTCCCACTGCTGTAAACCACGCCCCCAAGCCGACAGGCCACGCCCCCCGCTCCAAACAATGCCCCCATGGCGATAGGCCACGCCCCCAGCTTCAAACCACACACCCCTCGCCGATAGAGGACAAGCACACGGCTTAAGACCCCAATCCAAGGGGAAAGGCCACGCCCCCGGCTTGAAACCACGCCCCCAAGCCAATAGGCCCCGCCCACAGCTTCAGACCCCACCCTCCGGGGTGATAGGCCACGCCCACCCCCAGCCGATATCAGATCTAGAAGCTCGTAGAGCTATGATCTACGAGCTTGTAGATCTGCTATTTTTGAGTCCCACTGCTGTAAACCACGCCCCCAAGCCGACAGGCCACGCCCCCCGCTCCAAACAATGCCCCCATGGCGATAGGCCACGCCCCCAGCTTCAAACCACACACCCCTCGCCGATAGAGGACAAGCACACGGCTTAAGACCCCAATCCAAGGGGAAAGGCCACGCCCCCGGCTTGAAACCACGCCCCCAAGCCAATAGGCCCCGCCCACAGCTTCAGACCCCACCCTCCGGGGTGATAGGCCACGCCCACCCCCAGCCGATATCAGATCTAGAAGCTCGTAGAGCTATGATCTACGAGCTTGTAGATCTGCTATTTTTGAGTCCCACTGCTGTAAACCACGCCCCCAAGCCGACAGGCCACGCCCCCCGCTCCAAACCACGCCCCGATGGCGATAGGTCACGCCCCCAGCTTCAAGAGAGTAACATATTATAATACCAGCTTGTAGGGGGAGGTAGAGAGTAACATAGTATAATACCAGTCTGTAGGGGGAGGTAGAGAGTAACATATTATAATACCAGCCTGTAGAGGGAGGTAGAGAGTAACATATTATAATACCAGCCTGTAGGGGGAGGTAGAGAGTAAGATATTATAATACCAGCCTGTAGGGGGAGGTAGAGAGTCACATATTATAATACCAGCCTGTAGGGGGAGGTAGAGAGTCACATATTATAATACCAGCCTGTAGGGGGAGGTAGAGAGTCACATATTATAATACCAGCCTGTAGGGGGAGGTAGAGAGTCACATATTATAATACCAGCCTGTAGGGGGAGGTAGAGAGTCACATATTATAATACCAGTCTCTAGGGGAAGGTAGAGAGTAACATATTATAATACCAGCCTGTAGAGGGAGGTAGAGAGTAACATATTATAATACCAGCCTGTAGGGGGAGGTAGAGAGTAACATATTATAATACCAGCCTGTAGGGGGAGGTAGAGAGTAACATATTATAATACCAGCCTCTAGGGGGAGGTAGAGAGTAAAAAAAAAAAAAAAAAAAGGGGCGTGTCCATGACTTTCTCGGGCTGATTTGACCACTTTCCCGACATTTTAAAGATTCAGGAATAGCACCATTCAACTCAGCGCAAAAAAGTGAGTCAGAATAGCTATGATTTGATTAAAAAAAAAAAGAAAAAAAAAGGGGGCGTGTCCATGACTTTCTCGGGCTGATTTGACCACTTTCCCGACATTTTAAAGATTCAGGAATAGCACCATTCAACTCAGCGCAAAAAAGTGAGTCAGAATAGCTACGATTTGATTTAAAAAAAAAAAAAGGGGGCGTGTCCATGACTTTCTCGGGCTGATTTGACCACTTTCCCGACATTTTAAAGATTCAGGAATAGCACCATTCAACTCAGCGCAAAAAAGTGAGTCAGAATAGCTATGATTTGATTAAAAAAAAAAAGAAAAAAAAAGGGGGCGTGTCCATGACTTTCTCGGGCTGATTTGACCACTTTCCCGACATTTTAAAGATTCAGGAATAGCACCATTCAACTCAGCGCAAAAAAGTGAGTCAGAATAGCTATGATTTGATTAAAAAAAAAAAGAAAAAAAAAGGGGGCGTGTCCATGACTTTCTCGGGCTGATTTGACCACTTTCCCGACATTTTAAAGATTCAGGAATAGCACCATTCAACTCAGCGCAAAAAAAGTGAGTCAGAATAGCTATGATTTGATTTAAAAAAAAAAAAAGGGGGCGTGTCCATGACTTTCTCGGGCTGATTTGACCACTTTCCCGACATTTTAAAGATTCAGGAATAGCACCATTCAACTCAGCGCAAAAAAGTAAGTCAGAATAGCTATGATTTGATTAGAAAAAAAAAAAAGGGGGCGTGTCCATGACTTTCTCGGGCTGATTTGACCACTTTCCCGACATTTTAAAGATTCAGGAATAGCACCATTCAACTCAGCGCAAAAAAGTAAGTCAGAATAGCTATGATTTGATAAAAAAAAAAAGAAAAAAAAAGGGGGCGTGTCCATGACTTTCTCGGGCTGATTTGACCACTTTCCCGACATTTTAAAGATTCAGGAATAGCACCATTCAACTCAGCGCAAAAAAGTGAGTCAGAATAGCTATGATTTGATTTAAAAAAAAAAAAAAAAAAAGGGGGGCGTGTCCATGACTTTCTCGGGCTGATTTGACCACTTTTCCGACATTTTAAAGATTCAGGAATAGCACCATTCAACTCAGCGCAAAAAAGTGAGTCAGAATAGCTATGATTTGATTTAAAAAAAAAAAAAAAAAAGGGGGGCGTGTCCATGACTTTCTCGGGCTGATTTGACCACTTTTCCGACATTTAAAAGATTCAGGAATAGCACCATTCAACTCAGCGCAAAAAAGTAAGTCAGAATAGCTATGATTTGATTAAAAAAAAAAAAAAAAAGGGGGCGTGTCCATGACTTTCTCGGGCTGATTTGACCACTTTCCCGACATTTTAAAGATTCAGGAATAGCACCATTCAACTCAGCGCAAAAAAAGTAAGTCAGAATAGCTATGATTTGATTAAAAAAAAAAAAAAAAAAAAGGGGGCGTGTCCATGACTTTCTCGGGCTGATTTGACCACTTTCCCGACATTTTAAAGATTCAGGAATAGCACCATTCAACTCAGCGCAAAAAAGTGAGTCAGAATAGCTATGATTTGATTTAAAAAAAAAAAAAAAAAAAAAAGAGGGCGTGTCCATGACTTTCTCGGGCTGATTTGACCACTTTTCCGACATTTAAAAGATTCAGGAATAGCACCATTCAACTCAGCGCAAAAAAGTAAGTCAGAATAGCTATGATTTGATGAAAAAAAAAAAAAAAAAAAAAAAAAAAAAGGGGGCGTGTCCATGACTTTCTCGGGCTGATTTGACCACTTTTCCGACATTTAAAAGATTCAGGAATAGCACCATTCAACTCAGCGCAAAAAAGTAAGTCAGAATAGCTATGATTTGATTAAAAAAAAAAAAAAAAAAAGGGGGCGTGTCCATGACTTTCTCGGGCTGATTTGACCACTTTCCCGACATTTTAAAGATTCAGGAATAGCACCATTCAACTCAGCGCAAAAAAGTAAGTCAGAATAGCTATGATTTGATTAAAAAAAAAAAAAAAAAAAGGGGGCGTGTCCATGACTTTCTCGGGCTGATTTGACCACTTTCCCGACATTTTAAAGATTCAGGAATAGCACCATTCAACTCAGCGCAAAAAAGTGAGTCAGAATAGCTATGATTTGATTTAAAAAAAAAAAATAAAAAAAGAGGGCGTGTCCATGACTTTCTCGGGCTGATTTGACCACTTTTCCGACATTTAAAAGATTCAGGAATAGCACCATTCAACTCAGCGCAAAAAAGTAAGTCAGAATAGCTATGATTTGATGAAAAACAAACAAAAAAAACAAAAAAACAAAGGGGGCGTGTCCATGACTTTCTCGGGCTGATTTGACCACTTTCCCGACATTTTAAAGATTCGGGAATGGCACCATTCAACTCAGCGCAAAAAAGTAAGTCAGAATAGCTATGATTTGATTAAAAAAAAAAAAAAAAAAAAGGGGGCGTGTCCATGACTTTCTCGGGCTGATTTGACCACTTTCCCGACATTTTAAAGATTCAGGAATAGCACCATTCAACTCAGCGCAAAAAAAGTAAGTCAGAATAGCTATGATTTGATTAAAAAAAAAAAAAAAAAAAAGGGGGCGTGTCTATGACTTTCTCGGGCTGATTTGACCACTTTCCCGACATTTTAAAAATTCAGGAATAGCACCATTCAACTCAGCGCAAAAAAGTAAGTCAGAATAGCTATGATTTGATTAAAAAAAAAAAAAAAAAAAGGGGGCGTGTCCATGACTTTCTCGGGCTGATTTGACCACTTTCCCGACATTTTAAAGATTCAGGAATAGCACCATTCAACTCAGCGCAAAAAAGTGAGTCAGAATAGCTATGATTTGATTTAAAAAAAAAAAAAAAAAAAGAGGGCGTGTCCATGACTTTCTCGGGCTGATTTGACCACTTTTCCGACATTTAAAAGATTCAGGAATAGCACCATTCAACTCAGCGCAAAAAAGTAAGTCAGAATAGCTATGATTTGATTAAAAAAAAAAAAAAAAAAAAAAAGGGGGGCGTGTCCATGACTTTCTCGGGCTGATTTGACCACTTTCCCGACATTTTAAAGATTCAGGAATAGCACCATTCAACTCAGCGCAAAAAAGTGAGTCGGAATAGCTATGATTTGATTTAAAAAAAAAAAAAAAAAAGAGGGCGTGTCCATGACTTTCTCGGGCTGATTTGACCACTTTTCCGACATTTAAAAGATTCAGGAATAGCACCATTCAACTCAGCGCAAAAAAGTAAGTCAGAATAGCTATGATTTGATAAAAAAAAAAAAAAAAAAAAACAAACAAAGGGGGCGTGTCCATGACTTTCTCGGGCTGATTTGACCACTTTCCCGACATTTTAAAGATTCGGGAATGGCACCATTCAACTCAGCGCAAAAAAGTAAGTCAGAATAGCTATGATTTGATTAAAAAAAAAAAAAAAAAAAAGGGGGCGTGTCCATGACTTTCTCGGGCTGATTTGACCACTTTCCCGACATTTTAAAGATTCAGGAATAGCACCATTCAACTCAGCGCAAAAAAGTAAGTCAGAATAGCTATGATTTGATAAAAAAAAAAAAAAAAAAAAAGGGGGCGTGTCCATGACTTTCTCGGGCTGATTTGACCACTTTCCCGACATTTTAAAGATTCAGGAATAGCACCATTCAACTCAGCGCAAAAAAGTAAGTCAGAATAGCTATGATTTGATAAAAAAAAAAAAAAAAAAAAGGGGGCGTGTCCATGACTTTCTCGGGCTGATTTGACCACTTTCCCGACATTTTAAAGATTCAGGAATAGCACCATTCAACTCAGCGCAAAAAAGTGAGTCAGAATAGCTATGATTTGATTAAAAAAAAAAGAAAAAAAAGGGGGGCGTGTCCATGACTTTCTCGGGCTGATTTGACCACTTTCCCGACATTTTAAAGATTCAGGAATAGCACCATTCAACTCAGCGCAAAAAAGTAAGTCAGAATAGCTATGATTTGATTAAAAAAAAAAAAAAAAAAAAGGGGGCGTGTCCATGACTTTCTCGGGCTGATTTGACCACTTTCCCGACATTTTAAAGATTCAGGAATAGCACCATTCAACTCAGCGCAAAAAAGTGAGTCAGAATAGCTATGATTTGATTTAAAAAATAAATAAAAAAAGGGGGCGTGTCCATGACTTTCTTAGGCTGATTTGACCACTTTCCCGACATTTTAAAGATTCAGGAATAGCACCATTCAACTCAGCGCAAAAAAGTAAGTCAGAATAGCTATGATTTGATTAAAAAAAAAAAAAAGGGGGCGTGTCCATGACTTTCTCGGGCTGATTTGACCACTTTCCCGACATTTTAAAGATTCAGGAATAGCACCATTCAACTCAGCGCAAAAAAGTGAGTCAGAATAGCTATGATTTGATTTAAAAAATAAATAAAAAAAGGGGGCGTGTCCATGACTTTCTTGGGCTGATTTGACCACTTTCCCGACATTTTAAAGATTCAGGAATAGCACCATTCAACTCAGCGCAAAAAAAGTAAGTCAGAATAGCTATGATTTGATTAAAAAAAAAAAAAAAAAAAGGGGGCGTGTCCATGACTTTCTCGGGCTGATTTGACCACTTTCCCGACATTTTAAAGATTCAGGAATAGCACCATTCAACTCAGCGCAAAAAAGTGAGTCAGAATAGCTATGATTTGATTTAAAAAAAAAAAAAAAAAAAGAGGGCGTGTCCATGACTTTCTCGGGCTGATTTGACCACTTTTCCGACATTTAAAAGATTCAGGAATAGCACCATTCAACTCAGCGCAAAAAAGTAAGTCAGAATAGCTATGATTTGATTTAAAAAATAAATAAAAAAAGGGGGCGTGTCCATGACTTTCTTGGGCTGATTTGACCACTTTCCCGACATTTTAAAGATTCAGGAATAGCACCATTCAACTCAGCGCAAAAAAAGTAAGTCAGAATAGCTATGATTTGATTAAAAAAAAAAAAAAAAAAAGGGGGCGTGTCCATGACTTTCTCGGGCTGATTTGACCACTTTCCCGACATTTTAAAGATTCAGGAATAGCACCATTCAACTCAGCGCAAAAAAGTGAGTCAGAATAGCTATGATTTGATTAAAAAAAAAAAAAAAAAAAGGGGGCGTGTCCATGACTTTCTCGGGCTGATTTGACCACTTTCCCGACATTTTAAAGATTCAGGAATAGCACCATTCAACTCAGCGCAAAAAAGTGAGTCAGAATAGCTATGATTTGATTTAAAAAAAAAAAAAAAAAAAGAGGGCGTGTCCATGACTTTCTCGGGCTGATTTGACCACTTTTCCGACATTTAAAAGATTCAGGAATAGCACCATTCAACTCAGCGCAAAAAAGTAAGTCAGAATAGCTATGATTTGATTAAAAAAAAAAAAAAAAAAAGGGGGCGTGTCCATGACTTTCTCGGGCTGATTTGACCACTTTCCCGACATTTTAAAGATTCAGGAATAGCACCATTCAACTCAGCGCAAAAAAGTAAGTCAGAATAGCTATGATTTGATTAAAAAAAAAGAAAAAAAAGGTGGGCGTGTCCATGACTTTCTCGGGCTGATTTGACCACTTTCCCGACATTTTAAAGATTCAGGAATAGCACCATTCAACTCAGCGCAAAAAAGTAAGTCAGAATAGCTATGATTTGATTAAAAAAAAAAAAAAAAAAAGGGGGCGTGTCCATGACTTTCTCGGGCTGATTTGACCACTTTCCCGACATTTTAAAGATTCAGGAATAGCACCATTCAACTCAGCGCAAAAAAGTAAGTCAGAATAGCTATGATTTGATTAAAAAAAAAAGAAAAAAAAGGTGGGCGTGTCCATGACTTTCTCGGGCTGATTTGACCACTTTCCCGACATTTTAAAGATTCAGGAATAGCACCATTCAACTCAGCGCAAAAAAAGTAAGTCAGAATAGCTATGATTTGATTAAAAAAAAAAAAAAAAAAAGGGGGCGTGTCCATGACTTTCTCGGGCTGATTTGACCACTTTCCCGACATTTTAAAGATTCAGGAATAGCACCATTCAACTCAGCGCAAAAAAGTAAGTCAGAATAGCTATGATTTGATTAAAAAAAAAGAAAAAAAAGGTGGGCGTGTCCATGACTTTCTCGGGCTGATTTGACCACTTTCCCGACATTTTAAAGATTCAGGAATAGCACCATTCAACTCAGCGCAAAAAAGTAAGTCAGAATAGCTATGATTTGATTAAAAAAAAAAAAAAAAAAAAGGGGGCGTGTCCATGACTTTCTCGGGCTGATTTGACCACTTTCCCGACATTTTAAAGATTCAGGAATAGCACCATTCAACTCAGCGCAAAAAAGTAAGTCAGAATAGCTATGATTTGATTAAAAAAAAAAGAAAAAAAAGGTGGGCGTGTCCATGACTTTCTCGGGCTGATTTGACCACTTTCCCGACATTTTAAAGATTCAGGAATAGCACCATTCAACTCAGCGCAAAAAAAGTAAGTCAGAATAGCTATGATTTGATTAAAAAAAAAAAAAAAAAAAGGGGGCGTGTCCATGACTTTCTCGGGCTGATTTGACCACTTTCCCGACATTTTAAAGATTCAGGAATAGCACCATTCAACTCAGCGCAAAAAAAGTAAGTCAGAATAGCTATGATTTGATTAAAAAAAAAAAAAAAAAAAGGGGGCGTGTCCATGACTTTCTCGGGCTGATTTGACCACTTTCCCGACATTTTAAAGATTCAGGAATAGCACCATTCAACTCAGCGCAAAAAAGTAAGTCAGAATAGCTATGATTTGATTAAAAAAAAAGAAAAAAAAGGTGGGCGTGTCCATGACTTTCTCGGGCTGATTTGACCACTTTCCCGACATTTTAAAGATTCAGGAATAGCACCATTCAACTCAGCGCAAAAAAGTAAGTCAGAATAGCTATGATTTGATTAAAAAAAAAAAAAAAAAAAAGGGGGCGTGTCCATGACTTTCTCGGGCTGATTTGACCACTTTCCCGACATTTTAAAGATTCAGGAATAGCACCATTCAACTCAGCGCAAAAAAGTAAGTCAGAATAGCTATGATTTGATTAAAAAAAAAAGAAAAAAAAGGTGGGCGTGTCCATGACTTTCTCGGGCTGATTTGACCACTTTCCCGACATTTTAAAGATTCAGGAATAGCACCATTCAACTCAGCGCAAAAAAAGTAAGTCAGAATAGCTATGATTTGATTAAAAAAAAAAAAAAAAAAAGGGGGCGTGTCCATGACTTTCTCGGGCTGATTTGACCACTTTCCCGACATTTTAAAGATTCAGGAATAGCACCATTCAACTCAGCGCAAAAAAGTGAGTCAGAATAGCTATGATTTGATTTAAAAAAAAAAAAAAAAAAAGAGGGCGTGTCCATGACTTTCTCGGGCTGATTTGACCACTTTTCCGACATTTAAAAGATTCAGGAATAGCACCATTCAACTCAGCGCAAAAAAGTAAGTCAGAATAGCTATGATTTGATTAAAAAAAAAAAAAAAAAAAAAGGGGGGCGTGTCCATGACTTTCTCGGGCTGATTTGACCACTTTCCCGACATTTTAAAGATTCAGGAATAGCACCATTCAACTCAGCGCAAAAAAGTGAGTCGGAATAGCTATGATTTGATTTAAAAAAATAAAAAAAAAAGAGGGCGTGTCCATGACTTTCTCGGGCTGATTTGACCACTTTTCCGACATTTAAAAGATTCAGGAATAGCACCATTCAACTCAGCGCAAAAAAGTAAGTCAGAATAGCTATGATTTGATAAAAAAAAAAAAAAAAAAAAAAAAACAAAGGGGGCGTGTCCATGACTTTCTCGGGCTGATTTGACCACTTTCCCGACATTTTAAAGATTCGGGAATGGCACCATTCAACTCAGCGCAAAAAAGTAAGTCAGAATAGCTATGATTTGATTAAAAAAAAAAAAAAAAAAAAGGGGGCGTGTCCATGACTTTCTCGGGCTGATTTGACCACTTTCCCGACATTTTAAAGATTCAGGAATAGCACCATTCAACTCAGCGCAAAAAAGTAAGTCAGAATAGCTATGATTTGATAAAAAAAAAAAAAAAAAAAAAGGGGGCGTGTCCATGACTTTCTCGGGCTGATTTGACCACTTTCCCGACATTTTAAAGATTCAGGAATAGCACCATTCAACTCAGCGCAAAAAAGTAAGTCAGAATAGCTATGATTTGATTAAAAAAAAAAGAAAAAAAAGGGGGGCGTGTCCATGACTTTCTCGGGCTGATTTGACCACTTTCCCGACATTTTAAAGATTCAGGAATAGCACCATTCAACTCAGCGCAAAAAAGTAAGTCAGAATAGCTATGATTTGATTAAAAAAAAAAAAAAAAAAAAGGGGGCGTGTCCATGACTTTCTCGGGCTGATTTGACCACTTTCCCGACATTTTAAAGATTCAGGAATAGCACCATTCAACTCAGCGCAAAAAAGTGAGTCAGAATAGCTATGATTTGATTTAAAAAATAAATAAAAAAAGGGGGCGTGTCCATGACTTTCTTAGGCTGATTTGACCACTTTCCCGACATTTTAAAGATTCAGGAATAGCACCATTCAACTCAGCGCAAAAAAGTAAGTCAGAATAGCTATGATTTGATTAAAAAAAAAAAAAAGGGGGCGTGTCCATGACTTTCTCGGGCTGATTTGACCACTTTCCCGACATTTTAAAGATTCAGGAATAGCACCATTCAACTCAGCGCAAAAAAGTGAGTCAGAATAGCTATGATTTGATTTAAAAAATAAATAAAAAAAGGGGGCGTGTCCATGACTTTCTTGGGCTGATTTGACCACTTTCCCGACATTTTAAAGATTCAGGAATAGCACCATTCAACTCAGCGCAAAAAAAGTAAGTCAGAATAGCTATGATTTGATTAAAAAAAAAAAAAAAAAAAGGGGGCGTGTCCATGACTTTCTCGGGCTGATTTGACCACTTTCCCGACATTTTAAAGATTCAGGAATAGCACCATTCAACTCAGCGCAAAAAAGTGAGTCAGAATAGCTATGATTTGATTTAAAAAAAAAAAAAAAAAAAGAGGGCGTGTCCATGACTTTCTCGGGCTGATTTGACCACTTTTCCGACATTTAAAAGATTCAGGAATAGCACCATTCAACTCAGCGCAAAAAAGTAAGTCAGAATAGCTATGATTTGATTTAAAAAATAAATAAAAAAAGGGGGCGTGTCCATGACTTTCTTGGGCTGATTTGACCACTTTCCCGACATTTTAAAGATTCAGGAATAGCACCATTCAACTCAACGCAAAAAAAGTAAGTCAGAATAGCTATGATTTGATTAAAAAAAAAAAAAAAAAAAGGGGCGTGTCCATGACTTTCTCGGGCTGATTTGACCACTTTCCCGACATTTTAAAGATTCAGGAATAGCACCATTCAACTCAGCGCAAAAAAGTGAGTCAGAATAGCTATGATTTGATTTAAAAAAAAAAAAAAAAAAAGAGGGCGTGTCCATGACTTTCTCGGGCTGATTTGACCACTTTTCCGACATTTAAAAGATTCAGGAATAGCACCATTCAACTCAGCGCAAAAAAGTAAGTCAGAATAGCTATGATTTGATGAAAAAAAAAAAAAAAAAAAAAAGGGGGCGTGTCCATGACTTTCTCGGGCTGATTTGACCACTTTTCCGACATTTAAAAGATTCAGGAATAGCACCATTCAACTCAGCGCAAAAAAGTAAGTCAGAATAGCTATGATTTGATTAAAAAAAAAAAAAAAAAAAGGGGGCGTGTCCATGACTTTCTCGGGCTGATTTAACCACTTTCCCGACATTTTAAAGATTCAGGAATAGCACCATTCAACTCAGCGCAAAAAAGTAAGTCAGAATAGCTATGATTTGATTAAAAAAAAAAAAAAAAAAAGGGGGCGTGTCCATGACTTTCTCGGGCTGATTTGACCACTTTCCCGACATTTTAAAGATTCAGGAATAGCACCATTCAACTCAGCGCAAAAAAAGTAAGTCAGAATAGCTATGATTTGATTAAAAAAAAAAAAAAAAAAAGGGGGCGTGTCCATGACTTTCTCGGGCTGATTTGACCACTTTCCCGACATTTTAAAGATTCAGGAATAGCACCATTCAACTCAGCGCAAAAAAGTGAGTCAGAATAGCTATGATTTGATTTAAAAAAAAAAAAAAAAAAAGAGGGCGTGTCCATGACTTTCTCGGGCTGATTTGACCACTTTTCCGACATTTAAAAGATTCAGGAATAGCACCATTCAACTCAGCGCAAAAAAGTAAGTCAGAATAGCTATGATTTGATTTAAAAAATAAATAAAAAAAGGGGGCGTGTCCATGACTTTCTTGGGCTGATTTGACCACTTTCCCGACATTTTAAAGATTCAGGAATAGCACCATTCAACTCAGCGCAAAAAAAGTAAGTCAGAATAGCTATGATTTGATTAAAAAAAAAAAAAAAAAAAGGGGGCGTGTCCATGACTTTCTCGGGCTGATTTGACCACTTTCCCGACATTTTAAAGATTCAGGAATAGCACCATTCAACTCAGCGCAAAAAAGTGAGTCAGAATAGCTATGATTTGATTTAAAAAAAAAAAAAAAAAAAGAGGGCGTGTCCATGACTTTCTCGGGCTGATTTGACCACTTTTCCGACATTTAAAAGATTCAGGAATAGCACCATTCAACTCAGCGCAAAAAAGTAAGTCAGAATAGCTATGATTTGATGAAAAAAAAAAAAAAAAAAAAAAGGGGGCGTGTCCATGACTTTCTCGGGCTGATTTGACCACTTTTCCGACATTTAAAAGATTCAGGAATAGCACCATTCAACTCAGCGCAAAAAAGTAAGTCAGAATAGCTATGATTTGATTAAAAAAAAAAAAAAAAAAAGGGGGCGTGTCCATGACTTTCTCGGGCTGATTTAACCACTTTCCCGACATTTTAAAGATTCAGGAATAGCACCATTCAACTCAGCGCAAAAAAGTAAGTCAGAATAGCTATGATTTGATTAAAAAAAAAAAAAAAAAAAAGGGGGCGTGTCCATGACTTTCTCGGGCTGATTTGACCACTTTCCCGACATTTTAAAGATTCAGGAATAGCACCATTCAACTCAGCGCAAAAAAGTAAGTCAGAATAGCTATGATTTGATTAAAAAAAAAAAAAAAAAAAAAAGGGGGCGTGTCCATGACTTTCTCGGGCTGATTTGACCACTTTCCCGACATTTTAAAGATTCAGGAATAGCACCATTCAACTCAGCGCAAAAAAGTGAGTCAGAATAGCTATGATTTGATTTAAAAAAAAAAAAAAAAAAGAGGGCGTGTCCATGACTTTCTCGGGCTGATTTGACCACTTTTCCGACATTTAAAAGATTCAGGAATAGCACCATTCAACTCAGCGCAAAAAAGTAAGTCAGAATAGCTATGATTTGATAAAAAAAAAAAAAACAAACAAAGGGGGCGTGTCCATGACTTTCTCGGGCTGATTTGACCACTTTCCCGACATTTTAAAGATTCAGGAATAGCACCATTCAACTCAGCGCAAAAAAGTGAGTCAGAATAGCTATGATTTGATTTAAAAAATAAATAAAAAAAGGGGGCGTGTCCATGACTTTCTTGGGCTGATTTGACCACTTTCCCGACATTTTAAAGATTCAGGAATAGCACCATTCAACTCAGCGCAAAAAAAGTAAGTCAGAATAGCTATGATTTGATTAAAAAAAAAAAAAAAAAAGGGGGCGTGTCCATGACTTTCTCGGGCTGATTTGACCACTTTCCCGACATTTTAAAGATTCAGGAATAGCACCATTCAACTCAGCGCAAAAAAGTGAGTCAGAATAGCTATGATTTGATTTAAAAAAAATATAAAAAAAAGAGGGCGTGTCCATGACTTTCTCGGGCTGATTTGACCACTTTTCCGACATTTAAAAGATTCAGGAATAGCACCATTCAACTCAGCGCAAAAAAGTAAGTCAGAATAGCTATGATTTGATTAAAAAAAAAAAAAAAAAAAGGGGGCGTGTCCATGACTTTCTCGGGCTGATTTAACCACTTTCCCGACATTTTAAAGATTCAGGAATAGCACCATTCAACTCAGCGCAAAAAAGTAAGTCAGAATAGCTATGATTTGATTAAAAAAAAAAAAAAAAAAAAGGGGGCGTGTCCATGACTTTCTCGGGCTGATTTGACCACTTTCCCGACATTTTAAAGATTCAGGAATAGCACCATTCAACTCAGCGCAAAAAAAGTAAGTCAGAATAGCTATGATTTGATTAAAAAAAAAAAAAAAAAAAGGGGGCGTGTCCATGACTTTCTCGGGCTGATTTGACCACTTTCCCGACATTTTAAAGATTCAGGAATAGCACCATTCAACTCAGCGCAAAAAAGTGAGTCAGAATAGCTATGATTTGATTTAAAAAAAAAAAAAAAAAAAGAGGGCGTGTCCATGACTTTCTCGGGCTGATTTGACCACTTTTCCGACATTTAAAAGATTCAGGAATAGCACCATTCAACTCAGCGCAAAAAAGTAAGTCAGAATAGCTATGATTTGATTTAAAAAATAAATAAAAAAAGGGGGCGTGTCCATGACTTTCTTGGGCTGATTTGACCACTTTCCCGACATTTTAAAGATTCAGGAATAGCACCATTCAACTCAGCGCAAAAAAAGTAAGTCAGAATAGCTATGATTTGATTAAAAAAAAAAAAAAAAAAAGGGGGCGTGTCCATGACTTTCTCGGGCTGATTTGACCACTTTCCCGACATTTTAAAGATTCAGGAATAGCACCATTCAACTCAGCGCAAAAAAGTGAGTCAGAATAGCTATGATTTGATTTAAAAAAAAAAAAAAAAAAAGAGGGCGTGTCCATGACTTTCTCGGGCTGATTTGACCACTTTTCCGACATTTAAAAGATTCAGGAATAGCACCATTCAACTCAGCGCAAAAAAGTAAGTCAGAATAGCTATGATTTGATGAAAAAAAAAAAAAAAAAAAAAAGGGGGCGTGTCCATGACTTTCTCGGGCTGATTTGACCACTTTTCCGACATTTAAAAGATTCAGGAATAGCACCATTCAACTCAGCGCAAAAAAGTAAGTCAGAATAGCTATGATTTGATTAAAAAAAAAAAAAAAAAAAGGGGGCGTGTCCATGACTTTCTCGGGCTGATTTAACCACTTTCCCGACATTTTAAAGATTCAGGAATAGCACCATTCAACTCAGCGCAAAAAAGTAAGTCAGAATAGCTATGATTTGATTAAAAAAAAAAAAAAAAAAAAGGGGGCGTGTCCATGACTTTCTCGGGCTGATTTGACCACTTTCCCGACATTTTAAAGATTCAGGAATAGCACCATTCAACTCAGCGCAAAAAAGTAAGTCAGAATAGCTATGATTTGATTAAAAAAAAAAAAAAAAAAAAAGGGGGCGTGTCCATGACTTTCTCGGGCTGATTTGACCACTTTCCCGACATTTTAAAGATTCAGGAATAGCACCATTCAACTCAGCGCAAAAAAGTGAGTCAGAATAGCTATGATTTGATTTAAAAAAAAAAAAAAAAAAGAGGGCGTGTCCATGACTTTCTCGGGCTGATTTGACCACTTTTCCGACATTTAAAAGATTCAGGAATAGCACCATTCAACTCAGCGCAAAAAAGTAAGTCAGAATAGCTATGATTTGATAAAAAAAAAAAAAACAAACAAAGGGGGCGTGTCCATGACTTTCTCGGGCTGATTTGACCACTTTCCCGACATTTTAAAGATTCAGGAATAGCACCATTCAACTCAGCGCAAAAAAGTGAGTCAGAATAGCTATGATTTGATTTAAAAAATAAATAAAAAAAGGGGGCGTGTCCATGACTTTCTTGGGCTGATTTGACCACTTTCCCGACATTTTAAAGATTCAGGAATAGCACCATTCAACTCAGCGCAAAAAAAGTAAGTCAGAATAGCTATGATTTGATTAAAAAAAAAAAAAAAAAAGGGGGCGTGTCCATGACTTTCTCGGGCTGATTTGACCACTTTCCCGACATTTTAAAGATTCAGGAATAGCACCATTCAACTCAGCGCAAAAAAGTGAGTCAGAATAGCTATGATTTGATTTAAAAAAAATATAAAAAAAAGAGGGCGTGTCCATGACTTTCTCGGGCTGATTTGACCACTTTTCCGACATTTAAAAGATTCAGGAATAGCACCATTCAACTCAGCGCAAAAAAGTAAGTCAGAATAGCTATGATTTGATTTAAAAAATAAATAAAAAAAGGGGGCGTGTCCATGACTTTCTTGGGCTGATTTGACCACTTTCCCGACATTTTAAAGATTCAGGAATAGCACCATTCAACTCAGCGCAAAAAAAGTAAGTCAGAATAGCTATGATTTGATTAAAAAAAAAAAAAAAAAAGGGGGCGTGTCCATGACTTTCTCGGGCTGATTTGACCACTTTCCCGACATTTTAAAGATTCAGGAATAGCACCATTCAACTCAGCGCAAAAAAGTGAGTCAGAATAGCTATGATTTGATTTAAAAAAAAAAAAAAAAAAAGAGGGCGTGTCCATGACTTTCTCGGGCTGATTTGACCACTTTTCCGACATTTAAAAGATTCAGGAATAGCACCATTCAACTCAGCGCAAAAAAGTAAGTCAGAATAGCTATGATTTGATGAAAAAAAAAAAAAAAAAAAAAAAAAAAAGGGGGCGTGTCCATGACTTTCTCGGGCTGATTTGACCACTTTTCCGACATTTAAAAGATTCAGGAATAGCACCATTCAACTCAGCGCAAAAAAGTAAGTCAGAATAGCTATGATTTGATTAAAAAAAAAAAAAAAAAAAGGGGGCGTGTCCATGACTTTCTCGGGCTGATTTAACCACTTTCCCGACATTTTAAAGATTCAGGAATAGCACCATTCAACTCAGCGCAAAAAAGTAAGTCAGAATAGCTATGATTTGATTAAAAAAAAAAAAAAAAAAAGGGGGCGTGTCCATGACTTTCTCGGGCTGATTTGACCACTTTCCCGACATTTTAAAGATTCAGGAATAGCACCATTCAACTCAGCGCAAAAAAGTAAGTCAGAATAGCTATGATTTGATTAAAAAAAAAAAAAAAAAAAAAGGGGGCGTGTCCATGACTTTCTCGGGCTGATTTGACCACTTTCCCGACATTTTAAAGATTCAGGAATAGCACCATTCAACTCAGCGCAAAAAAGTGAGTCAGAATAGCTATGATTTGATTTAAAAAAAAAAAAAAAAAAGAGGGCGTGTCCATGACTTTCTCGGGCTGATTTGACCACTTTTCCGACATTTAAAAGATTCAGGAATAGCACCATTCAACTCAGCGCAAAAAAGTAAGTCAGAATAGCTATGATTTGATTTAAAAAAAAAAAAAAAAAAGAGGGCGTGTCCATGACTTTCTCGGGCTGATTTGACCACTTTTCCGACATTTAAAAGATTCAGGAATAGCACCATTCAACTCAGCGCAAAAAAGTAAGTCAGAATAGCTATGATTTGATAAAAAAAAAAAAAACAAACAAAGGGGGCGTGTCCATGACTTTCTCGGGCTGATTTGACCACTTTCCCGACATTTTAAAGATTCAGGAATAGCACCATTCAACTCAGCGCAAAAAAGTGAGTCAGAATAGCTATGATTTGATTTAAAAAATAAATAAAAAAAGGGGGCGTGTCCATGACTTTCTTGGGCTGATTTGACCACTTTCCCGACATTTTAAAGATTCAGGAATAGCACCATTCAACTCAGCGCAAAAAAAGTAAGTCAGAATAGCTATGATTTGATTAAAAAAAAAAAAAAAAAAGGGGGCGTGTCCATGACTTTCTCGGGCTGATTTGACCACTTTCCCGACATTTTAAAGATTCAGGAATAGCACCATTCAACTCAGCGCAAAAAAGTGAGTCAGAATAGCTATGATTTGATTTAAAAAAAATATAAAAAAAAGAGGGCGTGTCCATGACTTTCTCGGGCTGATTTGACCACTTTTCCGACATTTAAAAGATTCAGGAATAGCACCATTCAACTCAGCGCAAAAAAGTAAGTCAGAATAGCTATGATTTGATTTAAAAAATAAATAAAAAAAGGGGGCGTGTCCATGACTTTCTTGGGCTGATTTGACCACTTTCCCGACATTTTAAAGATTCAGGAATAGCACCATTCAACTCAGCGCAAAAAAAGTAAGTCAGAATAGCTATGATTTGATTAAAAAAAAAAAAAAAAAAAGGGGGCGTGTCCATGACTTTCTCGGGCTGATTTGACCACTTTCCCGACATTTTAAAGATTCAGGAATAGCACCATTCAACTCAGCGCAAAAAAGTGAGTCAGAATAGCTATGATTTGATTTAAAAAAAAAAAAAAAAAAGAGGGCGTGTCCATGACTTTCTCGGGCTGATTTGACCACTTTTCCGACATTTAAAAGATTCAGGAATAGCACCATTCAACTCAGCGCAAAAAAGTAAGTCAGCATAGCTATGATTTGATGAAAAAAAAAAAAAAAAAAAAAAAAAAAAGGGGGCGTGTCCATGACTTTCTCGGGCTGATTTGACCACTTTTCCGACATTTAAAAGATTCAGGAATAGCACCATTCAACTCAGCGCAAAAAAGTAAGTCAGAATAGCTATGATTTGATTAAAAAAAAAAAAAAAAAAAGGGGGCGTGTCCATGACTTTCTCGGGCTGATTTAACCACTTTCCCGACATTTTAAAGATTCAGGAATAGCACCATTCAACTCAGCGCAAAAAAGTAAGTCAGAATAGCTATGATTTGATTAAAAAAAAAAAAAAAAAAAGGGGGCGTGTCCATGACTTTCTCGGGCTGATTTGACCACTTTCCCGACATTTTAAAGATTCAGGAATAGCACCATTCAACTCAGCGCAAAAAAGTAAGTCAGAATAGCTATGATTTGATTAAAAAAAAAAAAAAAAAAAAAAGGGGGCGTGTCCATGACTTTCTCGGGCTGATTTGACCACTTTCCCGACATTTTAAAGATTCAGGAATAGCACCATTCAACTCAGCGCAAAAAAGTGAGTCAGAATAGCTATGATTTGATTTAAAAAAAAAAAAAAAAAAAGAAGAGGGCGTGTCCATGACTTTCTCGGGCTGATTTGACCACTTTTCCGACATTTAAAAGATTCAGGAATAGCACCATTCAACTCAGCGCAAAAAAGTAAGTCAGAATAGCTATGATTTGATGAAAAAAAAAAAAAAAAAAAAAAAAAAAAAGGGGGCGTGTCCATGACTTTCTCGGGCTGATTTGACCACTTTTCCGACATTTAAAAGATTCAGGAATAGCACCATTCAACTCAGCGCAAAAAAGTAAGTCAGAATAGCTATGATTTGATTAAAAAAAAAAAAAAAAAAAGGGGGCGTGTCCATGACTTTCTCGGGCTGATTTAACCACTTTCCCGACATTTTAAAGATTCAGGAATAGCACCATTCAACTCAGCGCAAAAAAGTAAGTCAGAATAGCTATGATTTGATTAAAAAAAAAAAAAAAAAAAGGGGGCGTGTCCATGACTTTCTCGGGCTGATTTGACCACTTTCCCGACATTTTAAAGATTCAGGAATAGCACCATTCAACTCAGCGCAAAAAAGTAAGTCAGAATAGCTATGATTTGATTAAAAAAAAAAAAAAAAAAAAAGGGGGCGTGTCCATGACTTTCTCGGGCTGATTTGACCACTTTCCCGACATTTTAAAGATTCAGGAATAGCACCATTCAACTCAGCGCAAAAAAGTGAGTCAGAATAGCTATGATTTGATTAAAAAAAAAAAAAAAAAAAGAGGGCGTGTCCATGACTTTCTCGGGCTGATTTGACCACTTTTCCGACATTTAAAAGATTCAGGAATAGCACCATTCAACTCAGCGCAAAAAAGTAAGTCAGAATAGCTATGATTTGATAAAAAAAAAAAAAAAAAAAAAAACAAAGGGGGCGTGTCCATGACTTTCTCGGGCTGATTTGACCACTTTCCCGACATTTTAAAGATTCGGGAATGGCACCATTCAACTCAGCGCAAAAAAGTAAGTCAGAATAGCTATGATTTGATTAAAAAAAAAAAAAAAAAAAAGGGGGCGTGTCCATGACTTTCTCGGGCTGATTTGACCACTTTCCCGACATTTTAAAGATTCAGGAATAGCACCATTCAACTCAGCGCAAAAAAGTAAGTCAGAATAGCTATGATTTGATAAAAAAAAAAAAAAAAAAAAAGGGGGCGTGTCCATGACTTTCTCGGGCTGATTTGACCACTTTCCCGACATTTTAAAGATTCAGGAATAGCACCATTCAACTCAGCGCAAAAAAGTAAGTCAGAATAGCTATGATTTGATTAAAAAAAAAAGAAAAAAAAGGGGGGCGTGTCCATGACTTTCTCGGGCTGATTTGACCACTTTCCCGACATTTTAAAGATTCAGGAATAGCACCATTCAACTCAGCGCAAAAAAAGTAAGTCAGAATAGCTATGATTTGATTAAAAAAAAAAAAAAAAAAAGAGGGCGTGTCCATGACTTTCTCGGGCTGATTTGACCACTTTCCCGACATTTTAAAGATTCAGGAATAGCACCATTCAACTCAGCGCAAAAAAGTGAGTCAGAATAGCTATGATTTGATTTAAAAAATAAATAAAAAAAGGGGGCGTGTCCATGACTTTCTTGGGCTGATTTGACCACTTTTCCGACATTTAAAAGATTCAGGAATAGCACCATTCAACTCAGCGCAAAAAAGTAAGTCAGAATAGCTATGATTTGATAAAAAAAAAAAAAAAAAAGGGGGCGTGTCCATGACTTTCTCGGGCTGATTTGACCACTTTCCCGACATTTTAAAGATTCAGGAATAGCACCATTCAACTCAGCGCAAAAAAGTGAGTCAGAATAGCTATGATTTGATTTAAAAAAAAAAAAAAAAAAAGAGGGCGTGTCCATGACTTTCTCGGGCTGATTTGACCACTTTTCCGACATTTAAAAGATTCAGGAATAGCACCATTCAACTCAGCGCAAAAAAGTAAGTCAGAATAGCTATGATTTGATTTAAAAAATAAATAAAAAAAGGGGGCGTGTCCATGACTTTCTTGGGCTGATTTGACCACTTTCCCGACATTTTAAAGATTCAGGAATAGCACCATTCAACTCAGCGCAAAAAAAGTAAGTCAGAATAGCTATGATTTGATTAAAAAAAAAAAAAAAAAAAGGGGGCGTGTCCATGACTTTCTCGGGCTGATTTGACCACTTTCCCGATATTTTAAAGATTCAGGAATAGCACCATTCAACTCAGCGCAAAAAAGTGAGTCAGAATAGCTATGATTTGATTTAAAAAAAAAAAAAAAAAAAGAGGGCGTGTCCATGACTTTCTCGGGCTGATTTGACCACTTTTCCGACATTTAAAAGATTCAGGAATAGCACCATTCAACTCAGCGCAAAAAAGTAAGTCAGAATAGCTATGATTTGATTAAAAAAAAAAAAAAAAAAAGGGGGCGTGTCCATGACTTTCTCGGGCTGATTTGACCACTTTCCCGACATTTTAAAGATTCAGGAATAGCACCATTCAACTCAGCGCAAAAAAGTGAGTCAGAATAGCTATGAGATTTGATTTAAAAAATAAATAAAAAAAGGGGGCGTGTCCATGACTTTCTTGGGCTGATTTGACCACTTTTCCGACATTTAAAAGATTCAGGAATAGCACCATTCAACTCAGCGCAAAAAAGTAAGTCAGAATAGCTATGATTTGATAAAAAAAAAAAAAAAAAAGGGGGCGTGTCCATGACTTTCTCGGGCTGATTTGACCACTTTCCCGACATTTTAAAGATTCAGGAATAGCACCATTCAACTCAGCGCAAAAAAGTGAGTCAGAATAGCTATGATTTGATTTAAAAAAAAAAAAAAAAAAAGAGGGCGTGTCCATGACTTTCTCGGGCTGATTTGACCACTTTTCCGACATTTAAAAGATTCAGGAATAGCACCATTCAACTCAGCGCAAAAAAGTAAGTCAGAATAGCTATGATTTGATTTAAAAAATAAATAAAAAAAGGGGGCGTGTCCATGACTTTCTTGGGCTGATTTGACCACTTTCCCGACATTTTAAAGATTCAGGAATAGCACCATTCAACTCAGCGCAAAAAAAGTAAGTCAGAATAGCTATGATTTGATTAAAAACAAAAAAAAAAAAAAGGGGGCGTGTCCATGACTTTCTCGGGCTGATTTGACCACTTTCCCGACATTTTAAAGATTCAGGAATAGCACCATTCAACTCAGCGCAAAAAAGTGAGTCAGAATAGCTATGATTTGATTTAAAAAAAAAAAAAAAAAAAGAGGGCGTGTCCATGACTTTCTCGGGCTGATTTGACCACTTTTCCGACATTTAAAAGATTCAGGAATAGCACCATTCAACTCAGCGCAAAAAAGTAAGTCAGAATAGCTATGATTTGATGAAAAAAAAAAAAAAAAAAAAAAAAAAAAGGGGGCGTGTCCATGACTTTCTCGGGCTGATTTGACCACTTTTCCGACATTTAAAAGATTCAGGAATAGCACCATTCAACTCAGCGCAAAAAAGTAAGTCAGAATAGCTATGATTTGATTTAAAAAATAAATAAAAAAAGGGGGCGTGTCCATGACTTTCTTGGGCTGATTTGACCACTTTCCCGACATTTTAAAGATTCAGGAATAGCACCATTCAACTCAGCGCAAAAAAAGTAAGTCAGAATAGCTATGATTTGATTAAAAACAAAAAAAAAAAAAAGGGGGCGTGTCCATGACTTTCTCGGGCTGATTTGACCACTTTCCCGACATTTTAAAGATTCAGGAATAGCACCATTCAACTCAGCGCAAAAAAGTGAGTCAGAATAGCTATGATTTGATTTAAAAAAAAAAAAAAAAAAAGAGGGCGTGTCCATGACTTTCTCGGGCTGATTTGACCACTTTTCCGACATTTAAAAGATTCAGGAATAGCACCATTCAACTCAGCGCAAAAAAGTAAGTCAGAATAGCTATGATTTGATGAAAAAAAAAAAAAAAAAAAAAAAAAAAAAGGGGGCGTGTCCATGACTTTCTCGGGCTGATTTGACCACTTTTCCGACATTTAAAAGATTCAGGAATAGCACCATTCAACTCAGCGCAAAAAAGTAAGTCAGAATAGCTATGATTTGATTAAAAAAAAAAAAAAAAAAAGGGGCGTGTCCATGACTTTCTCGGGCTGATTTAACCACTTTCCCGACATTTTAAAGATTCAGGAATAGCACCATTCAACTCAGCGCAAAAAAGTAAGTCAGAATAGCTATGATTTGATTAAAAAAAAAAAAAAAAAAAGGGGGCGTGTCCATGACTTTCTCGGGCTGATTTGACCACTTTCCCGACATTTTAAAGATTCAGGAATAGCACCATTCAACTCAGCGCAAAAAAGTAAGTCAGAATAGCTATGATTTGATAAAAAAAAAAAAAAAAAAGGGGGCGTGTCCATGACTTTCTCGGGCTGATTTGACCACTTTCCCGACATTTTAAAGATTCAGGAATAGCACCATTCAACTCAGCGCAAAAAAGTGAGTCAGAATAGCTATGATTTGATTAAAAAAAAAAAAAAAAAAAAGAGGGCGTGTCCATGACTTTCTCGGGCTGATTTGACCACTTTTCCGACATTTAAAAGATTCAGGAATAGCACCATTCAACTCAGCGCAAAAAAGTAAGTCAGAATAGCTATGATTTGATAAAAAAAAAAAAAAAAAAGGGGGCGTGTCCATGACTTTCTCGGGCTGATTTGACCACTTTCCCGACATTTTAAAGATTCAGGAATAGCACCATTCAACTCAGCGCAAAAAAGTAAGTCAGAATAGCTATGATTTGATAAAAAAAAAAAAAAAAAAGGGGGCGTGTCCATGACTTTCTCGGGCTGATTTGACCACTTTTCCGACATTTAAAAGATTCAGGAATAGCACCATTCAACTCAGCGCAAAAAAGTAAGTCAGAATAGCTATGATTTGATTAAAAAAAAAAAAAAAAAAAGGGGCGTGTCCATGACTTTCTCGGGCTGATTTAACCACTTTCCCGACATTTTAAAGATTCAGGAATAGCACCATTCAACTCAGCGCAAAAAAGTAAGTCAGAATAGCTATGATTTGATTAAAAAAAAAAAAAAAAAAAAGGGGGCGTGTCCATGACTTTCTCGGGCTGATTTGACCACTTTCCCGACATTTTAAAGATTCAGGAATAGCACCATTCAACTCAGCGCAAAAAAGTAAGTCAGAATAGCTATGATTTGATAAAAAAAAAAAAAAAAAAGGGGGCGTGTCCATGACTTTCTCGGGCTGATTTGACCACTTTCCCGACATTTTAAAGATTCAGGAATAGCACCATTCAACTCAGCGCAAAAAAGTGAGTCAGAATAGCTATGATTTGATTTAAAAAAAAAAAAAAAAAAAGAGGGCGTGTCCATGACTTTCTCGGGCTGATTTGACCACTTTTCCGACATTTAAAAGATTCAGGAATAGCACCATTCAACTCAGCGCAAAAAAGTAAGTCAGAATAGCTATGATTTGATTAAAAAAAAAAAAAAAAAAAGGGGGCGTGTCCATGACTTTCTCGGGCTGATTTGACCACTTTCCCGACATTTTAAAGATTCAGGAATAGCACCATTCAACTCAGCGCAAAAAAGTGAGTCAGAATAGCTATGATTTGATTTAAAAAAAAAAAAAAAAAAAGAGGGCGTGTCCATGACTTTCTCGGGCTGATTTGACCACTTTTCCGACATTTAAAAGATTCAGGAATAGCACCATTCAACTCAGCGCAAAAAAGTAAGTCAGAATAGCTATGATTTGATGAAAAAAAAAAAAAAAAAAAAAAAAAAAAGGGGGCGTGTCCATGACTTTCTCGGGCTGATTTGACCACTTTTCCGACATTTAAAAGATTCAGGAATAGCACCATTCAACTCAGCGCAAAAAAGTAAGTCAGAATAGCTATGATTTGATTAAAAAAAAAAAAAAAAAAAGGGGCGTGTCCATGACTTTCTCGGGCTGATTTAACCACTTTCCCGACATTTTAAAGATTCAGGAATAGCACCATTCAACTCAGCGCAAAAAAGTAAGTCAGAATAGCTATGATTTGATTAAAAAAAAAAAAAAAAAAAGGGGGCGTGTCCATGACTTTCTCGGGCTGATTTGACCACTTTCCCGACATTTTAAAGATTCAGGAATAGCACCATTCAACTCAGCGCAAAAAAGTAAGTCAGAATAGCTATGATTTGATAAAAAAAAAAAAAAAAAAAAAGGGGGCGTGTCCATGACTTTCTCGGGCTGATTTGACCACTTTCCCGACATTTTAAAGATTCAGGAATAGCACCATTCAACTCAGCGCAAAAAAGTAAGTCAGAATAGCTATGATTTGATTAAAAAAAAAAGAGAAAAAAGGGGGGCGTGTCCATGACTTTCTCGGGCTGATTTGACCACTTTCCCGACATTTTAAAGATTCAGGAATAGCACCATTCAACTCAGCGCAAAAAAGTGAGTCAGAATAGCTATGATTTGATTTAAAAAAAAAAAAAAAAAAAGAGGGCGTGTCCATGACTTTCTCGGGCTGATTTGACCACTTTTCCGACATTTAAAAGATTCAGGAATAGCACCATTCAACTCAGCGCAAAAAAGTAAGTCAGAATAGCTATGATTTGATTAAAAAAAAAAAAAAAAAAAAGGGGGCGTGTCCATGACTTTCTCGGGCTGATTTGACCACTTTCCCGACATTTTAAAGATTCAGGAATAGCACCATTCAACTCAGCGCAAAAAAGTGAGTCAGAATAGCTATGATTTGATTTAAAAAATAAATAAAAAAAGGGGGCGTGTCCATGACTTTCTTGGGCTGATTTGACCACTTTTCCGACATTTAAAAGATTCAGGAATAGCACCATTCAACTCAGCGCAAAAAAGTAAGTCAGAATAGCTATGATTTGATAAAAAAAAAAAAAAAAAAGGGGGCGTGTCCATGACTTTCTCGGGCTGATTTGACCACTTTCCCGACATTTTAAAGATTCAGGAATAGCACCATTCAACTCAGCGCAAAAAAGTGAGTCAGAATAGCTATGATTTGATTTAAAAAAAAAAAAAAAAAAAGAGGGCGTGTCCATGACTTTCTCGGGCTGATTTGACCACTTTTCCGACATTTAAAAGATTCAGGAATAGCACCATTCAACTCAGCGCAAAAAAGTAAGTCAGAATAGCTATGATTTGATTTAAAAAATAAATAAAAAAAGGGGGCGTGTCCATGACTTTCTTGGGCTGATTTGACCACTTTCCCGACATTTTAAAGATTCAGGAATAGCACCATTCAACTCAGCGCAAAAAAAGTAAGTCAGAATAGCTATGATTTGATTAAAAAAAAAAAAAAAAAAAGGGGGCGTGTCCATGACTTTCTCGGGCTGATTTGACCACTTTCCCGACATTTTAAAGATTCAGGAATAGCACCATTCAACTCAGCGCAAAAAAGTGAGTCAGAATAGCTATGATTTGATTTAAAAAAAAAAAAAAAAAAAGAGGGCGTGTCCATGACTTTCTCGGGCTGATTTGACCACTTTTCCGACATTTAAAAGATTCAGGAATAGCACCATTCAACTCAGCGCAAAAAAGTAAGTCAGAATAGCTATGATTTGATGAAAAAAAAAAAAAAAAAAAAAAAAAAAAGGGGGCGTGTCCATGACTTTCTCGGGCTGATTTGACCACTTTTCCGACATTTAAAAGATTCAGGAATAGCACCATTCAACTCAGCGCAAAAAAGTAAGTCAGAATAGCTATGATTTGATTAAAAAAAAAAAAAAAAAAAGGGGCGTGTCCATGACATTCTCGGGCTGATTTAACCACTTTCCCGACATTTTAAAGATTCAGGAATAGCACCATTCAACTCAGCGCAAAAAAGTAAGTCAGAATAGCTATGATTTGATTAAAAAAAAAAAAAAAAAAAGGGGGCGTGTCCATGACTTTCTCGGGCTGATTTGACCACTTTCCCGACATTTTAAAGATTCAGGAATAGCACCATTCAACTCAGCGCAAAAAAGTAAGTCAGAATAGCTATGATTTGATTAAAAAAAAAAGAAAAAAAAGGGGGGCGTGTCCATGACTTTCTCGGGCTGATTTGACCACTTTCCCGACATTTTAAAGATTCAGGAATAGCACCATTCAACTCAGCGCAAAAAAGTAAGTCAGAATAGCTATGATTTGATTAAAAAAAAAAAAAAAAAAAAGGGGGCGTGTCCATGACTTTCTCGGGCTGATTTGACCACTTTCCCGACATTTTAAAGATTCAGGAATAGCACCATTCAACTCAGCGCAAAAAAGTGAGTCAGAATAGCTATGATTTGATTTAAAAAATAAATAAAAAAAGGGGGCGTGTCCATGACTTTCTTGGGCTGATTTGACCACTTTTCCGACATTTAAAAGATTCAGGAATAGCACCATTCAACTCAGCGCAAAAAAGTAAGTCAGAATAGCTATGATTTGATAAAAAAAAAAAAAAAAAAGGGGGCGTGTCCATGACTTTCTCGGGCTGATTTGACCACTTTCCCGACATTTTAAAGATTCAGGAATAGCACCATTCAACTCAGCGCAAAAAAGTGAGTCAGAATAGCTATGATTTGATTTAAAAAAAAAAAAAAAAAAAGAGGGCGTGTCCATGACTTTCTCGGGCTGATTTGACCACTTTTCCGACATTTAAAAGATTCAGGAATAGCACCATTCAACTCAGCGCAAAAAAGTAAGTCAGAATAGCTATGATTTGATTTAAAAAATAAATAAAAAAAGGGGGCGTGTCCATGACTTTCTTGGGCTGATTTGACCACTTTCCCGACATTTTAAAGATTCAGGAATAGCACCATTCAACTCAGCGCAAAAAAAGTAAGTCAGAATAGCTATGATTTGATTAAAAAAAAAAAAAAAAAAGGGGCGTGTCCATGACTTTCTCGGGCTGATTTGACCACTTTCCCGACATTTTAAAGATTCAGGAATAGCACCATTCAACTCAGCGCAAAAAAGTGAGTCAGAATAGCTATGATTTGATTTAAAAAAAAAAAAAAAAAAAGAGGGCGTGTCCATGACTTTCTCGGGCTGATTTGACCACTTTTCCGACATTTAAAAGATTCAGGAATAGCACCATTCAACTCAGCGCAAAAAAGTAAGTCAGAATAGCTATGATTTGATGAAAAAAAAAAAAAAAAAAGGGGGCGTGTCCATGACTTTCTCGGGCTGATTTAACCACTTTCCCGACATTTTAAAGATTCAGGAATAGCACCATTCAACTCAGCGCAAAAAAGTAAGTCAGAATAGCTATGATTTGATTAAAAAAAAAAAAAAAAAGGGGGCGTGTCCATGACTTTCTTGGGCTGATTTGACCACTTTCCCGACATTTTCAAGATTCAGGAATAGCACCATTCAACTCAGCGCAAAAAAGTAAGTCAGAATAGCTATGATTTGATTAAAAAAAAAAAAAAAAAGGGGGCGTGTCCATGACTTTCTTGGGCTGATTTGACCACTTTCCCGACATTTTCAAGATTCAGGAATAGCACCATTCAACTCAGCGCAAAAAAGTAAGTCAGAATAGCTATGATTTGATTAAAAAAAAAAAAAAAAAAAAAAGGGGGCGTGTCCATGACTTTCTCGGGCTGATTTGACCACTTTCCCGACATTTTAAAGATTCAGGAATAGCACCATTCAACTCAGCGCAAAAAAGTGAGTCAGAATAGCTATGATTTGATTTAAAGAAAAAAAAAAAAAGAGGGCGTGTCCATGACTTTCTCGGGCTGATTTGACCACTTTTCCGACATTTAAAAGATTCAGGAATAGCACCATTCAACTCAGCGCAAAAAAGTAAGTCAGAATAGCTATGATTTGATTAAAAAAAAAAAAAAAAAAAAGGGGGCGTGTCCATGACTTTCTCGGGCTGATTTGACCACTTTCCCGACATTTTAAAGATTCAGGAATAGCACCATTCAACTCAGCGCAAAAAAGTAAGTCAGAATAGCTATGATTTGATTAAAAAAAAAAAAAAAAAAAGGGGGCGTGTCCATGACTTTCTCGGGCTGATTTGACCACTTTCCCGACATTTTAAAGATTCAGGAATAGCACCATTCAACTCAGCGCAAAAAAGTAAGTCAGAATAGCTATGATTTGATAAAAAAAAAAAAAAAAAAAAAGGGGGCGTGTCCATGACTTTCTCGGGCTGATTTGACCACTTTCCCGACATTTTAAAGATTCAGGAATAGCACCATTCAACTCAGCGCAAAAAAGTAAGTCAGAATAGCTATGATTTGATTAAAAAAAAAAGAAAAAAAAGGGGGGCGTGTCCATGACTTTCTCGGGCTGATTTGACCACTTTCCCGACATTTTAAAGATTCAGGAATAGCACCATTCAACTCAGCGCAAAAAAGTGAGTCAGAATAGCTATGATTTGATTTAAAAAAAAAAAAAAAAAAAGAGGGCGTGTCCATGACTTTCTCGGGCTGATTTGACCACTTTTCCGACATTTAAAAGATTCAGGAATAGCACCATTCAACTCAGCGCAAAAAAGTAAGTCAGAATAGCTATGATTTGATTAAAAAAAAAAAAAAAAAAAGGGGGCGTGTCCATGACTTTCTCGGGCTGATTTGACCACTTTCCCGACATTTTAAAGATTCAGGAATAGCACCATTCAACTCAGCGCAAAAAAGTGAGTCAGAATAGCTATGATTTGATTTAAAAAATAAATAAAAAAAGGGGGCGTGTCCATGACTTTCTCGGGCTGATTTGACCACTTTCCCGACATTTTAAAGATTCAGGAATAGCACCATTCAACTCAGCGCAAAAAAGTAAGTCAGAATAGCTATGATTTGATTAAAAAAAAAAGAAAAAAAAGGGGGGCGTGTCCATGACTTTCTCGGGCTGATTTGACCACTTTCCCGACATTTTAAAGATTCAGGAATAGCACCATTCAACTCAGCGCAAAAAAGTGAGTCAGAATAGCTATGATTTGATTTAAAAAAAAAAAAAAAAAAAGAGGGCGTGTCCATGACTTTCTCGGGCTGATTTGACCACTTTTCCGACATTTAAAAGATTCAGGAATAGCACCATTCAACTCAGCGCAAAAAAGTAAGTCAGAATAGCTATGATTTGATTAAAAAAAAAAAAAAAAAAAAGGGGGCGTGTCCATGACTTTCTCGGGCTGATTTGACCACTTTCCCGACATTTTAAAGATTCAGGAATAGCACCATTCAACTCAGCGCAAAAAAGTGAGTCAGAATAGCTATGATTTGATTTAAAAAATAAATAAAAAAAGGGGGCGTGTCCATGACTTTCTTGGGCTGATTTGACCACTTTTCCGACATTTAAAAGATTCAGGAATAGCACCATTCAACTCAGCGCAAAAAAGTAAGTCAGAATAGCTATGATTTGATAAAAAAAAAAAAAAAAAAGGGGGCGTGTCCATGACTTTCTCGGGCTGATTTGACCACTTTCCCGACATTTTAAAGATTCAGGAATAGCACCATTCAACTCAGCGCAAAAAAGTGAGTCAGAATAGCTATGATTTGATTTAAAAAATAAATAAAAAAAGGGGGCGTGTCCATGACTTTCTTGGGCTGATTTGACCACTTTCCCGACATTTTAAAGATTCAGGAATAGCACCATTCAACTCAGCGCAAAAAAAGTAAGTCAGAATAGCTATGATTTGATTAAAAAAAAAAAAAAAAAAAGGGGGCGTGTCCATGACTTTCTCGGGCTGATTTGACCACTTTCCCGACATTTTAAAGATTCAGGAATAGCACCATTCAACTCAGCGCAAAAAAGTGAGTCAGAATAGCTATGATTTGATTTAAAAAAAAAAAAAAAAAAAGAGGGCGTGTCCATGACTTTCTCGGGCTGATTTGACCACTTTTCCGACATTTAAAAGATTCAGGAATAGCACCATTCAACTCAGCGCAAAAAAGTAAGTCAGAATAGCTATGATTTGATTTAAAAAATAAATAAAAAAAGGGGGCGTGTCCATGACTTTCTTGGGCTGATTTGACCACTTTCCCGACATTTTAAAGATTCAGGAATAGCACCATTCAACTCAGCGCAAAAAAAGTAAGTCAGAATAGCTATGATTTGATTAAAAAAAAAAAAAAAAAAAGGGGGCGTGTCCATGACTTTCTCGGGCTGATTTGACCACTTTCCCGACATTTTAAAGATTCAGGAATAGCACCATTCAACTCAGCGCAAAAAAGTGAGTCAGAATAGCTATGATTTGATTTAAAAAAAAAAAAAAAAAAGAGGGCGTGTCCATGACTTTCTCGGGCTGATTTGACCACTTTTCCGACATTTAAAAGATTCAGGAATAGCACCATTCAACTCAGCGCAAAAAAGTAAGTCAGAATAGCTATGATTTGATGAAAAAAAAAAAAAAAAAAAAAGGGGGCGTGTCCATGACTTTCTCGGGCTGATTTGACCACTTTTCCGACATTTAAAAGATTCAGGAATAGCACCATTCAACTCAGCGCAAAAAAGTAAGTCAGAATAGCTATGATTTGATTAAAAAAAAAAAAAAAAAAAGGGGGCGTGTCCATGACTTTCTCGGGCTGATTTAACCACTTTCCCGACATTTTAAAGATTCAGGAATAGCACCATTCAACTCAGCGCAAAAAAGTAAGTCAGAATAGCTATGATTTGATTAAAAAAAAAAAAAAAAAAAGGGGGCGTGTCCATGACTTTCTCGGGCTGATTTGACCACTTTCCCGACATTTTAAAGATTCAGGAATAGCACCATTCAACTCAGCGCAAAAAAAGTAAGTCAGAATAGCTATGATTTGATTAAAAAAAAAAAAAAAAAAAGGGGGCGTGTCCATGACTTTCTCGGGCTGATTTGACCACTTTCCCGACATTTTAAAGATTCAGGAATAGCACCATTCAACTCAGCGCAAAAAAGTGAGTCAGAATAGCTATGATTTGATTTAAAAAAAAAAAAAAAAAAAGAGGGCGTGTCCATGACTTTCTCGGGCTGATTTGACCACTTTTCCGACATTTAAAAGATTCAGGAATAGCACCATTCAACTCAGCGCAAAAAAGTAAGTCAGAATAGCTATGATTTGATTTAAAAAATAAATAAAAAAAGGGGGCGTGTCCATGACTTTCTTGGGCTGATTTGACCACTTTCCCGACATTTTAAAGATTCAGGAATAGCACCATTCAACTCAGCGCAAAAAAAGTAAGTCAGAATAGCTATGATTTGATTAAAAAAAAAAAAAAAAAAAGGGGGCGTGTCCATGACTTTCTCGGGCTGATTTGACCACTTTTCCGACATTTAAAAGATTCAGGAATAGCACCATTCAACTCAGCGCAAAAAAGTAAGTCAGAATAGCTATGATTTGATTAAAAAAAAAAAAAAAAAAAGGGGGCGTGTCCATGACTTTCTCGGGCTGATTTAACCACTTTCCCGACATTTTAAAGATTCAGGAATAGCACCATTCAACTCAGCGCAAAAAAGTAAGTCAGAATAGCTATGATTTGATTAAAAAAAAAAAAAAAAAAAAGGGGGCGTGTCCATGACTTTCTCGGGCTGATTTGACCACTTTCCCGACATTTTAAAGATTCAGGAATAGCACCATTCAACTCAGCGCAAAAAAGTAAGTCAGAATAGCTATGATTTGATTAAAAAAAAAAAAAAAAAAAAAGGGGGCGTGTCCATGACTTTCTCGGGCTGATTTGACCACTTTCCCGACATTTTAAAGATTCAGGAATAGCACCATTCAACTCAGCGCAAAAAAGTGAGTCAGAATAGCTATGATTTGATTTAAAAAAAAAAAAAAAAAAGAGGGCGTGTCCATGAGTCCATGACTTTCTCGGGCTGATTTGACCACTTTTCCGACATTTAAAAGATTCAGGAATAGCACCATTCAACTCAGCGCAAAAAAGTAAGTCAGAATAGCTATGATTTGATAAAAAAAAAAAAACAAACAAAGGGGGCGTGTCCATGACTTTCTCGGGCTGATTTGACCACTTTCCCGACATTTTAAAGATTCAGGAATAGCACCATTCAACTCAGCGCAAAAAAGTGAGTCAGAATAGCTATGATTTGATTTAAAAAATAAATAAAAAAAGGGGGCGTGTCCATGACTTTCTTGGGCTGATTTGACCACTTTCCCGACATTTTAAAGATTCAGGAATAGCACCATTCAACTCAGCGCAAAAAAAGTAAGTCAGAATAGCTATGATTTGATTAAAAAAAAAAAAAAAAAAGGGGGCGTGTCCATGACTTTCTCGGGCTGATTTGACCACTTTCCCGACATTTTAAAGATTCAGGAATAGCACCATTCAACTCAGCGCAAAAAAGTGAGTCAGAATAGCTATGATTTGATTTAAAAAAAATATAAAAAAAAGAGGGCGTGTCCATGACTTTCTCGGGCTGATTTGACCACTTTTCCGACATTTAAAAGATTCAGGAATAGCACCATTCAACTCAGCGCAAAAAAGTAAGTCAGAATAGCTATGATTTGATTTAAAAAATAAATAAAAAAAGGGGGCGTGTCCATGACTTTCTTGGGCTGATTTGACCACTTTCCCGACATTTTAAAGATTCAGGAATAGCACCATTCAACTCAGCGCAAAAAAAGTAAGTCAGAATAGCTATGATTTGATTAAAAAAAAAAAAAAAAAAGGGGCGTGTCCATGACTTTCTCGGGCTGATTTGACCACTTTCCCGACATTTTAAAGATTCAGGAATAGCACCATTCAACTCAGCGCAAAAAAGTGAGTCAGAATAGCTATGATTTGATTTAAAAAAAAAAAAAAAAAAGAGGGCGTGTCCATGACTTTCTCGGGCTGATTTGACCACTTTTCCGACATTTAAAAGATTCAGGAATAGCACCATTCAACTCAGCGCAAAAAAGTAAGTCAGAATAGCTATGATTTGATGAAAAAAAAAAAAAAAAAAAAAAAAAAAAGGGGGCGTGTCCATGACTTTCTCGGGCTGATTTGACCACTTTTCCGACATTTAAAAGATTCAGGAATAGCACCATTCAACTCAGCGCAAAAAAGTAAGTCAGAATAGCTATGATTTGATTAAAAAAAAAAAAAAAAAAAGGGGGCGTGTCCATGACTTTCTCGGGCTGATTTAACCACTTTCCCGACATTTTAAAGATTCAGGAATAGCACCATTCAACTCAGCGCAAAAAAGTAAGTCAGAATAGCTATGATTTGATTAAAAAAAAAAAAAAAAAAAGGGGGCGTGTCCATGACTTTCTCGGGCTGATTTGACCACTTTCCCGACATTTTAAAGATTCAGGAATAGCACCATTCAACTCAGCGCAAAAAAGTAAGTCAGAATAGCTATGATTTGATTAAAAAAAAAAAAAAAAAAAAGGGGGCGTGTCCATGACTTTCTCGGGCTGATTTGACCACTTTCCCGACATTTTAAAGATTCAGGAATAGCACCATTCAACTCAGCGCAAAAAAGTGAGTCAGAATAGCTATGATTTGATTTAAAAAAAAAAAAAAAAAAGAGGGCGTGTCCATGACTTTCTCGGGCTGATTTGACCACTTTTCCGACATTTAAAAGATTCAGGAATAGCACCATTCAACTCAGCGCAAAAAAGTAAGTCAGAATAGCTATGATTTGATTTAAAAAAAAAAAAAAAAAAGAGGGCGTGTCCATGACTTTCTCGGGCTGATTTGACCACTTTTCCGACATTTAAAAGATTCAGGAATAGCACCATTCAACTCAGCGCAAAAAAGTAAGTCAGAATAGCTATGATTTGATTAAAAAAAAAAAAAAAAAAAGGGGGCGTGTCCATGACTTTCTCGGGCTGATTTGACCACTTTCCCGACATTTTAAAGATTCAGGAATAGCACCATTCAACTCAGCGCAAAAAAGTAAGTCAGAATAGCTATGATTTGATTAAAAAAAAAAAAAAAAAAAGGGGGCGTGTCCATGACTTTCTCGGGCTGATTTGACCACTTTCCCGACATTTTAAAGATTCAGGAATAGCACCATTCAACTCAGCGCAAAAAAGTAAGTCAGAATAGCTATGATTTGATAAAAAAAAAAAAAAAAAAAAGGGGGCGTGTCCATGACTTTCTCGGGCTGATTTGACCACTTTCCCGACATTTTAAAGATTCAGGAATAGCACCATTCAACTCAGCGCAAAAAAGTAAGTCAGAATAGCTATGATTTGATTAAAAAAAAAGAAAAAAAAGGGGGGCGTGTCCATGACTTTCTCGGGCTGATTTGACCACTTTCCCGACATTTTAAAGATTCAGGAATAGCACCATTCAACTCAGCGCAAAAAAGTGAGTCAGAATAGCTATGATTTGATTTAAAAAAAAAAAAAAAAAAGAGGGCGTGTCCATGACTTTCTCGGGCTGATTTGACCACTTTTCCGACATTTAAAAGATTCAGGAATAGCACCATTCAACTCAGCGCAAAAAAGTAAGTCAGAATAGCTATGATTTGATTAAAAAAAAAAAAAAAAAAAGGGGGCGTGTCCATGACTTTCTCGGGCTGATTTGACCACTTTCCCGACATTTTAAAGATTCAGGAATAGCACCATTCAACTCAGCGCAAAAAAGTGAGTCAGAATAGCTATGATTTGATTTAAAAAATAAATAAAAAAAGGGGGCGTGTCCATGACTTTCTCGGGCTGATTTGACCACTTTCCCGACATTTTAAAGATTCAGGAATAGCACCATTCAACTCAGCGCAAAAAAGTAAGTCAGAATAGCTATGATTTGATTAAAAAAAAAAGAAAAAAAAGGGGGGCGTGTCCATGACTTTCTCGGGCTGATTTGACCACTTTCCCGACATTTTAAAGATTCAGGAATAGCACCATTCAACTCAGCGCAAAAAAGTGAGTCAGAATAGCTATGATTTGATTTAAAAAAAAAAAAAAAAAAGAGGGCGTGTCCATGACTTTCTCGGGCTGATTTGACCACTTTTCCGACATTTAAAAGATTCAGGAATAGCACCATTCAACTCAGCGCAAAAAAGTAAGTCAGAATAGCTATGATTTGATTAAAAAAAAAAAAAAAAAAAAGGGGGCGTGTCCATGACTTTCTCGGGCTGATTTGACCACTTTCCCGACATTTTAAAGATTCAGGAATAGCACCATTCAACTCAGCGCAAAAAAGTGAGTCAGAATAGCTATGATTTGATTTAAAAAATAAATAAAAAAAGGGGGCGTGTCCATGACTTTCTTGGGCTGATTTGACCACTTTTCCGACATTTAAAAGATTCAGGAATAGCACCATTCAACTCAGCGCAAAAAAGTAAGTCAGAATAGCTATGATTTGATAAAAAAAAAAAAAAAAAAGGGGGCGTGTCCATGACTTTCTCGGGCTGATTTGACCACTTTCCCGACATTTTAAAGATTCAGGAATAGCACCATTCAACTCAGCGCAAAAAAGTGAGTCAGAATAGCTATGATTTGATTTAAAAAATAAATAAAAAAAGGGGGCGTGTCCATGACTTTCTTGGGCTGATTTGACCACTTTCCCGACATTTTAAAGATTCAGGAATAGCACCATTCAACTCAGCGCAAAAAAAGTAAGTCAGAATAGCTATGATTTGATTAAAAAAAAAAAAAAAAAAAGGGGGCGTGTCCATGACTTTCTCGGGCTGATTTGACCACTTTCCCGACATTTTAAAGATTCAGGAATAGCACCATTCAACTCAGCGCAAAAAAGTGAGTCAGAATAGCTATGATTTGATTTAAAAAAAAAAAAAAAAAAAGAGGGCGTGTCCATGACTTTCTCGGGCTGATTTGACCACTTTTCCGACATTTAAAAGATTCAGGAATAGCACCATTCAACTCAGCGCAAAAAAGTAAGTCAGAATAGCTATGATTTGATTTAAAAAATAAATAAAAAAAGGGGGCGTGTCCATGACTTTCTTGGGCTGATTTGACCACTTTCCCGACATTTTAAAGATTCAGGAATAGCACCATTCAACTCAGCGCAAAAAAAGTAAGTCAGAATAGCTATGATTTGATTAAAAAAAAAAAAAAAAAAGGGGGCGTGTCCATGACTTTCTCGGGCTGATTTGACCACTTTCCCGACATTTTAAAGATTCAGGAATAGCACCATTCAACTCAGCGCAAAAAAGTGAGTCAGAATAGCTATGATTTGATTTAAAAAAAAAAAAAAAAAAGAGGGCGTGTCCATGACTTTCTCGGGCTGATTTGACCACTTTTCCGACATTTAAAAGATTCAGGAATAGCACCATTCAACTCAGCGCAAAAAAGTAAGTCAGAATAGCTATGATTTGATGAAAAAAAAAAAAAAAAAAAAAGGGGGCGTGTCCATGACTTTCTCGGGCTGATTTGACCACTTTTCCGACATTTAAAAGATTCAGGAATAGCACCATTCAACTCAGCGCAAAAAAGTAAGTCAGAATAGCTATGATTTGATTAAAAAAAAAAAAAAAAAAAGGGGGCGTGTCCATGACTTTCTCGGGCTGATTTAACCACTTTCCCGACATTTTAAAGATTCAGGAATAGCACCATTCAACTCAGCGCAAAAAAGTAAGTCAGAATAGCTATGATTTGATTAAAAAAAAAAAAAAAAAAAAGGGGGCGTGTCCATGACTTTCTCGGGCTGATTTGACCACTTTCCCGACATTTTAAAGATTCAGGAATAGCACCATTCAACTCAGCGCAAAAAAAGTAAGTCAGAATAGCTATGATTTGATTAAAAAAAAAAAAAAAAAAAGGGGGCGTGTCCATGACTTTCTCGGGCTGATTTGACCACTTTCCCGACATTTTAAAGATTCAGGAATAGCACCATTCAACTCAGCGCAAAAAAGTGAGTCAGAATAGCTATGATTTGATTTAAAAAAAAAAAAAAAAAAGAGGGCGTGTCCATGACTTTCTCGGGCTGATTTGACCACTTTTCCGACATTTAAAAGATTCAGGAATAGCACCATTCAACTCAGCGCAAAAAAGTAAGTCAGAATAGCTATGATTTGATTTAAAAAATAAATAAAAAAAGGGGGCGTGTCCATGACTTTCTTGGGCTGATTTGACCACTTTCCCGACATTTTAAAGATTCAGGAATAGCACCATTCAACTCAGCGCAAAAAAAGTAAGTCAGAATAGCTATGATTTGATTAAAAAAAAAAAAAAAAAAGGGGGCGTGTCCATGACTTTCTCGGGCTGATTTGACCACTTTCCCGACATTTTAAAGATTCAGGAATAGCACCATTCAACTCAGCGCAAAAAAGTGAGTCAGAATAGCTATGATTTGATTTAAAAAAAAAAAAAAAAAAAGAGGGCGTGTCCATGACTTTCTCGGGCTGATTTGACCACTTTTCCGACATTTAAAAGATTCAGGAATAGCACCATTCAACTCAGCGCAAAAAAGTAAGTCAGAATAGCTATGATTTGATGAAAAAAAAAAAGAAAAAAAAAAGGGGGCGTGTCCATGACTTTCTCGGGCTGATTTGACCACTTTTCCGACATTTAAAAGATTCAGGAATAGCACCATTCAACTCAGCGCAAAAAAGTAAGTCAGAATAGCTATGATTTGATTAAAAAAAAAAAAAAAAAAGGGGGCGTGTCCATGACTTTCTCGGGCTGATTTAACCACTTTCCCGACATTTTAAAGATTCAGGAATAGCACCATTCAACTCAGCGCAAAAAAGTAAGTCAGAATAGCTATGATTTGATTAAAAAAAAAAAAAAAAAAAAGGGGGCGTGTCCATGACTTTCTCGGGCTGATTTGACCACTTTCCCGACATTTTAAAGATTCAGGAATAGCACCATTCAACTCAGCGCAAAAAAGTAAGTCAGAATAGCTATGATTTGATTAAAAAAAAAAAAAAAAAAAAAGGGGGCGTGTCCATGACTTTCTCGGGCTGATTTGACCACTTTCCCGACATTTTAAAGATTCAGGAATAGCACCATTCAACTCAGCGCAAAAAAGTGAGTCAGAATAGCTATGATTTGATTTAAAAAAAAAAAAAAAAAAGAGGGCGTGTCCATGACTTTCTCGGGCTGATTTGACCACTTTTCCGACATTTAAAAGATTCAGGAATAGCACCATTCAACTCAGCGCAAAAAAGTAAGTCAGAATAGCTATGATTTGATAAAAAAAAAAAAAACAAACAAAGGGGGCGTGTCCATGACTTTCTCGGGCTGATTTGACCACTTTCCCGACATTTTAAAGATTCAGGAATAGCACCATTCAACTCAGCGCAAAAAAGTGAGTCAGAATAGCTATGATTTGATTTAAAAAATAAATAAAAAAAGGGGGCGTGTCCATGACTTTCTTGGGCTGATTTGACCACTTTCCCGACATTTTAAAGATTCAGGAATAGCACCATTCAACTCAGCGCAAAAAAAGTAAGTCAGAATAGCTATGATTTGATTAAAAAAAAAAAAAAAAAAGGGGGCGTGTCCATGACTTTCTCGGGCTGATTTGACCACTTTCCCGACATTTTAAAGATTCAGGAATAGCACCATTCAACTCAGCGCAAAAAAGTGAGTCAGAATAGCTATGATTTGATTTAAAAAAAATATAAAAAAAAGAGGGCGTGTCCATGACTTTCTCGGGCTGATTTGACCACTTTTCCGACATTTAAAAGATTCAGGAATAGCACCATTCAACTCAGCGCAAAAAAGTAAGTCAGAATAGCTATGATTTGATTTAAAAAATAAATAAAAAAAGGGGGCGTGTCCATGACTTTCTTGGGCTGATTTGACCACTTTCCCGACATTTTAAAGATTCAGGAATAGCACCATTCAACTCAGCGCAAAAAAAGTAAGTCAGAATAGCTATGATTTGATAAAAAAAAAAAAAAAAAAAAGGGGGCGTGTCCATGACTTTCTCGGGCTGATTTGACCACTTTCCCGACATTTTAAAGATTCAGGAATAGCACCATTCAACTCAGCGCAAAAAAGTGAGTCAGAATAGCTATGATTTGATTTAAAAAAAAAAAAAAAAAAAGAGGGCGTGTCCATGACTTTCTCGGGCTGATTTGACCACTTTTCCGACATTTAAAAGATTCAGGAATAGCACCATTCAACTCAGCGCAAAAAAGTAAGTCAGAATAGCTATGATTTGATGAAAAAAAAAAAAAAAAAAAAAAAAAAAAGGGGGCGTGTCCATGACTTTCTCGGGCTGATTTGACCACTTTTCCGACATTTAAAAGATTCAGGAATAGCACCATTCAACTCAGCGCAAAAAAGTAAGTCAGAATAGCTATGATTTGATTAAAAAAAAAAAAAAAAAAAGGGGGCGTGTCCATGACTTTCTCGGGCTGATTTAACCACTTTCCCGACATTTTAAAGATTCAGGAATAGCACCATTCAACTCAGCGCAAAAAAGTAAGTCAGAATAGCTATGATTTGATTAAAAAAAAAAAAAAAAAAAGGGGGCGTGTCCATGACTTTCTCGGGCTGATTTGACCACTTTCCCGACATTTTAAAGATTCAGGAATAGCACCATTCAACTCAGCGCAAAAAAGTAAGTCAGAATAGCTATGATTTGATTAAAAAAAAAAAAAAAAAAAAAAGGGGGCGTGTCCATGACTTTCTCGGGCTGATTTGACCACTTTCCCGACATTTTAAAGATTCAGGAATAGCACCATTCAACTCAGCGCAAAAAAGTGAGTCAGAATAGCTATGATTTGATTTAAAAAAAAAAAAAAAAAGAGGGCGTGTCCATGACTTTCTCGGGCTGATTTGACCACTTTTCCGACATTTAAAAGATTCAGGAATAGCACCATTCAACTCAGCGCAAAAAAGTAAGTCAGAATAGCTATGATTTGATTTAAAAAAAAAAAAAAAAAAGAGGGCGTGTCCATGACTTTCTCGGGCTGATTTGACCACTTTTCCGACATTTAAAAGATTCAGGAATAGCACCATTCAACTCAGCGCAAAAAAGTAAGTCAGAATAGCTATGATTTGATAAAAAAAAAAAAAACAAACAAAGGGGGCGTGTCCATGACTTTCTCGGGCTGATTTGACCACTTTCCCGACATTTTAAAGATTCAGGAATAGCACCATTCAACTCAGCGCAAAAAAGTGAGTCAGAATAGCTATGATTTGATTTAAAAAATAAATAAAAAAAGGGGGCGTGTCCATGACTTTCTTGGGCTGATTTGACCACTTTCCCGACATTTTAAAGATTCAGGAATAGCACCATTCAACTCAGCGCAAAAAAAGTAAGTCAGAATAGCTATGATTTGATTAAAAAAAAAAAAAAAAAAGGGGGCGTGTCCATGACTTTCTCGGGCTGATTTGACCACTTTCCCGACATTTTAAAGATTCAGGAATAGCACCATTCAACTCAGCGCAAAAAAGTGAGTCAGAATAGCTATGATTTGATTTAAAAAAAATATAAAAAAAAGAGGGCGTGTCCATGACTTTCTCGGGCTGATTTGACCACTTTTCCGACATTTAAAAGATTCAGGAATAGCACCATTCAACTCAGCGCAAAAAAGTAAGTCAGAATAGCTATGATTTGATTTAAAAAATAAATAAAAAAAGGGGGCGTGTCCATGACTTTCTTGGGCTGATTTGACCACTTTCCCGACATTTTAAAGATTCAGGAATAGCACCATTCAACTCAGCGCAAAAAAAGTAAGTCAGAATAGCTATGATTTGATTAAAAAAAAAAAAAAAAAAGGGGGCGTGTCCATGACTTTCTCGGGCTGATTTGACCACTTTCCCGACATTTTAAAGATTCAGGAATAGCACCATTCAACTCAGCGCAAAAAAGTGAGTCAGAATAGCTATGATTTGATTTAAAAAAAAAAAAAAAAAAAGAGGGCGTGTCCATGACTTTCTCGGGCTGATTTGACCACTTTTCCGACATTTAAAAGATTCAGGAATAGCACCATTCAACTCAGCGCAAAAAAGTAAGTCAGAATAGCTATGATTTGATGAAAAAAAAAAAAAAAAAAAAAAAAAAAAAGGGGGCGTGTCCATGACTTTCTCGGGCTGATTTGACCACTTTTCCGACATTTAAAAGATTCAGGAATAGCACCATTCAACTCAGCGCAAAAAAGTAAGTCAGAATAGCTATGATTTGATTAAAAAAAAAAAAAAAAAAAGGGGGCGTGTCCATGACTTTCTCGGGCTGATTTAACCACTTTCCCGACATTTTAAAGATTCAGGAATAGCACCATTCAACTCAGCGCAAAAAAGTAAGTCAGAATAGCTATGATTTGATTAAAAAAAAAAAAAAAAAAAGGGGGCGTGTCCATGACTTTCTCGGGCTGATTTGACCACTTTCCCGACATTTTAAAGATTCAGGAATAGCACCATTCAACTCAGCGCAAAAAAGTAAGTCAGAATAGCTATGATTTGATTAAAAAAAAAAAAAAAAAAAAAGGGGGCGTGTCCATGACTTTCTCGGGCTGATTTGACCACTTTCCCGACATTTTAAAGATTCAGGAATAGCACCATTCAACTCAGCGCAAAAAAGTGAGTCAGAATAGCTATGATTTGATTTAAAAAAAAAAAAAAAAAGAGGGCGTGTCCATGACTTTCTCGGGCTGATTTGACCACTTTTCCGACATTTAAAAGATTCAGGAATAGCACCATTCAACTCAGCGCAAAAAAGTAAGTCAGAATAGCTATGATTTGATAAAAAAAAAAAAAAAAAAAAAAACAAAGGGGGCGTGTCCATGACTTTCTCGGGCTGATTTGACCACTTTCCCGACATTTTAAAGATTCGGGAATGGCACCATTCAACTCAGCGCAAAAAAGTAAGTCAGAATAGCTATGATTTGATTAAAAAAAAAAAAAAAAAAAAGGGGGCGTGTCCATGACTTTCTCGGGCTGATTTGACCACTTTCCCGACATTTTAAAGATTCAGGAATAGCACCATTCAACTCAGCGCAAAAAAGTAAGTCAGAATAGCTATGATTTGATAAAAAAAAAAAAAAAAAAAAAGGGGGCGTGTCCATGACTTTCTCGGGCTGATTTGACCACTTTCCCGACATTTTAAAGATTCAGGAATAGCACCATTCAACTCAGCGCAAAAAAGTAAGTCAGAATAGCTATGATTTGATTAAAAAAAAAAGAAAAAAAAGGGGGGCGTGTCCATGACTTTCTCGGGCTGATTTGACCACTTTCCCGACATTTTAAAGATTCAGGAATAGCACCATTCAACTCAGCGCAAAAAAAGTAAGTCAGAATAGCTATGATTTGATTAAAAAAAAAAAAAAAAAAAAGAGGGCGTGTCCATGACTTTCTCGGGCTGATTTGACCACTTTCCCGACATTTTAAAGATTCAGGAATAGCACCATTCAACTCAGCGCAAAAAAGTGAGTCAGAATAGCTATGATTTGATTTAAAAAATAAATAAAAAAAGGGGGCGTGTCCATGACTTTCTTGGGCTGATTTGACCACTTTTCCGACATTTAAAAGATTCAGGAATAGCACCATTCAACTCAGCGCAAAAAAGTAAGTCAGAATAGCTATGATTTGATAAAAAAAAAAAAAAAAAAGGGGGCGTGTCCATGACTTTCTCGGGCTGATTTGACCACTTTCCCGACATTTTAAAGATTCAGGAATAGCACCATTCAACTCAGCGCAAAAAAGTGAGTCAGAATAGCTATGATTTGATTTAAAAAAAAAAAAAAAAAAAGAGGGCGTGTCCATGACTTTCTCGGGCTGATTTGACCACTTTTCCGACATTTAAAAGATTCAGGAATAGCACCATTCAACTCAGCGCAAAAAAGTAAGTCAGAATAGCTATGATTTGATTTAAAAAATAAATAAAAAAAGGGGGCGTGTCCATGACTTTCTTGGGCTGATTTGACCACTTTCCCGACATTTTAAAGATTCAGGAATAGCACCATTCAACTCAGCGCAAAAAAAGTAAGTCAGAATAGCTATGATTTGATTAAAAAAAAAAAAAAAAAAAGGGGGCGTGTCCATGACTTTCTCGGGCTGATTTGACCACTTTCCCGACATTTTAAAGATTCAGGAATAGCACCATTCAACTCAGCGCAAAAAAGTGAGTCAGAATAGCTATGATTTGATTTAAAAAAAAAAAAAAAAAAGAGGGCGTGTCCATGACTTTCTCGGGCTGATTTGACCACTTTTCCGACATTTAAAAGATTCAGGAATAGCACCATTCAACTCAGCGCAAAAAAGTAAGTCAGAATAGCTATGATTTGATTAAAAAAAAAAAAAAAAAAAGGGGGCGTGTCCATGACTTTCTCGGGCTGATTTGACCACTTTCCCGACATTTTAAAGATTCAGGAATAGCACCATTCAACTCAGCGCAAAAAAGTGAGTCAGAATAGCTATGATTTGATTTAAAAAATAAATAAAAAAAGGGGGCGTGTCCATGACTTTCTTGGGCTGATTTGACCACTTTTCCGACATTTAAAAGATTCAGGAATAGCACCATTCAACTCAGCGCAAAAAAGTAAGTCAGAATAGCTATGATTTGATAAAAAAAAAAAAAAAAAAGGGGGCGTGTCCATGACTTTCTCGGGCTGATTTGACCACTTTCCCGACATTTTAAAGATTCAGGAATAGCACCATTCAACTCAGCGCAAAAAAGTGAGTCAGAATAGCTATGATTTGATTTAAAAAAAAAAAAAAAAAAGAGGGCGTGTCCATGACTTTCTCGGGCTGATTTGACCACTTTTCCGACATTTAAAAGATTCAGGAATAGCACCATTCAACTCAGCGCAAAAAAGTAAGTCAGAATAGCTATGATTTGATTTAAAAAATAAATAAAAAAAGGGGGCGTGTCCATGACTTTCTTGGGCTGATTTGACCACTTTCCCGACATTTTAAAGATTCAGGAATAGCACCATTCAACTCAGCGCAAAAAAAGTAAGTCAGAATAGCTATGATTTGATTAAAAACAAAAAAAAAAAAAAGGGGGCGTGTCCATGACTTTCTCGGGCTGATTTGACCACTTTCCCGACATTTTAAAGATTCAGGAATAGCACCATTCAACTCAGCGCAAAAAAGTGAGTCAGAATAGCTATGATTTGATTTAAAAAAAAAAAAAAAAAAAGAGGGCGTGTCCATGACTTTCTCGGGCTGATTTGACCACTTTTCCGACATTTAAAAGATTCAGGAATAGCACCATTCAACTCAGCGCAAAAAAGTAAGTCAGAATAGCTATGATTTGATGAAAAAAAAAAAAAAAAAAAAAAAAAAAAGGGGGCGTGTCCATGACTTTCTCGGGCTGATTTGACCACTTATCCGACATTTAAAAGATTCAGGAATAGCACCATTCAACTCAGCGCAAAAAAGTAAGTCAGAATAGCTATGATTTGATTTAAAAAATAAATAAAAAAAGGGGGCGTGTCCATGACTTTCTTGGGCTGATTTGACCACTTTCCCGACATTTTAAAGATTCAGGAATAGCACCATTCAACTCAGCGCAAAAAAAGTAAGTCAGAATAGCTATGATTTGATTAAAAACAAAAAAAAAAAAAAGGGGGCGTGTCCATGACTTTCTCGGGCTGATTTGACCACTTTCCCGACATTTTAAAGATTCAGGAATAGCACCATTCAACTCAGCGCAAAAAAGTGAGTCAGAATAGCTATGATTTGATTTAAAAAAAAAAAAAAAAAAAGAGGGCGTGTCCATGACTTTCTCGGGCTGATTTGACCACTTTTCCGACATTTAAAAGATTCAGGAATAGCACCATTCAACTCAGCGCAAAAAAGTAAGTCAGAATAGCTATGATTTGATGAAAAAAAAAAAAAAAAAAAAAAAAAAAAAGGGGGCGTGTCCATGACTTTCTCGGGCTGATTTGACCACTTTTCCGACATTTAAAAGATTCAGGAATAGCACCATTCAACTCAGCGCAAAAAAGTAAGTCAGAATAGCTATGATTTGATTAAAAAAAAAAAAAAAAAAAGGGGCGTGTCCATGACTTTCTCGGGCTGATTTAACCACTTTCCCGACATTTTAAAGATTCAGGAATAGCACCATTCAACTCAGCGCAAAAAAGTAAGTCAGAATAGCTATGATTTGATTAAAAAAAAAAAAAAAAAAAGGGGGCGTGTCCATGACTTTCTCGGGCTGATTTGACCACTTTCCCGACATTTTAAAGATTCAGGAATAGCACCATTCAACTCAGCGCAAAAAAGTAAGTCAGAATAGCTATGATTTGATAAAAAAAAAAAAAAAAAAGGGGGCGTGTCCATGACTTTCTCGGGCTGATTTGACCACTTTCCCGACATTTTAAAGATTCAGGAATAGCACCATTCAACTCAGCGCAAAAAAGTGAGTCAGAATAGCTATGATTTGATTTAAAAAAAAAAAAAAAAAAAGAGGGCGTGTCCATGACTTTCTCGGGCTGATTTGACCACTTTTCCGACATTTAAAAGATTCAGGAATAGCACCATTCAACTCAGCGCAAAAAAGTAAGTCAGAATAGCTATGATTTGATTTAAAAAATAAATAAAAAAAGGGGGCGTGTCCATGACTTTCTTGGGCTGATTTGACCACTTTCCCGACATTTTAAAGATTCAGGAATAGCACCATTCAACTCAGCGCAAAAAAAGTAAGTCAGAATAGCTATGATTTGATTAAAAAAAAAAAAAAAAAAAGGGGGCGTGTCCATGACTTTCTCGGGCTGATTTGACCACTTTCCCGACATTTTAAAGATTCAGGAATAGCACCATTCAACTCAGCGCAAAAAAGTGAGTCAGAATAGCTATGATTTGATTTAAAAAAAAAAAAAAAAAAAGAGGGCGTGTCCATGACTTTCTCGGGCTGATTTGACCACTTTTCCGACATTTAAAAGATTCAGGAATAGCACCATTCAACTCAGCGCAAAAAAGTAAGTCAGAATAGCTATGATTTGATGAAAAAAAAAAAAAAAAAAAAAAAAAAAAGGGGGCGTGTCCATGACTTTCTCGGGCTGATTTGACCACTTTTCCGACATTTAAAAGATTCAGGAATAGCACCATTCAACTCAGCGCAAAAAAGTAAGTCAGAATAGCTATGATTTGATTAAAAAAAAAAAAAAAAAAAGGGGCGTGTCCATGACTTTCTCGGGCTGATTTAACCACTTTCCCGACATTTTAAAGATTCAGGAATAGCACCATTCAACTCAGCGCAAAAAAGTAAGTCAGAATAGCTATGATTTGATTAAAAAAAAAAAAAAAAAAAGGGGGCGTGTCCATGACTTTCTCGGGCTGATTTGACCACTTTCCCGACATTTTAAAGATTCAGGAATAGCACCATTCAACTCAGCGCAAAAAAGTAAGTCAGAATAGCTATGATTTGATAAAAAAAAAAAAAAAAAAGGGGGCGTGTCCATGACTTTCTCGGGCTGATTTGACCACTTTCCCGACATTTTAAAGATTCAGGAATAGCACCATTCAACTCAGCGCAAAAAAGTGAGTCAGAATAGCTATGATTTGATTTAAAAAAAAAAAAAAAAAAAGAGGGCGTGTCCATGACTTTCTCGGGCTGATTTGACCACTTTTCCGACATTTAAAAGATTCAGGAATAGCACCATTCAACTCAGCGCAAAAAAGTAAGTCAGAATAGCTATGATTTGATTTAAAAAATAAATAAAAAAAGGGGGCGTGTCCATGACTTTCTTGGGCTGATTTGACCACTTTCCCGACATTTTAAAGATTCAGGAATAGCACCATTCAACTCAGCGCAAAAAAAGTAAGTCAGAATAGCTATGATTTGATTAAAAAAAAAAAAAAAAAAAGGGGGCGTGTCCATGACTTTCTCGGGCTGATTTGACCACTTTCCCGACATTTTAAAGATTCAGGAATAGCACCATTCAACTCAGCGCAAAAAAGTGAGTCAGAATAGCTATGATTTGATTTAAAAAAAAAAAAAAAAAAAGAGGGCGTGTCCATGACTTTCTCGGGCTGATTTGACCACTTTTCCGACATTTAAAAGATTCAGGAATAGCACCATTCAACTCAGCGCAAAAAAGTAAGTCAGAATAGCTATGATTTGATGAAAAAAAAAAAAAAAAAAAAAAAAAAAAGGGGGCGTGTCCATGACTTTCTCGGGCTGATTTGACCACTTTTCCGACATTTAAAAGATTCAGGAATAGCACCATTCAACTCAGCGCAAAAAAGTAAGTCAGAATAGCTATGATTTGATTTAAAAAATAAATAAAAAAAGGGGGCGTGTCCATGACTTTCTTGGGCTGATTTGACCACTTTCCCGACATTTTAAAGATTCAGGAATAGCACCATTCAACTCAGCGCAAAAAAAGTAAGTCAGAATAGCTATGATTTGATTAAAAACAAAAAAAAAAAAAAGGGGGCGTGTCCATGACTTTCTCGGGCTGATTTGACCACTTTCCCGACATTTTAAAGATTCAGGAATAGCACCATTCAACTCAGCGCAAAAAAGTGAGTCAGAATAGCTATGATTTGATTTAAAAAAAAAAAAAAAAAAAGAGGGCGTGTCCATGACTTTCTCGGGCTGATTTGACCACTTTTCCGACATTTAAAAGATTCAGGAATAGCACCATTCAACTCAGCGCAAAAAAGTAAGTCAGAATAGCTATGATTTGATGAAAAAAAAAAAAAAAAAAAAAAAAAAAAAGGGGGCGTGTCCATGACTTTCTCGGGCTGATTTGACCACTTTTCCGACATTTAAAAGATTCAGGAATAGCACCATTCAACTCAGCGCAAAAAAGTAAGTCAGAATAGCTATGATTTGATTAAAAAAAAAAAAAAAAAAAGGGGCGTGTCCATGACTTTCTCGGGCTGATTTAACCACTTTCCCGACATTTTAAAGATTCAGGAATAGCACCATTCAACTCAGCGCAAAAAAGTAAGTCAGAATAGCTATGATTTGATTAAAAAAAAAAAAAAAAAAGGGGGCGTGTCCATGACTTTCTCGGGCTGATTTGACCACTTTCCCGACATTTTAAAGATTCAGGAATAGCACCATTCAACTCAGCGCAAAAAAGTAAGTCAGAATAGCTATGATTTGATTAAAAAAAAAAAAAAAAAAGGGGGCGTGTCCATGACTTTCTCGGGCTGATTTGACCACTTTCCCGACATTTTAAAGATTCAGGAATAGCACCATTCAACTCAGCGCAAAAAAGTGAGTCAGAATAGCTATGATTTGATTTAAAAAAAAAAAAAAAAAAAGAGGGCGTGTCCATGACTTTCTCGGGCTGATTTGACCACTTTTCCGACATTTAAAAGATTCAGGAATAGCACCATTCAACTCAGCGCAAAAAAGTAAGTCAGAATAGCTATGATTTGATTTAAAAAATAAATAAAAAAAGGGGGCGTGTCCATGACTTTCTTGGGCTGATTTACCACTTTCCCGACATTTTAAAGATTCAGGAATAGCACCATTCAACTCAGCGCAAAAAAAGTAAGTCAGAATAGCTATGATTTGATTAAAAACAAAAAAAAAAAAAAGGGGGCGTGTCCATGACTTTCTCGGGCTGATTTGACCACTTTCCCGACATTTTAAAGATTCAGGAATAGCACCATTCAACTCAGCGCAAAAAAGTGAGTCAGAATAGCTATGATTTGATTTAAAAAAAAAAAAAAAAAAAGAGGGCGTGTCCATGACTTTCTTGGGCTGATTTGACCACTTTCCCGACATTTTAAAGATTCAGGAATAGCACCATTCAACTCAGCGCAAAAAAAGTAAGTCAGAATAGCTATGATTTGATTAAAAACAAAAAAAAAAAAAAGGGGGCGTGTCCATGACTTTCTCGGGCTGATTTGACCACTTTCCCGACATTTTAAAGATTCAGGAATAGCACCATTCAACTCAGCGCAAAAAAGTGAGTCAGAATAGCTATGATTTGATTAAAAAAAAAAAAAAAAAAAGGGGGCGTGTCCATGACTTTCTCGGGCTGATTTGACCACTTTCCCGACATTTTAAAGATTCAGGAATAGCACCATTCAACTCAGCGCAAAAAAGTAAGTCAGAATAGCTATGATTTGATAAAAAAAAAAAAAAAAAAGGGGGCGTGTCCATGACTTTCTCGGGCTGATTTGACCACTTTCCCGACATTTTAAAGAGATTCAGGAATAGCACCATTCAACTCAGCGCAAAAAAGTAAGTCAGAATAGCTATGATTTGATAAAAAAAAAAAAAAAAAAAGGGGCGTGTCCATGACTTTCTCGGGCTGATTTGACCACTTTCCCGACATTTTAAAGATTCAGGAATAGCACCATTCAACTCAGCGCAAAAAAGTAAGTCAGAATAGCTATGATTTGATTAAAAAAAAAAAAAAAAAAGGGGCGTGTCCATGACTTTCTCGGGCTGATTTGACCACTTTCCCGACATTTTAAAGATTCAGGAATAGCACCATTCAACTCAGCGCAAAAAAGTAAGTCAGAATAGCTATGATTTGATTAAAAAAAAAAAAAAAAAAAGGGGGCGTGTCCATGACTTTCTCGGGCTGATTTGACCACTTTCCCGACATTTTAAAGATTCAGGAATAGCACCATTCAACTCAGCGCAAAAAAGTAAGTCAGAATAGCTATGATTTGATAAAAAAAAAAAAAAAAAAGGGGGCGTGTCCATGACTTTCTCGGGCTGATTTGACCACTTTCCCGACATTTTAAAGATTCAGGAATAGCACCATTCAACTCAGCGCAAAAAAGTGAGTCAGAATAGCTATGATTTGATTTAAAAAAAAAAAAAAAAAAAGAGGGCGTGTCCATGACTTTCTCGGGCTGATTTGACCACTTTTCCGACATTTAAAAGATTCAGGAATAGCACCATTCAACTCAGCGCAAAAAAGTAAGTCAGAATAGCTATGATTTGATTTAAAAAATAAATAAAAAAAGGGGGCGTGTCCATGACTTTCTTGGGCTGATTTGACCACTTTCCCGACATTTTAAAGATTCAGGAATAGCACCATTCAACTCAGCGCAAAAAAAGTAAGTCAGAATAGCTATGATTTGATTAAAACAAAAAAAAAAAAAAGGGGGCGTGTCCATGACTTTCTCGGGCTGATTTGACCACTTTCCCGACATTTTAAAGATTCAGGAATAGCACCATTCAACTCAGCGCAAAAAAGTGAGTCAGAATAGCTATGATTTGATTTAAAAAAAAAAAAAAAAAAAGAGGGCGTGTCCATGACTTTCTCGGGCTGATTTGACCACTTTTCCGACATTTAAAAGATTCAGGAATAGCACCATTCAACTCAGCGCAAAAAAGTAAGTCAGAATAGCTATGATTTGATGAAAAAAAAAAAAAAAAAAAAAAAAAAAAAGGGGGCGTGTCCATGACTTTCTCGGGCTGATTTGACCACTTTTCCGACATTTAAAAGATTCAGGAATAGCACCATTCAACTCAGCGCAAAAAAGTAAGTCAGAATAGCTATGATTTGATTAAAAAAAAAAAAAAAAAAAGGGGCGTGTCCATGACTTTCTCGGGCTGATTTAACCACTTTCCCGACATTTTAAAGATTCAGGAATAGCACCATTCAACTCAGCGCAAAAAAGTAAGTCAGAATAGCTATGATTTGATTAAAAAAAAAAAAAAAAAAAGGGGGCGTGTCCATGACTTTCTCGGGCTGATTTGACCACTTTCCCGACATTTTAAAGATTCAGGAATAGCACCATTCAACTCAGCGCAAAAAAGTAAGTCAGAATAGCTATGATTTGATAAAAAAAAAAAAAAAAAAGGGGGCGTGTCCATGACTTTCTCGGGCTGATTTGACCACTTTCCCGACATTTTAAAGATTCAGGAATAGCACCATTCAACTCAGCGCAAAAAAGTGAGTCAGAATAGCTATGATTTGATTTAAAAAAAAAAAAAAAAAAAGAGGGCGTGTCCATGACTTTCTCGGGCTGATTTGACCACTTTTCCGACATTTAAAAGATTCAGGAATAGCACCATTCAACTCAGCGCAAAAAAGTAAGTCAGAATAGCTATGATTTGATGAAAAAAAAAAAAAAAAAAAAAAAAAAAAAGGGGGCGTGTCCATGACTTTCTCGGGCTGATTTGACCACTTTTCCGACATTTAAAAGATTCAGGAATAGCACCATTCAACTCAGCGCAAAAAAGTAAGTCAGAATAGCTATGATTTGATTAAAAAAAAAAAAAAAAAAAGGGGCGTGTCCATGACTTTCTCGGGCTGATTTAACCACTTTCCCGACATTTTAAAGATTCAGGAATAGCACCATTCAACTCAGCGCAAAAAAGTAAGTCAGAATAGCTATGATTTGATTAAAAAAAAAAAAAAAAAAAGGGGGCGTGTCCATGACTTTCTCGGGCTGATTTGACCACTTTCCCGACATTTTAAAGATTCAGGAATAGCACCATTCAACTCAGCGCAAAAAAGTGAGTCAGAATAGCTATGATTTGATTTAAAAAAAAAAAAAAAAAGAGGGCGTGTCCATGACTTTCTCGGGCTGATTTGACCACTTTTCCGACATTTAAAAGATTCAGGAATAGCACCATTCAACTCAGCGCAAAAAAGTAAGTCAGAATAGCTATGATTTGATGAAAAAAAAAAAAAAAAAAAAAAAAAAAAAAGGGGGCGTGTCCATGACTTTCTCGGGCTGATTTGACCACTTTTCCGACATTTAAAAGATTCAGGAATAGCACCATTCAACTCAGCGCAAAAAAGTAAGTCAGAATAGCTATGATTTGATTAAAAAAAAAAAAAAAAAAAGGGGCGTGTCCATGACTTTCTCGGGCTGATTTAACCACTTTCCCGACATTTTAAAGATTCAGAATAGCACCATTCAACTCAGCGCAAAAAAGTAAGTCAGAATAGCTATGATTTGATTAAAAAAAAAAAAAAAAAAAGGGGGCGTGTCCATGACTTTCTCGGGCTGATTTGACCACTTTCCCGACATTTTAAAGATTCAGGAATAGCACCATTCAACTCAGCGCAAAAAAGTAAGTCAGAATAGCTATGATTTGATAAAAAAAAAAAAAAAAAAAGGGGCGTGTCCATGACTTTCTCGGGCTGATTTGACCACTTTTCCGACATTTAAAAGATTCAGGAATAGCACCATTCAACTCAGCGCAAAAAAGTAAGTCAGAATAGCTATGATTTGATTAAAAACAAAAAAAAAAAAAAGGGGGCGTGTCCATGACTTTCTCGGGCTGATTTGACCACTTTCCCGACATTTTAAAGATTCAGGAATAGCACCATTCAACTCAGCGCAAAAAAGTGAGTCAGAATAGCTATGATTTGATTTAAAAAAAAAAAAAAAAAAGAGGGCGTGTCCATGACTTTCTCGGGCTGATTTGACCACTTTTCCGACATTTAAAAGATTCAGGAATAGCACCATTCAACTCAGCGCAAAAAAGTAAGTCAGAATAGCTATGATTTGATGAAAAAAAAAAAAAAAAAAAAAAAAAAAAAGGGGGCGTGTCCATGACTTTCTCGGGCTGATTTGACCACTTTTCCGACATTTAAAAGATTCAGGAATAGCACCATTCAACTCAGCGCAAAAAAGTAAGTCAGAATAGCTATGATTTGATTAAAAAAAAAAAAAAAAAAAGGGGCGTGTCCATGACTTTCTCGGGCTGATTTAACCACTTTCCCGACATTTTAAAGATTCAGGAATAGCACCATTCAACTCAGCGCAAAAAAGTAAGTCAGAATAGCTATGATTTGATTAAAAAAAAAAAAAAAAAAAGGGGGCGTGTCCATGACTTTCTCGGGCTGATTTGACCACTTTCCCGACATTTTAAAGATTCAGGAATAGCACCATTCAACTCAGCGCAAAAAAGTGAGTCAGAATAGCTATGATTTGATTTAAAAAAAAAAAAAAAAAAGAGGGCGTGTCCATGACTTTCTCGGGCTGATTTGACCACTTTTCCGACATTTAAAAGATTCAGGAATAGCACCATTCAACTCAGCGCAAAAAAGTAAGTCAGAATAGCTATGATTTGATGAAAAAAAAAAAAAAAAAAAAAAAAAAAAAGGGGGCGTGTCCATGACTTTCTCGGGCTGATTTGACCACTTTTCCGACATTTAAAAGATTCAGGAATAGCACCATTCAACTCAGCGCAAAAAAGTAAGTCAGAATAGCTATGATTTGATTAAAAAAAAAAAAAAAAAAAGGGGCGTGTCCATGACTTTCTCGGGCTGATTTAACCACTTTCCCGACATTTTAAAGATTCAGGAATAGCACCATTCAACTCAGCGCAAAAAAGTAAGTCAGAATAGCTATGATTTGATTAAAAAAAAAAAAAAAAAAAGGGGGCGTGTCCATGACTTTCTCGGGCTGATTTGACCACTTTCCCGACATTTTAAAGATTCAGGAATAGCACCATTCAACTCAGCGCAAAAAAGTAAGTCAGAATAGCTATGATTTGATAAAAAAAAAAAAAAAAAAGGGGGCGTGTCCATGACTTTCTCGGGCTGATTTGACCACTTTTCCGACATTTAAAAGATTCAGGAATAGCACCATTCAACTCAGCGCAAAAAAGTAAGTCAGAATAGCTATGATTTGATGAAAAAAAAAAAAAAAAAAAAAAAAAAAAAAGGGGCGTGTCCATGACTTTCTCGGGCTGATTTGACCACTTTTCCGACATTTAAAAGATTCAGGAATAGCACCATTCAACTCAGCGCAAAAAAGTAAGTCAGAATAGCTATGATTTGATTAAAAAAAAAAAAAAAAAAAGGGGCGTGTCCATGACTTTCTCGGGCTGATTTAACCACTTTCCCGACATTTTAAAGATTCAGGAATAGCACCATTCAACTCAGCGCAAAAAAGTAAGTCAGAATAGCTATGATTTGATTAAAAAAAAAAAAAAAAAAAGGGGGCGTGTCCATGACTTTCTCGGGCTGATTTGACCACTTTCCCGACATTTTAAAGATTCAGGAATAGCACCATTCAACTCAGCGCAAAAAAGTGAGTCAGAATAGCTATGATTTGATTTAAAAAAAAAAAAAAAAAAAGAGGGCGTGTCCATGACTTTCTCGGGCTGATTTGACCACTTTTCCGACATTTAAAAGATTCAGGAATAGCACCATTCAACTCAGCGCAAAAAAGTAAGTCAGAATGGCTATGATTTGATGAAAAAAAAAAAAAAAAAAAAAAAAAAAAAGGGGGCGTGTCCATGACTTTCTCGGGCTGATTTGACCACTTTTCCGACATTTAAAAGATTCAGGAATAGCACCATTCAACTCAGCGCAAAAAAGTAAGTCAGAATAGCTATGATTTGATTAAAAAAAAAAAAAAAAAAAGGGGCGTGTCCATGACTTTCTCGGGCTGATTTAACCACTTTCCCGACATTTTAAAGATTCAGGAATAGCACCATTCAACTCAGCGCAAAAAAGTAAGTCAGAATAGCTATGATTTGATTAAAAAAAAAAAAAAAAAAGGGGGCGTGTCCATGACTTTCTCGGGCTGATTTGACCACTTTCCCGACATTTTAAAGATTCAGGAATAGCACCATTCAACTCAGCGCAAAAAAGTAAGTCAGAATAGCTATGATTTGATAAAAAAAAAAAAAAAAAAGGGGGCGTGTCCATGACTTTCTCGGGCTGATTTGACCACTTTTCCGACATTTAAAAGATTCAGGAATAGCACCATTCAACTCAGCGCAAAAAAGTAAGTCAGAATAGCTATGATTTGATGAAAAAAAAAAAAAAAAAAAAAAAAAAAAAGGGGGCGTGTCCATGACTTTCTCGGGCTGATTTGACCACTTTTCCGACATTTAAAAGATTCAGGAATAGCACCATTCAACTCAGCGCAAAAAAGTAAGTCAGAATAGCTATGATTTGATTAAAAAAAAAAAAAAAAAAAGGGGCGTGTCCATGACTTTCTCGGGCTGATTTAACCACTTTCCCGACATTTTAAAGATTCAGGAATAGCACCATTCAACTCAGCGCAAAAAAGTAAGTCAGAATAGCTATGATTTGATTAAAAAAAAAAAAAAAAAAGGGGGCGTGTCCATGACTTTCTCGGGCTGATTTGACCACTTTCCCGACATTTTAAAGATTCAGGAATAGCACCATTCAACTCAGCGCAAAAAAGTAAGTCAGAATAGCTATGATTTGATAAAAAAAAAAAAAAAAAAGGGGGCGTGTCCATGACTTTCTCGGGCTGATTTGACCACTTTCCCGACATTTTAAAGATTCAGGAATAGCACCATTCAACTCAGCGCAAAAAAGTGAGTCAGAATAGCTATGATTTGATTTAAAAAAAAAAAAAAAAAAAGAGGGCGTGTCCATGACTTTCTCGGGCTGATTTGACCACTTTTCCGACATTTAAAAGATTCAGGAATAGCACCATTCAACTCAGCGCAAAAAAGTAAGTCAGAATAGCTATGATTTGATTAAAAAAAAAAAAAAAAAAAGGGGCGTGTCCATGACTTTCTCGGGCTGATTTAACCACTTTCCCGACATTTTAAAGATTCAGGAATAGCACCATTCAACTCAGCGCAAAAAAGTAAGTCAGAATAGCTATGATTTGATTAAAAAAAAAAATAAAAAAAGGGGGCGTGTCCATGACTTTCTTGGGCTGATTTGACCACTTTCCCGACATTTTAAAGATTCAGGAATAGCACCATTCAACTCAGCGCAAAAAAAGTAAGTCAGAATAGCTATGATTTGATTAAAAACAAAAAAAAAAAAAAGGGGGCGTGTCCATGACTTTCTCGGGCTGATTTGACCACTTTCCCGACATTTTAAAGATTCAGGAATAGCACCATTCAACTCAGCGCAAAAAAGTGAGTCAGAATAGCTATGATTTGATTTAAAAAAAAAAAAAAAAAAAGAGGGCGTGTCCATGACTTTCTCGGGCTGATTTGACCACTTTTCCGACATTTAAAAGATTCAGGAATAGCACCATTCAACTCAGCGCAAAAAAGTAAGTCAGAATAGCTATGATTTGATGAAAAAAAAAAAAAAAAAAAAAAAAAAAAAAGGGGGCGTGTCCATGACTTTCTCGGGCTGATTTGACCACTTTTCCGACATTTAAAAGATTCAGGAATAGCACCATTCAACTCAGCGCAAAAAAGTAAGTCAGAATAGCTATGATTTGATTAAAAAAAAAAAAAAAAAAAGGGGCGTGTCCATGACTTTCTCGGGCTGATTTAACCACTTTCCCGACATTTTAAAGATTCAGGAATAGCACCATTCAACTCAGCGCAAAAAAGTAAGTCAGAATAGCTATGATTTGATTAAAAAAAAAAATAAAAAAAGGGGGCGTGTCCATGACTTTCTTGGGCTGATTTGACCACTTTCCCGACATTTTAAAGATTCAGGAATAGCACCATTCAACTCAGCGCAAAAAAAGTAAGTCAGAATAGCTATGATTTGATTAAAAACAAAAAAAAAAAAAAGGGGGCGTGTCCATGACTTTCTCGGGCTGATTTGACCACTTTCCCGACATTTTAAAGATTCAGGAATAGCACCATTCAACTCAGCGCAAAAAAGTGAGTCAGAATAGCTATGATTTGATTTAAAAAAAAAAAAAAAAAAAGAGGGCGTGTCCATGACTTTCTCGGGCTGATTTGACCACTTTTCCGACATTTAAAAGATTCAGGAATAGCACCATTCAACTCAGCGCAAAAAAGTAAGTCAGAATAGCTATGATTTGATGAAAAAAAAAAAAAAAAAAAAAAAAAAAAAGGGGGCGTGTCCATGACTTTCTCGGGCTGATTTGACCACTTTTCCGACATTTAAAAGATTCAGGAATAGCACCATTCAACTCAGCGCAAAAAAGTAAGTCAGAATAGCTATGATTTGATTAAAAAAAAAAAAAAAAAAAGGGGCGTGTCCATGACTTTCTCGGGCTGATTTAACCACTTTCCCGACATTTTAAAGATTCAGGAATAGCACCATTCAACTCAGCGCAAAAAAGTAAGTCAGAATAGCTATGATTTGATTAAAAAAAAAAAAAAAAAAAGGGGGCGTGTCCATGACTTTCTCGGGCTGATTTGACCACTTTCCCGACATTTTAAAGATTCAGGAATAGCACCATTCAACTCAGCGCAAAAAAGTAAGTCAGAATAGCTATGATTTGATAAAAAAAAAAAAAAAAAAGGGGGCGTGTCCATGACTTTCTCGGGCTGATTTGACCACTTTCCCGACATTTTAAAGATTCAGGAATAGCACCATTCAACTCAGCGCAAAAAAGTGAGTCAGAATAGCTATGATTTGATTTAAAAAAAAAAAAAAAAAAAGAGGGCGTGTCCATGACTTTCTCGGGCTGATTTGACCACTTTTCCGACATTTAAAAGATTCAGGAATAGCACCATTCAACTCAGCGCAAAAAAGTAAGTCAGAATAGCTATGATTTGATTTAAAAAATAAATAAAAAAAGGGGGCGTGTCCATGACTTTCTTGGGCTGATTTGACCACTTTCCCGACATTTTAAAGATTCAGGAATAGCACCATTCAACTCAGCGCAAAAAAAGTAAGTCAGAATAGCTATGATTTGATTAAAAAAAAAAAAAAAAAAGGGGGCGTGTCCATGACTTTCTCGGGCTGATTAAAAAAAAAAAGAGGGCGTGTCCATGACTTTCTTGGGCTGATTTGACCACTTTCCCGACATTTTAAAGATTCAGGAATAGCACCATTCAACTCAGCGCAAAAAAAGTAAGTCAGAATAGCTATGATTTGATTAAAAACAAAAAAAAAAAAAGGGGGCGTGTCCATGACTTTCTCGGGCTGATTTGACCACTTTCCCGACATTTTAAAGATTCAGGAATAGCACCATTCAACTCAGCGCAAAAAAGTGAGTCAGAATAGCTATGATTTGATTTAAAAAAAAAAAAAAAAAAAGAGGGCGTGTCCATGACTTTCTTGGGCTGATTTGACCACTTTCCCGACATTTTAAAGATTCAGGAATAGCACCATTCAACTCAGCGCAAAAAAGTAAGTCAGAATAGCTATGATTTGATTAAAAAAAAAAAAAAAAAAAGGGGCGTGTCCATGACTTTCTCGGGCTGATTTGACCACTTTCCCGACATTTTAAAGATTCAGGAATAGCACCATTCAACTCAGCGCAAAAAAGTAAGTCAGAATAGCTATGATTTGATGAAAAAAAAAAAAAAAAAAAAAAAAAAAAAGGGGGCGTGTCCATGACTTTCTCGGGCTGATTTGACCACTTTTCCGACATTTAAAAGATTCAGGAATAGCACCATTCAACTCAGCGCAAAAAAGTAAGTCAGAATAGCTATGATTTGATTAAAAAAAAAAAAAAAAAAAGGGGCGTGTCCATGACTTTCTCGGGCTGATTTAACCACTTTCCCGACATTTTAAAGATTCAGGAATAGCACCATTCAACTCAGCGCAAAAAAGTAAGTCAGAATAGCTATGATTTGATTAAAAAAAAAAAAAAAAAAAGGGGGCGTGTCCATGACTTTCTCGGGCTGATTTGACCACTTTCCCGACATTTTAAAGATTCAGGAATAGCACCATTCAACTCAGCGCAAAAAAGTAAGTCAGAATAGCTATGATTTGATAAAAAAAAAAAAAAAAAAGGGGGCGTGTCCATGACTTTCTCGGGCTGATTTGACCACTTTCCCGACATTTTAAAGATTCAGGAATAGCACCATTCAACTCAGCGCAAAAAAGTGAGTCAGAATAGCTATGATTTGATTTAAAAAAAAAAAAAAAAAAAGAGGGCGTGTCCATGACTTTCTCGGGCTGATTTGACCACTTTTCCGACATTTAAAAGATTCAGGAATAGCACCATTCAACTCAGCGCAAAAAAGTAAGTCAGAATAGCTATGATTTGATTTAAAAAATAAATAAAAAAAGGGGGCGTGTCCATGACTTTCTTGGGCTGATTTGACCACTTTCCCGACATTTTAAAGATTCAGGAATAGCACCATTCAACTCAGCGCAAAAAAAGTAAGTCAGAATAGCTATGATTTGATTAAAAAAAAAAAAAAAAAAAGGGGGCGTGTCCATGACTTTCTCGGGCTGATTTGACCACTTTCAAGACATTTTAAAGATTCAGGAATAGCACCATTCAACTCAGCGCAAAAAAGTGAGTCAGAATAGCTATGATTTGATTTAAAAAAAAAAAAAAAAAAGAGGGCGTGTCCATGACTTTCTTGGGCTGATTTGACCACTTTCCCGACATTTTAAAGATTCAGGAATAGCACCATTCAACTCAGCGCAAAAAAAGTAAGTCAGAATAGCTATGATTTGATTAAAAAAAAAAAAAAAAAAAGGGGGCGTGTCCATGACTTTCTCGGGCTGATTTGACCACTTTCCCGACATTTAAAGATTCAGGAATAGCACCATTCAACTCAGCGCAAAAAAGTGAGTCAGAATAGCTATGATTTGATTTAAAAAAAAAAAAAAAAAAGAGGGCGTGTCCATGACTTTCTTGGGCTGATTTGACCACTTTCCCGACATTTTAAAGATTCAGGAATAGCACCATTCAACTCAGCGCAAAAAAAGTAAGTCAGAATAGCTATGATTTGATTAAAAACAAAAAAAAAAAAAAAAAAAAAAAGGGGGCGTGTCCATGACTTTCTCGGGCTGATTTGACCACTTTCCCGACATTTTAAAGATTCAGGAATAGCACCATTCAACTCAGCGCAAAAAAGTGAGTCAGAATAGCTATGATTTGATTTAAAAAAAAAAAAAAAAAAAGAGGGCGTGTCCATGACTTTCTCGGGCTGATTTGACCACTTTTCCGACATTTAAAAGATTCAGGAATAGCACCATTCAACTCAGCGCAAAAAAGTAAGTCAGAATAGCTATGATTTGATGAAAAAAAAAAAAAAAAGAAAAAAAAAAAAAGGGGGCGTGTCCATGACTTTCTCGGGCTGATTTGACCACTTTTCCGACATTTAAAAGATTCAGGAATAGCACCATTCAACTCAGCGCAAAAAAGTAAGTCAGAATAGCTATGATTTGATTAAAAAAAAAAAAAAAAAAAGGGGCGTGTCCATGACTTTCTCGGGCTGATTTAACCACTTTCCCGACATTTTAAAGATTCAGGAATAGCACCATTCAACTCAGCGCAAAAAAGTAAGTCAGAATAGCTATGATTTGATTAAAAAAAAAAAAAAAAAAAGGGGGCGTGTCCATGACTTTCTCGGGCTGATTTGACCACTTTCCCGACATTTTAAAGATTCAGGAATAGCACCATTCAACTCAGCGCAAAAAAGTAAGTCAGAATAGCTATGATTTGATAAAAAAAAAAAAAAAAAAGGGGGCGTGTCCATGACTTTCTCGGGCTGATTTGACCACTTTCCCGACATTTTAAAGATTCAGGAATAGCACCATTCAACTCAGCGCAAAAAAGTGAGTCAGAATAGCTATGATTTGATTTAAAAAAAAAAAAAAAAAAAGAGGGCGTGTCCATGACTTTCTCGGGCTGATTTGACCACTTTTCCGACATTTAAAAGATTCAGGAATAGCACCACATTCAACTCAGCGCAAAAAAGTAAGTCAGAATAGCTATGATTTGATTTAAAAAATAAATAAAAAAAGGGGGCGTGTCCATGACTTTCTTGGGCTGATTTGACCACTTTCCCGACATTTTAAAGATTCAGGAATAGCACCATTCAACTCAGCGCAAAAAAAGTAAGTCAGAATAGCTATGATTTGATTAAAAAAAAAAAAAAAAAAAGGGGGCGTGTCCATGACTTTCTCGGGCTGATTTGACCACTTTCCCGACATTTTAAAGATTCAGGAATAGCACCATTCAACTCAGCGCAAAAAAGTGAGTCAGAATAGCTATGATTTGATTTAAAAAAAAAAAAAAAAAAAGAGGGCGTGTCCATGACTTTCTTGGGCTGATTTGACCACTTTCCCGACATTTTAAAGATTCAGGAATAGCACCATTCAACTCAGCGCAAAAAAAGTAAGTCAGAATAGCTATGATTTGATTAAAAACAAAAAAAAAAAAAAGGGGGCGTGTCCATGACTTTCTCGGGCTGATTTGACCACTTTTCCGACATTTAAAAGATTCAGGAATAGCACCATTCAACTCAGCGCAAAAAAGTAAGTCAGAATAGCTATGATTTGATTAAAAAAAAAAAAAAAAAAGGGGCGTGTCCATGACTTTCTCGGGCTGATTTAACCACTTTCCCGACATTTTAAAGATTCAGGAATAGCACCATTCAACTCAGCGCAAAAAAGTAAGTCAGAATAGCTATGATTTGATTAAAAAAAAAAAAAAAAAAAGGGGGCGTGTCCATGACTTTCTCGGGCTGATTTGACCACTTTCCCGACATTTTAAAGATTCAGGAATAGCACCATTCAACTCAGCGCAAAAAAGTAAGTCAGAATAGCTATGATTTGATAAAAAAAAAAAAAAAAAAGGGGGCGTGTCCATGACTTTCTCGGGCTGATTTGACCACTTTCCCGACATTTTAAAGATTCAGGAATAGCACCATTCAACTCAGCGCAAAAAAGTGAGTCAGAATAGCTATGATTTGATTTAAAAAAAAAAAAAAAAAAGAGGGCGTGTCCATGACTTTCTCGGGCTGATTTGACCACTTTTCCGACATTTAAAAGATTCAGGAATAGCACCATTCAACTCAGCGCAAAAAAGTAAGTCAGAATAGCTATGATTTGATTTAAAAAATAAATAAAAAAAGGGGGCGTGTCCATGACTTTCTTGGGCTGATTTGACCACTTTCCCGACATTTTAAAGATTCAGGAATAGCACCATTCAACTCAGCGCAAAAAAAGTAAGTCAGAATAGCTATGATTTGATTAAAAAAAAAAAAAAAAAAGGGGGCGTGTCCATGACTTTCTCGGGCTGATTTGACCACTTTCCCGACATTTTAAAGATTCAGGAATAGCACCATTCAACTCAGCGCAAAAAAGTGAGTCAGAATAGCTATGATTTGATTTTAAAAAAAAAAAATAAAAAAGAGGGCGTGTCCATGACTTTCTTGGGCTGATTTGACCACTTTCCCGACATTTTAAAGATTCAGGAATAGCACCATTCAACTCAGCGCAAAAAAAGTAAGTCAGAATAGCTATGATTTGATTAAAAACAAAAAAAAAAAAAAAGGGGCGTGTCCATGACTTTCTCGGGCTGATTTGACCACTTTTCCGACATTTAAAAGATTCAGGAATAGCACCATTCAACTCAGCGCAAAAAAGTAAGTCAGAATAGCTATGATTTGATTAAAAAAAAAAAAAAAAAAGGGGCGTGTCCATGACTTTCTCGGGCTGATTTAACCACTTTCCCGACATTTTAAAGATTCAGGAATAGCACCATTCAACTCAGCGCAAAAAAGTAAGTCAGAATAGCTATGATTTGATTAAAAAAAAAAAAAAAAAAAGGGGGCGTGTCCATGACTTTCTCGGGCTGATTTGACCACTTTCCCGACATTTTAAAGATTCAGGAATAGCACCATTCAACTCAGCGCAAAAAAGTAAGTCAGAATAGCTATGATTTGATAAAAAAAAAAAAAAAAAAAAAGGGGGCGTGTCCATGACTTTCTCGGGCTGATTTGACCACTTTCCCGACATTTTAAAGATTCAGGAATAGCACCATTCAACTCAGCGCAAAAAAGTAAGTCAGAATAGCTATGATTTGATGAAAAAAAAAAAAAAAAAAAAAAAAAAAAAAGGGGGCGTGTCCATGACTTTCTCGGGCTGATTTGACCACTTTTCCGACATTTAAAAGATTCAGGAATAGCACCATTCAACTCAGCGCAAAAAAGTAAGTCAGAATAGCTATGATTTGATTAAAAAAAAAAAAAAAAAAAGGGGCGTGTCCATGACTTTCTCGGGCTGATTTAACCACTTTCCCGACATTTTAAAGATTCAGGAATAGCACCATTCAACTCAGCGCAAAAAAGTAAGTCAGAATAGCTATGATTTGATTAAAAAAAAAAAAAAAAAAAGGGGGCGTGTCCATGACTTTCTCGGGCTGATTTGACCACTTTCCCGACATTTTAAAGATTCAGGAATAGCACCATTCAACTCAGCGCAAAAAAGTAAGTCAGAATAGCTATGATTTGATAAAAAAAAAAAAAAAAAGGGGGCGTGTCCATGACTTTCTCGGGCTGATTTGACCACTTTCCCGACATTTTAAAGATTCAGGAATAGCACCATTCAACTCAGCGCAAAAAAGTGAGTCAGAATAGCTATGATTTGATTTAAAAAAAAAAAAAAAAAAAGAGGGCGTGTCCATGACTTTCTCGGGCTGATTTGACCACTTTTCCGACATTTAAAAGATTCAGGAATAGCACCATTCAACTCAGCGCAAAAAAGTAAGTCAGAATAGCTATGATTTGATTTAAAAAATAAATAAAAAAAGGGGGCGTGTCCATGACTTTCTTGGGCTGATTTGACCACTTTCCCGACATTTTAAAGATTCAGGAATAGCACCATTCAACTCAGCGCAAAAAAGTAAGTCAGAATAGCTATGATTTGATTAAAAAAAAAAAAAAAAAAGGGGGCGTGTCCATGACTTTCTCGGGCTGATTTGACCACTTTCCCGACATTTTAAAGATTCAGGAATAGCACCATTCAACTCAGCGCAAAAAAGTGAGTCAGAATAGCTATGATTTGATTTAAAAAAAAAAAAAAAAAAGAGGGCGTGTCCATGACTTTCTTGGGCTGATTTGACCACTTTCCCGACATTTTAAAGATTCAGGAATAGCACCATTCAACTCAGCGCAAAAAAAGTAAGTCAGAATAGCTATGATTTGATTAAAAACAAAAAAAAAAAAAAGGGGGCGTGTCCATGACTTTCTCGGGCTGATTTGACCACTTTTCCGACATTTAAAAGATTCAGGAATAGCACCATTCAACTCAGCGCAAAAAAGTAAGTCAGAATAGCTATGATTTGATTAAAAAAAAAAAAAAAAAAAGGGGCGTGTCCATGACTTTCTCGGGCTGATTTAACCACTTTCCCGACATTTTAAAGATTCAGGAATAGCACCATTCAACTCAGCGCAAAAAAGTAAGTCAGAATAGCTATGATTTGATTAAAAAAAAAAAAAAAAAAAGGGGGCGTGTCCATGACTTTCTCGGGCTGATTTGACCACTTTCCCGACATTTTAAAGATTCAGGAATAGCACCATTCAACTCAGCGCAAAAAAGTAAGTCAGAATAGCTATGATTTGATAAAAAAAAAAAAAAAAAAGGGGGCGTGTCCATGACTTTCTCGGGCTGATTTGACCACTTTCCCGACATTTTAAAGATTCAGGAATAGCACCATTCAACTCAGCGCAAAAAAGTGAGTCAGAATAGCTATGATTTGATTTAAAAAAAAAAAAAAAAAAAGAGGGCGTGTCCATGACTTTCTCGGGCTGATTTGACCACTTTTCCGACATTTAAAAGATTCAGGAATAGCACCATTCAACTCAGCGCAAAAAAGTAAGTCAGAATAGCTATGATTTGATTTAAAAAATAAATAAAAAAAGGGGGCGTGTCCATGACTTTCTTGGGCTGATTTGACCACTTTCCCGACATTTTAAAGATTCAGGAATAGCACCATTCAACTCAGCGCAAAAAAAGTAAGTCAGAATAGCTATGATTTGATTTAAAAAAAAAAAAAAAAAAGGGGGCGTGTCCATGACTTTCTCGGGCTGATTTGACCACTTTCCCGACATTTTAAAGATTCAGGAATAGCACCATTCAACTCAGCGCAAAAAAGTGAGTCAGAATAGCTATGATTTGATTTAAAAAAAAAAAAAAAAAAAAGAGGGCGTGTCCATGACTTTCTTGGGCTGATTTGACCACTTTCCCGACATTTTAAAGATTCAGGAATAGCACCATTCAACTCAGCGCAAAAAAAGTAAGTCAGAATAGCTATGATTTGATTAAAAACAAAAAAAAAAAAAAGGGGGCGTGTCCATGACTTTCTCGGGCTGATTTGACCACTTTTCCGACATTTAAAAGATTCAGGAATAGCACCATTCAACTCAGCGCAAAAAAGTAAGTCAGAATAGCTATGATTTGATTAAAAAAAAAAAAAAAAAAAGGGGCGTGTCCATGACTTTCTCGGGCTGATTTAACCACTTTCCCGACATTTTAAAGATTCAGGAATAGCACCATTCAACTCAGCGCAAAAAAGTAAGTCAGAATAGCTATGATTTGATTAAAAAAAAAAAAAAAAAAAGGGGGCGTGTCCATGACTTTCTCGGGCTGATTTGACCACTTTCCCGACATTTTAAAGATTCAGGAATAGCACCATTCAACTCAGCGCAAAAAAGTAAGTCAGAATAGCTATGATTTGATAAAAAAAAAAAAAAAAAAAAGGGGGCGTGTCCATGACTTTCTCGGGCTGATTTGACCACTTTCCCGACATTTTAAAGATTCAGGAATAGCACCATTCAACTCAGCGCAAAAAAGTAAGTCAGAATAGCTATGATTTGATTAAAAAAAAAAGAAAAAAAAGGGGGGCGTGTCCATGACTTTCTCGGGCTGATTTGACCACTTTCCCGACATTTTAAAGATTCAGGAATAGCACCATTCAACTCAGCGCAAAAAAGTGAGTCAGAATAGCTATGATTTGATTTAAAAAAAAAAAAAAAAAAAGAGGGCGTGTCCATGACTTTCTCGGGCTGATTTGACCACTTTTCCGACATTTAAAAGATTCAGGAATAGCACCATTCAACTCAGCGCAAAAAAGTAAGTCAGAATAGCTATGATTTGATTAAAAAAAAAAAAAAAAAAAGGGGGCGTGTCCATGACTTTCTCGGGCTGATTTGACCACTTTCCCGACATTTTAAAGATTCAGGAATAGCACCATTCAACTCAGCGCAAAAAAGTGAGTCAGAATAGCTATGATTTGATTTAAAAAATAAATAAAAAAAGGGGGCGTGTCCATGACTTTCTTGGGCTGATTTGACCACTTTTCCGACATTTAAAAGATTCAGGAATAGCACCATTCAACTCAGCGCAAAAAAGTAAGTCAGAATAGCTATGATTTGATAAAAAAAAAAAAAAAAAAGGGGGCGTGTCCATGACTTTCTCGGGCTGATTTGACCACTTTCCCGACATTTTAAAGATTCAGGAATAGCACCATTCAACTCAGCGCAAAAAAGTGAGTCAGAATAGCTATGATTTGATTTTAAAAAAAAAAAAAAAAAAGAGGGCGTGTCCATGACTTTCTCGGGCTGATTTGACCACTTTTCCGACATTTAAAAGATTCAGGAATAGCACCATTCAACTCAGCGCAAAAAAGTAAGTCAGAATAGCTATGATTTGATTTAAAAAATAAATAAAAAAAGGGGGCGTGTCCATGACTTTCTTGGGCTGATTTGACCACTTTCCCGACATTTTAAAGATTCAGGAATAGCACCATTCAACTCAGCGCAAAAAAAGTAAGTCAGAATAGCTATGATTTGATTAAAAAAAAAAAAAAAAAAAGGGGGCGTGTCCATGACTTTCTCGGGCTGATTTGACCACTTTCCCGACATTTTAAAGATTCAGGAATAGCACCATTCAACTCAGCGCAAAAAAGTGAGTCAGAATAGCTATGATTTGATTTAAAAAAAAAAAAAAAAAAAGAGGGCGTGTCCATGACTTTCTCGGGCTGATTTGACCACTTTTCCGACATTTAAAAGATTCAGGAATAGCACCATTCAACTCAGCGCAAAAAAGTAAGTCAGAATAGCTATGATTTGATGAAAAAAAAAAAAAAAAAAAAAAAAAAAAAAGGGGGCGTGTCCATGACTTTCTCGGGCTGATTTGACCACTTTTCCGACATTTAAAAGATTCAGGAATAGCACCATTCAACTCAGCGCAAAAAAGTAAGTCAGAATAGCTATGATTTGATTAAAAAAAAAAAAAAAAAAAGGGGCGTGTCCATGACTTTCTCGGGCTGATTTAACCACTTTCCCGACATTTTAAAGATTCAGGAATAGCACCATTCAACTCAGCGCAAAAAAGTAAGTCAGAATAGCTATGATTTGATTAAAAAAAAAAAAAAAAAAAGGGGGCGTGTCCATGACTTTCTCGGGCTGATTTGACCACTTTCCCGACATTTTAAAGATTCAGGAATAGCACCATTCAACTCAGCGCAAAAAAGTAAGTCAGAATAGCTATGATTTGATAAAAAAAAAAAAAAAAAAAAGGGGGCGTGTCCATGACTTTCTCGGGCTGATTTGACCACTTTCCCGACATTTTAAAGATTCAGGAATAGCACCATTCAACTCAGCGCAAAAAAGTAAGTCAGAATAGCTATGATTTGATTAAAAAAAAAGAGAAAAAAAGGGGGGCGTGTCCATGACTTTCTCGGGCTGATTTGACCACTTTCCCGACATTTTAAAGATTCAGGAATAGCACCATTCAACTCAGCGCAAAAAAGTGAGTCAGAATAGCTATGATTTGATTTAAAAAAAAAAAAAAAAAAAGAGGGCGTGTCCATGACTTTCTCGGGCTGATTTGACCACTTTTCCGACATTTAAAAGATTCAGGAATAGCACCATTCAACTCAGCGCAAAAAAGTAAGTCAGAATAGCTATGATTTGATTAAAAAAAAAAAAAAAAAAAGGGGGCGTGTCCATGACTTTCTCGGGCTGATTTGACCACTTTCCCGACATTTTAAAGATTCAGGAATAGCACCATTCAACTCAGCGCAAAAAAGTGAGTCAGAATAGCTATGATTTGATTTAAAAAATAAATAAAAAAAGGGGGCGTGTCCATGACTTTCTTGGGCTGATTTGACCACTTTTCCGACATTTAAAAGATTCAGGAATAGCACCATTCAACTCAGCGCAAAAAAGTAAGTCAGAATAGCTATGATTTGATAAAAAAAAAAAAAAAAAGGGGGCGTGTCCATGACTTTCTCGGGCTGATTTGACCACTTTCCCGACATTTTAAAGATTCAGGAATAGCACCATTCAACTCAGCGCAAAAAAGTGAGTCAGAATAGCTATGATTTGATTTAAAAAAAAAAAAAAAAAAGAGGGCGTGTCCATGACTTTCTCGGGCTGATTTGACCACTTTTCCGACATTTAAAAGATTCAGGAATAGCACCATTCAACTCAGCGCAAAAAAGTAAGTCAGAATAGCTATGATTTGATTTAAAAAATAAATAAAAAAAGGGGGCGTGTCCATGACTTTCTTGGGCTGATTTGACCACTTTCCCGACATTTTAAAGATTCAGGAATAGCACCATTCAACTCAGCGCAAAAAAAGTAAGTCAGAATAGCTATGATTTGATTAAAAAAAAAAAAAAAAAAAGGGGGCGTGTCCATGACTTTCTCGGGCTGATTTGACCACTTTCCCGACATTTTAAAGATTCAGGAATAGCACCATTCAACTCAGCGCAAAAAAGTGAGTCAGAATAGCTATGATTTGATTTAAAAAAAAAAAAAAAAAAAGAGGGCGTGTCCATGACTTTCTCGGGCTGATTTGACCACTTTTCCGACATTTAAAAGATTCAGGAATAGCACCATTCAACTCAGCGCAAAAAAGTAAGTCAGAATAGCTATGATTTGATGAAAAAAAAAAAAAAAAAAAAAAAAAAAAGGGGGCGTGTCCATGACTTTCTCGGGCTGATTTGACCACTTTTCCGACATTTAAAAGATTCAGGAATAGCACCATTCAACTCAGCGCAAAAAAGTAAGTCAGAATAGCTATGATTTGATTAAAAAAAAAAAAAAAAAAAGGGGCGTGTCCATGACTTTCTCGGGCTGATTTAACCACTTTCCCGACATTTTAAAGATTCAGGAATAGCACCATTCAACTCAGCGCAAAAAAGTAAGTCAGAATAGCTATGATTTGATTAAAAAAAAAAAAAAAAAAAGGGGGCGTGTCCATGACTTTCTCGGGCTGATTTGACCACTTTCCCGACATTTTAAAGATTCAGGAATAGCACCATTCAACTCAGCGCAAAAAAGTAAGTCAGAATAGCTATGATTTGATTAAAAAAAAAAGAAAAAAAAGGGGGGCGTGTCCATGACTTTCTCGGGCTGATTTGACCACTTTCCCGACATTTTAAAGATTCAGGAATAGCACCATTCAACTCAGCGCAAAAAAGTAAGTCAGAATAGCTATGATTTGATTAAAAAAAAAAAAAAAAAAAAAGGGGGCGTGTCCATGACTTTCTCGGGCTGATTTGACCACTTTCCCGACATTTTAAAGATTCAGGAATAGCACCATTCAACTCAGCGCAAAAAAGTGAGTCAGAATAGCTATGATTTGATTTAAAAAATAAATAAAAAAAGGGGGCGTGTCCATGACTTTCTTGGGCTGATTTGACCACTTTTCCGACATTTAAAAGATTCAGGAATAGCACCATTCAACTCAGCGCAAAAAAGTAAGTCAGAATAGCTATGATTTGATAAAAAAAAAAAAAAAAAAGGGGGCGTGTCCATGACTTTCTCGGGCTGATTTGACCACTTTCCCGACATTTTAAAGATTCAGGAATAGCACCATTCAACTCAGCGCAAAAAAGTGAGTCAGAATAGCTATGATTTGATTTAAAAAAAAAAAAAAAAAAGAGGGCGTGTCCATGACTTTCTCGGGCTGATTTGACCACTTTTCCGACATTTAAAGATTCAGGAATAGCACCATTCAACTCAGCGCAAAAAAGTAAGTCAGAATAGCTATGATTTGATTTAAAAAATAAATAAAAAAAGGGGGCGTGTCCATGACTTTCTTGGGCTGATTTGACCACTTTCCCGACATTTTAAAGATTCAGGAATAGCACCATTCAACTCAGCGCAAAAAAGTAAGTCAGAATAGCTATGATTTGATTAAAAAAAAAAAAAAAAAAAGGGGGCGTGTCCATGACTTTCTCGGGCTGATTTGACCACTTTCCCGACATTTTAAAGATTCAGGAATAGCACCATTCAACTCAGCGCAAAAAAGTGAGTCAGAATAGCTATGATTTGATTTAAAAAAAAAAAAAAAAAAAGAGGGCGTGTCCATGACTTTCTCGGGCTGATTTGACCACTTTTCCGACATTTAAAAGATTCAGGAATAGCACCATTCAACTCAGCGCAAAAAAGTAAGTCAGAATAGCTATGATTTGATGAAAAAAAAAAAAAAAAAAAGGGGGCGTGTCCATGACTTTCTCGGGCTGATTTAACCACTTTCCCGACATTTTAAAGATTCAGGAATAGCACCATTCAACTCAGCGCAAAAAAGTAAGTCAGAATAGCTATGATTTGATTAAAAAAAAAAAAAAAAAGGGGGCGTGTCCATGACTTTCTTGGGCTGATTTGACCACTTTCCCGACATTTTCAAGATTCAGGAATAGCACCATTCAACTCAGCGCAAAAAAGTAAGTCAGAATAGCTATGATTTGATTAAAAAAAAAAAAAAAAAAAAAAGGGGGCGTGTCCATGACTTTCTCGGGCTGATTTGACCACTTTCCCGACATTTTAAAGATTCAGGAATAGCACCATTCAACTCAGCGCAAAAAAGTGAGTCAGAATAGCTATGATTTGATTTAAAGAAAAAAAAAAAAAGAGGGCGTGTCCATGACTTTCTCGGGCTGATTTGACCACTTTCCCGACATTTTAAAGATTCAGGAATAGCACCATTCAACTCAGCGCAAAAAAGTAAGTCAGAATAGCTATGATTTGATTAAAAAAAAAAAAAAAAAAGGGGGCGTGTCCATGACTTTCTCGGGCTGATTTGACCACTTTCCCGACATTTTAAAGATTCAGGAATAGCACCATTCAACTCAGCGCAAAAAAGTAAGTCAGAATAGCTATGATTTGATAAAAAAAAAAAAAAAAAAAAGGGGGCGTGTCCATGACTTTCTCGGGCTGATTTGACCACTTTCCCGACATTTTAAAGATTCAGGAATAGCACCATTCAACTCAGCGCAAAAAAGTAAGTCAGAATAGCTATGATTTGATTAAAAAAAAAAGAAAAAAAAGGGGGGCGTGTCCATGACTTTCTCGGGCTGATTTGACCACTTTCCCGACATTTTAAAGATTCAGGAATAGCACCATTCAACTCAGCGCAAAAAAGTGAGTCAGAATAGCTATGATTTGATTTAAAAAAAAAAAAAAAAAAGAGGGCGTGTCCATGACTTTCTCGGGCTGATTTGACCACTTTTCCGACATTTAAAAGATTCAGGAATAGCACCATTCAACTCAGCGCAAAAAAGTAAGTCAGAATAGCTATGATTTGATTAAAAAAAAAAAAAAAAAAAGGGGGCGTGTCCATGACTTTCTCGGGCTGATTTGACCACTTTCCCGACATTTTAAAGATTCAGGAATAGCACCATTCAACTCAGCGCAAAAAAGTGAGTCAGAATAGCTATGATTTGATTTAAAAAATAAATAAAAAAAGGGGGCGTGTCCATGACTTTCTCGGGCTGATTTGACCACTTTCCCGACATTTTAAAGATTCAGGAATAGCACCATTCAACTCAGCGCAAAAAAGTAAGTCAGAATAGCTATGATTTGATTAAAAAAAAAAGAAAAAAAAGGGGGGCGTGTCCATGACTTTCTCGGGCTGATTTGACCACTTTCCCGACATTTTAAAGATTCAGGAATAGCACCATTCAACTCAGCGCAAAAAAGTGAGTCAGAATAGCTATGATTTGATTTAAAAAAAAAAAAAAAAAAAGAGGGCGTGTCCATGACTTTCTCGGGCTGATTTGACCACTTTTCCGACATTTAAAAGATTCAGGAATAGCACCATTCAACTCAGCGCAAAAAAGTAAGTCAGAATAGCTATGATTTGATTAAAAAAAAAAAAAAAAAAAAGGGGGCGTGTCCATGACTTTCTCGGGCTGATTTGACCACTTTCCCGACATTTTAAAGATTCAGGAATAGCACCATTCAACTCAGCGCAAAAAAGTGAGTCAGAATAGCTATGATTTGATTTAAAAAATAAATAAAAAAAGGGGGCGTGTCCATGACTTTCTTGGGCTGATTTGACCACTTTTCCGACATTTAAAAGATTCAGGAATAGCACCATTCAACTCAGCGCAAAAAAGTAAGTCAGAATAGCTATGATTTGATAAAAAAAAAAAAAAAAAAGGGGGCGTGTCCATGACTTTCTCGGGCTGATTTGACCACTTTCCCGACATTTTAAAGATTCAGGAATAGCACCATTCAACTCAGCGCAAAAAAAGTGAGTCAGAATAGCTATGATTTGATTTAAAAAAAAAAAAAAAAAAGAGGGCGTGTCCATGACTTTCTCGGGCTGATTTGACCACTTTTCCGACATTTAAAAGATTCAGGAATAGCACCATTCAACTCAGCGCAAAAAAGTAAGTCAGAATAGCTATGATTTGATTTAAAAAATAAATAAAAAAAGGGGGCGTGTCCATGACTTTCTTGGGCTGATTTGACCACTTTCCCGACATTTTAAAGATTCAGGAATAGCACCATTCAACTCAGCGCAAAAAAAGTAAGTCAGAATAGCTATGATTTGATTAAAAAAAAAAAAAAAAAAAGGGGGCGTGTCCATGACTTTCTCGGGCTGATTTGACCACTTTCCCGACATTTTAAAGATTCAGGAATAGCACCATTCAACTCAGCGCAAAAAAGTGAGTCAGAATAGCTATGATTTGATTTAAAAAAAAAAAAAAAAAAAGAGGGCGTGTCCATGACTTTCTCGGGCTGATTTGACCACTTTTCCGACATTTAAAAGATTCAGGAATAGCACCATTCAACTCAGCGCAAAAAAGTAAGTCAGAATAGCTATGATTTGATGAAAAAAAAAAAAAAAAAAAAAAAAAAAAGGGGGCGTGTCCATGACTTTCTCGGGCTGATTTGACCACTTTTCCGACATTTAAAAGATTCAGGAATAGCACCATTCAACTCAGCGCAAAAAAGTAAGTCAGAATAGCTATGATTTGATTAAAAAAAAAAAAAAAAAAAGGGGCGTGTCCATGACTTTCTCGGGCTGATTTAACCACTTTCCCGACATTTTAAAGATTCAGGAATAGCACCATTCAACTCAGCGCAAAAAAGTAAGTCAGAATAGCTATGATTTGATTAAAAAAAAAAAAAAAAAAAGGGGGCGTGTCCATGACTTTCTCGGGCTGATTTGACCACTTTCCCGACATTTTAAAGATTCAGGAATAGCACCATTCAACTCAGCGCAAAAAAGTAAGTCAGAATAGCTATGATTTGATTAAAAAAAAAAGAAAAAAAAGGGGGGCGTGTCCATGACTTTCTCGGGCTGATTTGACCACTTTCCCGACATTTTAAAGATTCAGGAATAGCACCATTCAACTCAGCGCAAAAAAGTAAGTCAGAATAGCTATGATTTGATTAAAAAAAAAAAAAAAAAAAAGGGGGCGTGTCCATGACTTTCTCGGGCTGATTTGACCACTTTCCCGACATTTTAAAGATTCAGGAATAGCACCATTCAACTCAGCGCAAAAAAGTGAGTCAGAATAGCTATGATTTGATTTAAAAAATAAATAAAAAAAGGGGGCGTGTCCATGACTTTCTTGGGCTGATTTGACCACTTTTCCGACATTTAAAAGATTCAGGAATAGCACCATTCAACTCAGCGCAAAAAAGTAAGTCAGAATAGCTATGATTTGATGAAAAAAAAAAAAAAAAAGGGGGCGTGTCCATGACTTTCTCGGGCTGATTTGACCACTTTCCCGACATTTTAAAGATTCAGGAATAGCACCATTCAACTCAGCGCAAAAAAGTGAGTCAGAATAGCTATGATTTGATTTAAAAAAAAAAAAAAAAAAAGAGGGCGTGTCCATGACTTTCTCGGGCTGATTTGACCACTTTTCCGACATTTAAAAGATTCAGGAATAGCACCATTCAACTCAGCGCAAAAAAGTAAGTCAGAATAGCTATGATTTGATTAAAAAAAAAAAAAAAAAGGGGGCGTGTCCATGACTTTCTTGGGCTGATTTGACCACTTTCCCGACATTTTCAAGATTCAGGAATAGCACCATTCAACTCAGCGCAAAAAAGTAAGTCAGAATAGCTATGATTTGATTAAAAAAAAAAAAAAAAAAAAAAAGGGGGCGTGTCCATGACTTTCTCGGGCTGATTTGACCACTTTCCCGACATTTTAAAGATTCAGGAATAGCACCATTCAACTCAGCGCAAAAAAGTGAGTCAGAATAGCTATGATTTGATTTAAAGAAAAAAAAAAAAAGAGGGCGTGTCCATGACTTTCTCGGGCTGATTTGACCACTTTTCCGACATTTAAAAGATTCAGGAATAGCACCATTCAACTCAGCGCAAAAAAGTAAGTCAGAATAGCTATGATTTGATAAAAAAAAAAAAAAAAAAAAAACAAACAAAGGGGGCGTGTCCATGACTTTCTCGGGCTGATTTGACCACTTTCCCGACATTTTAAAGATTCGGGAATGGCACCATTCAACTCAGCGCAAAAAAGTAAGTCAGAATAGCTATGATTTGATTAAAAAAAAAAAAAAAAAAAGGGGGCGTGTCCATGACTTTCTCGGGCTGATTTGACCACTTTCCCGACATTTTAAAGATTCAGGAATAGCACCATTCAACTCAGCGCAAAAAAGTGAGTCAGAATAGCTATGATTTGATTTAAAAAATAAATAAAAAAGGGGGCGTGTCCATGACTTTCTTGGGCTGATTTGACCACTTTTCCGACATTTAAAAGATTCAGGAATAGCACCATTCAACTCAGCGCAAAAAAGTAAGTCAGAATAGCTATGATTTGATAAAAAAAAAAAAAAAAAAGGGGGGGCGTGTCCATGACTTTCTCGGGCTGATTTGACCACTTTCCCGACATTTTAAAGATTCACGAATAGCACCATTCAACTTAGCGCAAAAAAGTGATTTAGAATAGCTATGATTTGATTAAAAAAAAAAAAAAAAAAAGGGGCGTGTCCATGACTTTCTCGGGCTGATTTGACCACTTTCCCGACATTTTAAAGATTCAGGAATAGCACCATTCAACTCAGCGCAAAAAAGTAAGTCAGAATAGCTATGATTTGATTAAAAAAAAAAAAAAAAAGGGGGCGTGTCCATGACCTTCTCGGGCTGATTTGACCACTTTCCCGACATTTTAAAGATTCAGGAATAGCACCATTCAACTCAGCGCAAAAAAGTAAGTCAGAATAGCTATGATTTGATTAAAAAAAAAAGAAAAAAAAGGGGGCGTGTCCATGACTTTCTCGGGCTGATTTGACCACTTTTCCGACATTTAAAAGATTCAGGAATAGCACCATTCAACTCAGCGCAAAAAAGTAAGTCAGAATAGCTATGATTTGATAAAAAAAAAAAAAAAAAAAAGGGGGCGTGTCCATGACTTTCTCGGGCTGATTTGACCACTTTCCCGACATTTTAAAGATTCAGGAATAGCACCATTCAACTCAGCGCAAAAAAGTAAGTCAGAATAGCTATGATTTGATTAAAAAAAAAAAAAAAAAAAGGGGGCGTGTCCATGACTTTCTCGGGCTGATTTGACCACTTTCCCGACATTTTAAAGATTCAGGAATAGCACCATTCAACTCAGCGCAAAAAAGTAAGTCAGAATAGCTATGATTTGATTAAAAAATAAAAAAAAAAAAAGGGGGCGTGTCCATGACTTTCTCGGGCTGATTTGACCACTTTCCCGACATTTTAAAGATTCAGGAATAGCACCATTCAACTCAGCGCAAAAAAGTGAGTCAGAATAGCTATGATTTGATTTAAAAAAAAAAAAAAAAAAGGGGGCGTGTCCATGACTTTCTCGGGCTGATTTGACCACTTTCCCGACATTTTAAAGATTCAGGAATAGCACCATTCAACTCAGCGCAAAAAAGTAAGTCAGAATAGCTATGATTTGATGAAAAAAAAAAAAAAAAAAAAAAAAAAAGGGGGCGTGTCCATGACTTTCTCGGGCTGATTTGACCACTTTCCCGACATTTTAAAGATTCGGGAATGGCACCATTCAACTCAGCGCAAAAAAGTAAGTCAGAATAGCTATGATTTGATTAAAAAAAAAGAAAAAAAGAAAGGGGGCGTGTCCATGACTTTCTCGGGCTGATTTGACCACTTTCCCGACATTTTAAAGATTCAGGAATAGCACCATTCAACTCAGCGCAAAAAAAGTAAGTCAGAATAGCTATGATTTGATTAAAAAAAAAAAAAAAAAAAAGGGGGCGTGTCCATGACTTTCTTGGGCTGATTTGACCACTTTCCCGACATTTTCAAGATTCAGGAATAGCACCATTCAACTCAGCGCAAAAAAGTAAGTCAGAACAGCTATGATTTGATTAAAAAAAAAAAAAAAAAAAAAAGGGGGCGTGTCCATGACTTTCTCGGGCTGATTTGACCACTTTCCCGACATTTTAAAGATTCAGGAATAGCACCATTCAACTCAGCGCAAAAAAGTGAGTCAGAATAGCTATGATTTGATTTAAAGAAAAAAAAAAAAAAGAGGGCGTGTCCATGACTTTCTCGGGCTGATTTGACCACTTTTCCGACATTTAAAAGATTCAGGAATAGCACCATTCAACTCAGCGCAAAAAAGTAAGTCAGAATAGCTATGATTTGATAAAAAAAAAAAAAAAAAAAAAAAAACAAAGGGGGCGTGTCCATGACTTTCTCGGGCTGATTTGACCACTTTCCCGACATTTTAAAGATTCGGGAATGGCACCATTCAACTCAGCGCAAAAAAGTAAGTCAGAATAGCTATGATTTGATTAAAAAAAAAAAGAAAAAAGGGGGCGTGTCCATGACTTTCTCGGGCTGATTTGACCACTTTCCCGACATTTTAAAGATTCAGGAATAGCACCATTCAACTCAGCGCAAAAAAGTAAGTCAGAATAGCTATGATTTGATAAAAAAAAAAAAAAAAAAAGGGGGCGTGTCCATGACTTTCTCGGGCTGATTTGACCACTTTCCCGACATTTTAAAGATTCAGGAATAGCACCATTCAACTCAGCGCAAAAAAGTAAGTCAGAATAGCTATGATTTGATTAAAAAAAAAAGAAAAAAAAGGGGGGCGTGTCCATGACTTTCTCGGGCTGATTTGACCACTTTCCCGACATTTTAAAGATTCAGGAATAGCACCATTCAACTCAGCGCAAAAAAGTAAGTCAGAATAGCTATGATTTGATTAAAAAAAAAAAAAAAAAAAAGGGGGCGTGTCCATGACTTTCTCGGGCTGATTTGACCACTTTCCCGACATTTTAAAGATTCAGGAATAGCACCATTCAACTCAGCGCAAAAAAGTGAGTCAGAATAGCTATGATTTGATTAAAAAAAAAAAAAAAAAGGGGGCGTGTCCATGACTTTCTCGGGCTGATTTGACCACTTTCCCGACATTTTAAAGATTCAGGAATAGCACCATTCAACTCAGCGCAAAAAAGTAAGTCAGAATAGCTATGATTTGATTAAAAAAAAAAGAAAAAAAAGGGGGCGTGTCCATGACTTTCTCGGGCTGATTTGACCACTTTTCCGACATTTAAAAGATTCAGGAATAGCACCATTCAACTCAGCGCAAAAAAGTAAGTCAGAATAGCTATGATTTGATAAAAAAAGAAAAAGAAAAAAGGGGGCGTGTCCATGACTTTCTCGGGCTGATTTGACCACTTTCCCGACATTTTAAAGATTCAGGAATAGCACCATTCAACTCAGCGCAAAAAAGTAAGTCAGAATAGCTATGATTTGATTAAAAAAAAAAAAAAAAAAAAGGGGGCGTGTCCATGACTTTCTCGGGCTGATTTGACCACTTTCCCGACATTTTAAAGATTCAGGAATAGCACCATTCAACTCAGCGCAAAAAAGTAAGTCAGAATAGCTATGATTTGATTAAAAAAAAAAAAAAAAAAAAGGGGGCGTGTCCATGACTTTCTCGGGCTGATTTGACCACTTTCCCGACATTTTAAAGATTCAGGAATAGCACCATTCAACTCAGCGCAAAAAAGTGAGTCAGAATAGCTATGATTTGATTTAAAAAAAAAAAAAAAAAAGGGGGCGTGTCCATGACTTTCTCGGGCTGATTTGACCACTTTCCCGACATTTTAAAGATTCAGGAATAGCACCATTCAACTCAGCGCAAAAAAGTAAGTCAGAATAGCTATGATTTGATGAAAAAAAAAAAAAAAAAAAAAAAAAGGGGGCGTGTCCATGACTTTCTCGGGCTGATTTGACCACTTTCCCGACATTTTAAAGATTCGGGAATGGCACCATTCAACTCAGCGCAAAAAAGTAAGTCAGAATAGCTATGATTTGATTAAAAAAAAAGAAAAAAAGAAAGGGGGCGTGTCCATGACTTTCTCGGGCTGATTTGACCACTTTCCCGACATTTTAAAGATTCAGGAATAGCACCATTCAACTCAGCGCAAAAAAGTAAGTCAGAATAGCTATGATTTGATTAAAAAAAAAAAAAAAAAAAAGGGGGCGTGTCCATGACTTTCTCGGGCTGATTTGACCACTTTCCCGATATTTTAAAGATTCAGGAATAGCACCATTCAACTCAGCGCAAAAAAGTAAGTCAGAATAGCTATGATTTGATTAAAAAAAAAAAAAAAAAAAAGGGGGGCGTGTCCATGACTTTCTCGGGCTGATTTGACCACTTTCCCGACATTTTAAAGATTCGGGAATGGCACCATTCAACTCAGCGCAAAAAAGTAAGTCAGAATAGCTATGATTTGATTAAAAAAAAAAAAAAAAAAAAGGGGGCGTGTCCATGACTTTCTCGGGCTGATTTGACCACTTTCCCGACATTTTAAAGATTCAGGAATAGCACCATTCAACTCAGCGCAAAAAAGTGAGTCAGAATAGCTATGATTTGATTTAAAAAAAAAAAAAAAAAAGGGGGCGTGTCCATGACTTTCTCGGGCTGATTTGACCACTTTCCCGACATTTTAAAGATTCAGGAATAGCACCATTCAACTCAGCGCAAAAAAGTAAGTCAGAATAGCTATGATTTGATTAAAAAAAAAAAAAAAAAAAAGGGGGGCGTGTCCATGACTTTCTCGGGCTGATTTGACCACTTTCCCGACATTTTAAAGATTCAGGAATAGCACCATTCAACTCAGCGCAAAAAAGTGAGTCAGAATAGCTATGATTTGATTTAAAAAAAAAAAAAAAAAAGGGGGCGTGTCCATGACTTTCTCGGGCTGATTTGACCACTTTTCCGACATTTTAAAGATTCAGGAATAGCACCATTCAACTCAGCGCAAAAAAGTAAGTCAGAATAGCTATGATTTGATGAAAAAAAAAAAAAAAAAAAAAAAAAAAAGGGGGCGTGTCCATGACTTTCTCGGGCTGATTTGACCACTTTCCCGACATTTTAAAGATTCGGGAATGGCACCATTCAACTCAGCGCAAAAAAGTAAGTCAGAATAGCTATGATTTGATTAAAAAAAAAGAAAAAAAGAAAGGGGGCGTGTCCATGACTTTCTCGGGCTGATTTGACCACTTTCCCGACATTTTAAAGATTCAGGAATAGCACCATTCAACTCAGCGCAAAAAAGTAAGTCAGAATAGCTATGATTTGATTAAAAAAAAAAAAAAAAAAGGGGGCGTGTCCATGACTTTCTCGGGCTGATTTGACCACTTTCCCGATATTTTAAAGATTCAGGAATAGCACCATTCAACTCAGCGCAAAAAAGTAAGTCAGAATAGCTATGATTTGATTAAAAAAAAAAAAAAAAAAAAGGGGGGCGTGTCCATGACTTTCTCGGGCTGATTTGACCACTTTCCCGACATTTTAAAGATTCGGGAATGGCACCATTCAACTCAGCGCAAAAAAAGTAAGTCAGAATAGCTATGATTTGATAAAAAAAAAAAAGGGGGCGTGTCCATGACTTTCTCGGGCTGATTTGACCACTTTCCCGACATTTTAAAGATTCAGGAATAGCACCATTCAACTCAGCGCAAAAAAGTGAGTCAGAATAGCTATGATTTGATTTAAAAAAAAAAAAAAAAAAGGGGGCGTGTCCATGACTTTCTCGGGCTGATTTGACCACTTTCCCGACATTTTAAAGATTCAGGAATAGCACCATTCAACTCAGCGCAAAAAAGTAAGTCAGAATAGCTATGATTTGATTAAAAAAAAAAAAAAAAAAAAGGGGGGCGTGTCCATGACTTTCTCGGGCTGATTTGACCACTTTCCCGACATTTTAAAGATTCAGGAATAGCACCATTCAACTCAGCGCAAAAAAGTGAGTCAGAATAGCTATGATTTGATTTAAAAAAAAAAAAAAAAAGGGGGCGTGTCCATGACTTTCTCGGGCTGATTTGACCACTTTTCCGACATTTTAAAGATTCAGGAATAGCACCATTCAACTCAGCGCAAAAAAGTAAGTCAGAATAGCTATGATTTGATGAAAAAAAAAAAAAAAAAAAAAAAAAAAAGGGGGCGTGTCCATGACTTTCTCGGGCTGATTTGACCACTTTCCCGACATTTTAAAGATTCGGGAATGGCACCATTCAACTCAGCGCAAAAAAGTAAGTCAGAATAGCTATGATTTGATTAAAAAAAAAGAAAAAAAGAAAGGGGGCGTGTCCATGACTTTCTCGGGCTGATTTGACCACTTTCCCGACATTTTAAAGATTCAGGAATAGCACCATTCAACTCAGCGCAAAAAAGTAAGTCAGAATAGCTATGATTTGATTAAAAAAAAAAAAAAAAAAGGGGGCGTGTCCATGACTTTCTCGGGCTGATTTGACCACTTTCCCGATATTTTAAAGATTCAGGAATAGCACCATTCAACTCAGCGCAAAAAAGTAAGTCAGAATAGCTATGATTTGATTAAAAAAAAAAAAAAAAAAAAGGGGGGCGTGTCCATGACTTTCTCGGGCTGATTTGACCACTTTCCCGACATTTTAAAGATTCGGGAATGGCACCATTCAACTCAGCGCAAAAAAAGTAAGTCAGAATAGCTATGATTTGATAAAAAAAAAAAAGGGGGCGTGTCCATGACTTTCTCGGGCTGATTTGACCACTTTCCCGACATTTTAAAGATTCAGGAATAGCACCATTCAACTCAGCGCAAAAAAGTGAGTCAGAATAGCTATGATTTGATTTAAAAAAAAAAAAAAAAAAGGGGGCGTGTCCATGACTTTCTCGGGCTGATTTGACCACTTTCCCGACATTTTAAAGATTCAGGAATAGCACCATTCAACTCAGCGCAAAAAAGTAAGTCAGAAGAGCTATGATTTGATTAAAAAAAAAAAAAAAAAAAGGGGGCGTGTCCATGACTTTCTCGGGCTGATTTGACCACTTTCCCGACATTTTAAAGATTCAGGAATAGCACCATTCAACTCAGCGCAAAAAAGTAAGTCAGAATAGCTATGATTTGATTAAAAAAAAAATAAAAAAAAGGGGGGCGTGTCCATGACTTTCTCGGGCTGATTTGACCACTTTCCCGACATTTTAAAGATTCAGGAATAGCACCATTCAACTCAGCGCAAAAAAGTAAGTCAGAATAGCTATGATTTGATTAAAAAAAAAAAAAAAAAAAGGGGGGCGTGTCCATGACTTTCTCGGGCTGATTTGACCACTTTCCCGACATTTTAAAGATTCAGGAATAGCACCATTCAACTCAGCGCAAAAAAGTGAGTCAGAATAGCTATGATTTGATTTAAAAAAAAAAAAAAAAAAGGGGGCGTGTCCATGACTTTCTCGGGCTGATTTGACCACTTTCCCGACATTTTAAAGATTCAGGAATAGCACCATTCAACTCAGCGCAAAAAAGTAAGTCAGAATAGCTATGATTTGATTAAAAAAAAAAAAAAAAAAAGGGGGGCGTGTCCATGACTTTCTCGGGCTGATTTGACCACTTTCCCGACATTTTAAAGATTCGGGAATGGCACCATTCAACTCAGCGCAAAAAAGTAAGTCAGAATAGCTATGATTTGATTTTAAAAAAAAAGGGGGCGTGTCCATGACTTTCTCGGGCTGATTTGACCACTTTCCCGACATTTTAAAGATTCAGGAATAGCACCATTCAACTCAGCGCAAAAAAGTGAGTCAGAATAGCTATGATTTGATTTAAAAAATAAATAAAAAAAGGGGGCGTGTCCATGACTTTCTCGGGCTGATTTGACCACTTTCCCGACATTTTAAAGATTCAGGAATAGCACCATTCAACTCAGCGCAAAAAAGTAAGTCAGAAGAGCTATGATTTGATTAAAAAAAAAAAAAAAAAAAAGGGGGCGTGTCCATGACTTTCTCGGGCTGATTTGACCACTTTCCCGACATTTTAAAGATTCAGGAATAGCACCATTCAACTCAGCGCAAAAAAGTAAGTCAGAATAGCTATGATTTGATTAAAAAAAAAATAAAAAAAAGGGGGGCGTGTCCATGAATTTCTCGGGCTGATTTGACCACTTTCCCGACATTTTAAAGATTCAGGAATAGCACCATTCAACTCAGCGCAAAAAAGTAAGTCAGAATAGCTATGATTTGATTAAAAAAAAAAAAAAAAAAAGGGGGGCGTGTCCATGACTTTCTCGGGCTGATTTGACCACTTTCCCGACATTTTAAAGATTCAGGAATAGCACCATTCAACTCAGCGCAAAAAAGTGAGTCAGAATAGCTATGATTTGATTTAAAAAAACAAAAAAAAAAGGGGGCGTGTCCATGACTTTCTCGGGCTGATTTGACCACTTTCCCGACATTTTAAAGATTCAGGAATAGCACCATTCAACTCAGCGCAAAAAAGTAAGTCAGAATAGCTATGATTTGATGAAAAAAAAAAAAAAAAAAAAAAAAAAAGGGGGCGTGTCCATGACTTTCTCGGGCTGATTTGACCACTTTCCCGACATTTTAAAGATTCGGGAATGGCACCATTCAACTCAGCGCAAAAAAGTAAGTCAGAATAGCTATGATTTGATTAAAAAAAAAGAAAAAAAGAAAGGGGGCGTGTCCATGACTTTCTCGGGCTGATTTGACCACTTTCCCGACATTTTAAAGATTCAGGAATAGCACCATTCAACTCAGCGCAAAAAAGTGAGTCAGAATAGCTATGATTTGATTTAAAAAAAAAAAAAAAAAAGGGGGCGTGTCCATGACTTTCTCGGGCTGATTTGACCACTTTCCCGACATTTTAAAGATTCAGGAATAGCACCATTCAACTCAGCGCAAAAAAGTAAGTCAGAATAGCTATGATTTGATGAAAAAAAAAAAAAAAAAAAAAAAAAAAGGGGGCGTGTCCATGACTTTCTCGGGCTGATTTGACCACTTTCCCGACATTTTAAAGATTCGGGAATGGCACCATTCAACTCAGCGCAAAAAAGTAAGTCAGAATAGCTATGATTTGATTAAAAAAAAAAAGGGGGCGTGTCCATGACTTTCTCGGGCTGATTTGACCACTTTCCCGACATTTTAAAGATTCAGGAATAGCACCATTCAACTCAGCGCAAAAAAGTGAGTCAGAATAGCTATGATTTGATTTAAAAAAAAAAAAAAAAAAGGGGGCGTGTCCATGACTTTCTCGGGCTGATTTGACCACTTTCCCGACATTTTAAAGATTCAGGAATAGCACCATTCAACTCAGCGCAAAAAAGTAAGTCAGAAGAGCTATGATTTGATTAAAAAAAAAAAAAAAAAAAAGGGGGCGTGTCCATGACTTTCTCGGGCTGATTTGACCACTTTCCCGACATTTTAAAGATTCAGGAATAGCACCATTCAACTCAGCGCAAAAAAGTAAGTCAGAATAGCTATGATTTGATTAAAAAAAAAATAAAAAAAAGGGGGGCGTGTCCATGACTTTCTCGGGCTGATTTGACCACTTTCCCGACATTTTAAAGATTCAGGAATAGCACCATTCAACTCAGCGCAAAAAAGTAAGTCAGAATAGCTATGATTTGATTAAAAAAATAAAAAAAAAAAGGGGGGCGTGTCCATGACTTTCTCGGGCTGATTTGACCACTTTCCCGACATTTTAAAGATTCAGGAATAGCACCATTCAACTCAGCGCAAAAAAGTGAGTCAGAATAGCTATGATTTGATTTAAAAAAACAAAAAAAAAAGGGGGCGTGTCCATGACTTTCTCGGGCTGATTTGACCACTTTCCCGACATTTTAAAGATTCAGGAATAGCACCATTCAACTCAGCGCAAAAAAGTAAGTCAGAATAGCTATGATTTGATGAAAAAAAAAAAAAAAAAAAAAAAAAAAAGGGGGCGTGTCCATGACTTTCTCGGGCTGATTTGACCACTTTCCCGACATTTTAAAGATTCGGGAATGGCACCATTCAACTCAGCGCAAAAAAGTAAGTCAGAATAGCTATGATTTGATTAAAAAAAAAGAAAAAAAGAAAGGGGGCGTGTCCATGACTTTCTCGGGCTGATTTGACCACTTTCCCGACATTTTAAAGATTCAGGAATAGCACCATTCAACTCAGCGCAAAAAAGTGAGTCAGAATAGCTATGATTTGATTTAAAAAAAAAAAAAAAAAAGGGGGCGTGTCCATGACTTTCTCGGGCTGATTTGACCACTTTCCCGACATTTTAAAGATTCAGGAATAGCACCATTCAACTCAGCGCAAAAAAGTAAGTCAGAATAGCTATGATTTGATGAAAAAAAAAAAAAAAAAAAAAAAAAAAGGGGGCGTGTCCATGACTTTCTCGGGCTGATTTGACCACTTTCCCGACATTTTAAAGATTCGGGAATGGCACCATTCAACTCAGCGCAAAAAAGTAAGTCAGAATAGCTATGATTTGATTAAAAAAAAAAAGGGGGCGTGTCCATGACTTTCTCGGGCTGATTTGACCACTTTCCCGACATTTTAAAGATTCAGGAATAGCACCATTCAACTCAGCGCAAAAAAGTGAGTCAGAATAGCTATGATTTGATTTAAAAAATAAAAAAAAAAAGGGGGCGTGTCCATGACTTTCTCGGGCTGATTTGACCACTTTCCCGACATTTTAAAGATTCAGGAATAGCACCATTCAACTCAGCGCAAAAAAGTAAGTCAGAAGAGCTATGATTTGATTAAAAAAAAAAAAAAAAAAAAGGGGGCGTGTCCATGACTTTCTCGGGCTGATTTGACCACTTTCCCGACATTTTAAAGATTCAGGAATAGCACCATTCAACTCAGCGCAAAAAAGTAAGTCAGAATAGCTATGATTTGATTAAAAAAAAAATTAAAAAAAGGGGGGCGTGTCCATGACTTTCTCGGGCTGATTTGACCACTTTCCCGACATTTTAAAGATTCAGGAATAGCACCATTCAACTCAGCGCAAAAAAGTGAGTCAGAATAGCTATGATTTGATTTAAAAAAAAAAAAAAAAAAGGGGGCGTGTCCATGACTTTCTCGGGCTGATTTGACCACTTTCCCGACATTTTAAAGATTCAGGAATAGCACCATTCAACTCAGCGCAAAAAAGTAAGTCAGAATAGCTATGATTTGATGAAAAAAAAAAAAAAAAAAAAAAAAAAAAGGGGGCGTGTCCATGACTTTCTCGGGCTGATTTGACCACTTTCCCGACATTTTAAAGATTCGGGAATGGCACCATTCAACTCAGCGCAAAAAAGTAAGTCAGAATAGCTATGATTTGATTAAAAAAAAAGAAAAAAAGAAAGGGGGCGTGTCCATGACTTTCTCGGGCTGATTTGACCACTTTCCCGACATTTTAAAGATTCAGGAATAGCACCATTCAACTCAGCGCAAAAAAGTAAGTCAGAATAGCTATGATTTGATTAAAAAAAAAAAAAAAAAAAAGGGGGCGTGTCCATGACTTTCTCGGGCTGATTTGACCACTTTCCCGATATTTTAAAGATTCAGGAATAGCACCATTCAACTCAGCGCAAAAAAGTAAGTCAGAATAGCTATGATTTGATTAAAAAAAAAAAAAAAAAAAAGGGGGGCGTGTCCATGACTTTCTCGGGCTGATTTGACCACTTTCCCGACATTTTAAAGATTCGGGAATGGCACCATTCAACTCAGCGCAAAAAAGTAAGTCAGAATAGCTATGATTTGATTAAAAAAAAAAAGGGGGCGTGTCCATGACTTTCTCGGGCTGATTTGACCACTTTCCCGACATTTTAAAGATTCAGGAATAGCACCATTCAACTCAGCGCAAAAAAGTGAGTCAGAATAGCTATGATTTGATTTAAAAAATAAAAAAAAAAAGGGGGCGTGTCCATGACTTTCTCGGGCTGATTTGACCACTTTCCCGACATTTTAAAGATTCAGGAATAGCACCATTCAACTCAGCGCAAAAAAGTAAGTCAGAAGAGCTATGATTTGATTAAAAAAAAAAAAAAAAAAAAGGGGGCGTGTCCATGACTTTCTCGGGCTGATTTGACCACTTTCCCGACATTTTAAAGATTCAGGAATAGCACCATTCAACTCAGCGCAAAAAAGTAAGTCAGAATAGCTATGATTTGATTAAAAAAAAAATTAAAAAAAGGGGGGCGTGTCCATGACTTTCTCGGGCTGATTTGACCACTTTCCCGACATTTTAAAGATTCGGGAATGGCACCATTCAACTCAGCGCAAAAAAGTAAGTCAGAATAGCTATGATTTGATTAAAAAAAAAAAAAAAAAAAAGGGGGCGTGTCCATGACTTTCTCGGGCTGATTTGACCACTTTCCCGACATTTTAAAGATTCAGGAATAGCACCATTCAACTCAGCGCAAAAAAGTGAGTCAGAATAGCTATGATTTGATTTAAAAAAAAAAAAAAAAAAAGGGGGCGTGTCCATGACTTTCTCGGGCTGATTTGACCACTTTCCCGACATTTTAAAGATTCAGGAATAGCACCATTCAACTCAGCGCAAAAAAGTAAGTCAGAATAGCTATGATTTGATTAAAAAAAAAAAAAAAAAAAGGGGGCGTGTCCATGACTTTCTCGGGCTGATTTGACCACTTTCCCGACATTTTAAAGATTCAGGAATAGCACCATTCAACTCAGCGCAAAAAAAGTGAGTCAGAATAGCTATGATTTGATTTAAAAAAAAAAAAAAAAAAAGGGGGCGTGTCCATGACTTTCTCGGGCTGATTTGACCACTTTTCCGACATTTAAAAGATTCAGGAATTGCACCATTCAACTCAGCGCAAAAAAGTAAGTCAGAATAGCTATGATTTGATTAAAAAAAAAAAAAAAAAAAGGGGCGTGTCCATGACTTTCTCGGGCTGATTTGACCACTTTTCCGACATTTAAAAGATTCAGGAATAGCACCATTCAACTCAGCGCAAAAAAGTAAGTCAGAATAGCTATGATTTGAGTAAAAAAAAAAAAAAAAAAAAGGGGGCGTGTCCATGACTTTCTCGGGCTGATTTGACCACTTTCCCGACATTTTAAAGATTCAGGAATAGCACCATTCAACTCAGCGCAAAAAAGTGAGTCAGAATAGCTATGATTTGATTTTTTTAAAAAAAAGGGGGCGTGTCCATGACTTTCTCGGGCTGATTTGACCACTTTTCCGACATTTAAAAGATTCAGGAATAGCACCATTCAACTCAGCGCAAAAAAGTAAGTCAGAATAGCTATGATTTGATTCAAAAAAAAAAAAAAAAAAGGGGGCGTGTCCATGACTTTATCGGGCTGATTTGACCACTTTCCCGACATTTTAAAGATTCAGGAATAGCACCATTCAACTCAGCGCAAAAAAGTAAGTCAGAATGGCTATGATTTGATTAAAAAAAAAAAAAAAAAAAAGGGGCGTGTCCATGACTTTCTCGGGCTGATTTGACCACTTTTCCGACATTTAAAAGATTCAGGAATAGCACCATTCAACTCAGCGCAAAAAAGTAAGTCAGAATAGCTATGATTTGATAAAATAAAAAAAATAAAATAAAAAAAAGGGGGCGTGTCCATGACTTTCTCGGGCTGATTTGACCACTTTCCCGACATTTTAAAGATTAAGGAATAGCACCATTCAACTCAGCGCAAAAAAGTAAGTCAGAATAGCTATGATTTGATTAAAAAAAAAAAAAAAAAAAGGGGGCGTGTCCATGACTTTATCGGGCTGATTTGACCACTTTCCCGACATTTTAAAGATTCAGGAATAGCACCATTCAACTCAGTGCAAAAAAGTAAGTCAGAATGGCTATGATTTGATTTAAAAAAAAAAAAAAAAAAAAGGGGCGTGTCCATGACTTTCTCGGGCTGATTTGACCACTTTTCCGACATTTAAAAGATTCAGGAATAGCACCATTCAACTCAGCGCAAAAAAGTAAGTCAGAATAGCTATGATTTGATAAAATAAAAAAAATAAAATAAAAAAAAGGGGGCGTGTCCATGACTTTCTCGGGCTGATTTGACCACTTTCCCGACATTTTAAAGATTAAGGAATAGCACCATTCAACTCAGCGCAAAAAAGTAAGTCAGAATAGCTATGATTTGATAAAAAAAAAAAAAAAAAAAAAAAAAAAAAAAGGGGGCGTGTCCATGACTTTCTCGGGCTGATTTGACCACTTTTCCGACATTTAAAAGATTCAGGAATTGCACCATTCAACTCAGCGCAAAAAAGTAAGTCAGAATAGCTATGATTTGATTAAAAAAAAAAAAAAAAAAAGGGGGCGTGTCCATGACTTTATCGGGCTGATTTGACCACTTTCCCGACATTTTAAAGATTCAGGAATAGCACCATTCAACTCAGCGCAAAAAAGTAAGTCAGAGTGGCTATGATTTGATTTAAAAAAAAAAAAAAAAAAAAGGGGCGTGTCCATGACTTTCTCGGGCTGATTTGACCACTTTTCCGACATTTAAAAGATTCAGGAATAGCACCATTCAACTCAGCGCAAAAAAGTAAGTCAGAATAGCTATGATTTGATAAAATAAAAAAAATAAAATAAAAAAAAGGGGGCGTGTCCATGACTTTCTCGGGCTGATTTGACCACTTTCCCGACATTTTAAAGATTAAGGAATAGCACCATTCAACTCAGCGCAAAAAAGTAAGTCAGAATAGCTATGATTTGATTTTTTTTTAAAAAGGGGGCGTGTCCATGACTTTCTCGGGCTGATTTGACCACTTTTCCGACATTTAAAAGATTCAGGAATAGCACCATTCAACTCAGCGCAAAAAAAGTAAGTCAGAATAGCTATGATTTGATAAAAAAAAAAAAAAAAAAAAAAAGGGGGCGTGTCTATGACTTTCTCGGGCTGATTTGACCACTTTCCCGACATTTTAAAGATTCAGGAATAGCACCATTCAACTCAGCGCAAAAAAGTGAGTCAGAATAGCTATGATTTGATTAAAAAGAAAAAAAAAAAAAAAAAAAGTGGCGTGTCCATGACTTTCTCGGGCTGATTTGACCACTTTCCCGACATTTTAAAGATTCAGGAATAGCACCATTCAACTCAGCGCAAAAAAGTAAGTCAGAATAGCTATGATTTGATTAAAAAAAAAAAAAAAAAAAGGGGGCGTGTCCATGACTTTCTCGGGCTGATTTGACCACTTTTCCGACATTTAAAAGATTCAGGAATAGCACCATTCAACTCAGCGCAAAAAAGTAAGTCAGAATAGCTATGATTTGATAAAAAAAAAAAAAAAAAAAAAAAAAAGGGGGCGTGTCCATGACTTTCTCGGGCTGATTTGACCACTTTCCCGACATTTTAAAGATTCGGGAATAGCACCATTCAACTCAGCGCAAAAAAGTAAGTCAGAATAGCTATGATTTGATTAAAAAAAAAAAAGGGGGCGTGTCCATGACTTTCTCGGGCTGATTTGACCACTTTCCCGACATTTTAAAGATTCAGGAATAGCACCATTCAACTCAGCGCAAAAAAGTAAGTCAGAATAGCTATGATTTGATTAAAAAAAAAAAAAAAAAAAAGGGGGCGTGTCCATGACTTTCTCGGGCTGATTTGACCACTTTCCCGACATTTTAAAGATTCAGGAATAGCACCATTCAACTCAGCGCAAAAAAGTAAGTCAGAATAGCTATGATTTGATTAAAAAAAAAATAAAAAAAAGGGGGGCGTGTCCATGACTTTCTCGGGCTGATTTGACCACTTTCCCGACATTTTAAAGATTCAGGAATAGCACCATTCAACTCAGCGCAAAAAAGTAAGTCAGAATAGCTATGATTTGATTAAAAAAAAAAAAAAAAAAGGGGGCGTGTCCATGACTTTCTCGGGCTGATTTGACCACTTTCCCGACATTTTAAAGATTCAGGAATAGCACCATTCAACTCAGCGCAAAAAAGTGAGTCAGAATAGCTATGATTTGATTTAAAAAAAAAAAAAAAAAAAGGGGGCGTGTCCATGACTTTCTCGGGCTGATTTGACCACTTTCCCGACATTTTAAAGATTCAGGAATAGCACCATTCAACTCAGCGCAAAAAAGTAAGTCAGAATAGCTATGATTTGATTAAAAAAAAAAAAAAAAAAAGGGGGCGTGTCCATGACTTTCTCGGGCTGATTTGACCACTTTCCCGACATTTTAAAGATTCAGGAATAGCACCATTCAACTCAGCGCAAAAAAGTAAGTCAGAATAGCTATGATTTGATTAAAAAAAAAATAAAAAAAAGGGGGGCGTGTCCATGACTTTCTCGGGATGATTTGACCACTTTCCCGACATTTTAAAGATTCAGGAATAGCACCATTCAACTCAGCGCAAAAAAGTAAGTCAGAATAGCTATGATTTGATTAAAAAAAAAAAAAAAAAAAGGGGGCGTGTCCATGACTTTCTCGGGCTGATTTGACCACTTTTCCGACATTTAAAAGATTCAGGAATAGCACCATTCAACTCAGCGCAAAAAAGTAAGTCAGAATAGCTATGATTTGATAAAAAAAAAAAAAAAAAAAAGGGGGCGTGTCCATGACTTTCTCGGGCTGATTTGACCACTTTCCCGACATTTTAAAGATTCAGGAATGGCACCATTCAACTCAGCGCAAAAAAGTGAGTCAGAATAGCTATGATTTGATTTAAAAAAAATAAAAAAAAAAGGGGGCGTGTCCATGACTTTCTCGGGCTGATTTGACCACTTTTCCGACATTTAAAAGATTCAGGAATAGCACCATTCAACTCAGCGCAAAAAAGTAAGTCAGAATAGCTATGATTTGATAAAAAAAAAAAAAAAAAAAAGGGGGCGTGTCCATGACTTTCTCGGGCTGATTTGACCACTTTCCCGACATTTTAAAGATTCAGGAATGGCACCATTCAACTCAGCGCAAAAAAGTGAGTCAGAATAGCTATGATTTGATTTAAAAAAAATAAAAAAAAAAGGGGGCGTGTCCATGACTTTCTCGGGCTGATTTGACCACTTTTCCGACATTTAAAAGATTCAGGAATAGCACCATTCAACTCAGCGCAAAAAAGTAAGTCAGAATAGCTATGATTTGATTAAAAAAAAAAAAAAAAAAAAGGGGGCGTGTCCATGACTTTCTCGGGCTGATTTGACCATTTTCCCGACATTTTAAAGATTCAGGAATAGCACCATTCAACTCAGCGCAAAAAAGTGAGTCAGAATAGCTATGATTTGATTTAAAAAAAAAAAAAAAAAAAGGGGGCGTGTCCATGACTTTCTCGGGCTGATTTGACCACTTTTCCGACATTTAAAAGATTCAGGAATAGCACCATTCAACTCAGCGCAAAAAAGTGAGTCAGAATAGCTATGATTTGATTTAAAAAAAAAAAAAAAAAAGGGGGCGTGTCCATGACTTTCTCGGGCTGATTTGACCACTTTCCCGACATTTTGAAGATTCAGGAATAGCACCATTCAACTCAGCGCAAAAAAGTAAGTCAGAATAGCTATGATTTGATTAAAAAAAAAAAAAAAAAAAGGGGGCGTGTCCATGACTTTCTCGGGCTGATTTGACCACTTTCCCGACATTTTAAAGATTCAGGAATAGCACCATTCAACTCAGCGCAAAAAAGTAAGTCAGAATAGCTATGATTTGATTAAAAAAAAAAAAAAAAAAAAGGGGGCGTGTCCATGACTTTCTCGGGCTGATTTGACCACTTTCCCGACATTTTAAAGATTCAGGAATAGCACCATTCAACTCAGCGCAAAAAAGTGAGTCAGAATAGCTATGATTTGATTTAAAAAAAAAAAAAAAAAAAGGGGGCGTGTCCATGACTTTCTCGGGCTGATTTGACCACTTTTCCGACATTTAAAAGATTCAGGAATAGCACCATTCAACTCAGCGCAAAAAAAGTGAGTCAGAATAGCTATGATTTGATTTAAAAAAAAAAAGAAAAAAAAGGGGGCGTGTCCATGACTTTCTCGGGCTGATTTGACCACTTTCCCGACATTTTAAAGATTCAGGAATAGCACCATTCAACTCAGCGCAAAAAAGTAAGTCAGAATAGCTATGATTTGATTAAAAAAAAAAAAAAAAAAAGGGGGCGTGTCCATGACTTTCTCGGGCTGATTTGACCACTTTCCCGACATTTTAAAGATTCAGGAATAGCACCATTCAACTCAGCGCAAAAAAGTAAGTCAGAATAGCTATGATTTGATTAAAAAAAAAAAAAAAAAAAAGGGGGCGTGTCCATGACTTTCTCGGGCTGATTTGACCACTTTCCCGACATTTTAAAGATTCAGGAATAGTACCATTCAACTCAGCGCAAAAAAGTAAGTCATAATAGCTATGATTTGATTAAAAAAAAAAAAAAAAAAAGGGGGGCGTGTCCATGACTTTCTCGGGCTGATTTGACCACTTTCCCGACATTTTAAAGATTCAGGAATAGCACCATTCAACTCAGCGCAAAAAAAGTGAGTCAGAATAGCTATGATTTGATTTAAAAAAAAAAAGAAAAAAAAGGGGGCGTGTCCATGACTTTCTCGGGCTGATTTGACCACTTTTCCGACATTTAAAAGATTCAGGAATTGCACCATTCAACTCAGCGCAAAAAAGTAAGTCAGAATAGCTATGATTTGATTAAAAAAAAAAAAAAAAAAAGGGGCGTGTCCATGACTTTCTCGGGCTGATTTGACCACTTTTCCGACATTTAAAAGATTCAGGAATAGCACCATTCAACTCAGCGCAAAAAAGTAAGTCAGAATAGCTATGATTTGATTAAAAAAAAAAAAAAAAAAAGGGGGCGTGTCCATGACTTTCTCGGGCTGATTTGACCACTTTCCCGACATTTTAAAGATTCAGGAATAGCACCATTCAACTCAGCGCAAAAAAGTGAGTCAGAATAGCTATGATTTGATTTTTTTTAAAAAAAGGGGGCGTGTCCATGACTTTCTCGGGCTGATTTGACCACTTTTCCGACATTTAAAAGATTCAGGAATAGCACCATTCAACTCAGCGCAAAAAAGTAAGTCAGAATGGCTATGATTTGATTAAAAAAAAAAAAAAAAAAAGGGGGGCGTGTCCATGACTTTATCGGGCTGATTTGACCACTTTCCCGACATTTTAAAGATTCAGGAATAGCACCATTCAACTCAGCGCAAAAAAAGTAAGTCAGAATGGCTATGATTTGATTTAAAAAAAAAAAAAAAAAAAAGGGGCGTGTCCATGACTTTCTCGGGCTGATTTGACCACTTTTCCGACATTTAAAAGATTCAGGAATAGCACCATTCAACTCAGCGCAAAAAAGTAAGTCAGAATAGCTATGATTTGATAAAATTAAAAAAATAAAATAAAAAAAAGGGGGCGTGTCCATGACTTTCTCGGGCTGATTTGACCACTTTCCCGACATTTTAAAGATTAAGGAATAGCACCATTCAACTCAGCGCAAAAAAGTAAGTCAGAATAGCTATGATTTGATAAAAAAAAAAAAAAAAAAAGGGGGCGTGTCCATGACTTTATCGGGCTGATTTGACCACTTTTCCGACATTTAAAAGATTCAGGAATAGCACCATTCAACTCAGCGCAAAAAAGTAAGTCAGAATGGCTATGATTTGATTTAAAAAAAAAAAAAAAAAAAAGGGGCGTGTCCATGACTTTCTCGGGCTGATTTGACCACTTTTCCGACATTTAAAAGATTCAGGAATAGCACCATTCAACTCAGCGCAAAAAAGTAAGTCAGAATAGCTATGATTTGATAAAATAAAAAAAATAAAATAAAAAAAGGGGGCGTGTCCATGACTTTCTCGGGCTGATTTGACCACTTTCCCGACATTTTAAAGATTAAGGAATAGCACCATTCAACTCAGCGCAAAAAAGTAAGTCAGAATAGCTATGATTTGATAAAAAAAAAAAAAAAAAAAAGGGGCGTGTCCATGACTTTCTCGGGCTGATTTGACCACTTTTCCGACATTTAAAAGATTCAGGAATAGCACCATTCAACTCAGCGCAAAAAAGTAAGTCAGAATAGCTATGATTTGATAAAATAAAAAAAATAAAATAAAAAAAAGGGGGCGTGTCCATGACTTTCTCGGGCTGATTTGACCACTTTCCCGACATTTTAAAGATTAAGGAATAGCACCATTCAACTCAGCGCAAAAAAGTAAGTCAGAATAGCTATGATTTGATAAAAAAAAAAAAAGGGGGCGTGTCCATGACTTTCTCGGGCTGATTTGACCACTTTTCCGACATTTAAAAGATTCAGGAATAGCACCATTCAACTCAGCGCAAAAAAGTAAGTCAGAATAGCTATGATTTGATAAAATAAAAAAAATAAAATAAAAAAAAGGGGGCGTGTCCATGACTTTCTCGGGCTGATTTGACCACTTTCCCGACATTTTAAAGATTCAGGAATAGCACCATTCAACTCAGCGCAAAAAAGTGAGTCAGAATAGCTATGATTTGATTTTTTTTTAAAAAAAGGGGGCGTGTCCATGACTTTCTCGGGCTGATTTGACCACTTTTCCGACATTTAAAAGATTCAGGAATAGCACCATTCAACTCAGCGCAAAAAAGTAAGTCAGAATAGCTATGATTTGATTCAAAAAAAAAAAAAAAAAAGGGGGCGTGTCCATGACTTTCTCGGGCTGATTTGACCACTTTTCCGACATTTAAAAGATTCAGGAATAGCACCATTCAACTCAGCGCAAAAAAGTAAGTCAGAATAGCTATGATTTGATTTTTTTTTTAAAAAAGTGGCGTGTCCATGACTTTCTCGGGCTGATTTGACCACTTTCCCGACATTTTAAAGATTCAGGAATAGCACCATTCAACTCAGCGCAAAAAAGTGAGTCAGAATAGCTATGATTTGATTTAAAAAAAAAAAAAAAAAGGGGGCGTGTCCATGACTTTCTCGGGCTGATTTGACCACTTTTCCGACATTTAAAAGATTCAGGAATAGCACCATTCAACTCAGCGCAAAAAAGTAAGTCAGAATAGCTATGATTTGATAAAATAAAAAAAATAAAATAAAAAAAAGGGGGCGTGTCCATGACTTTCTCGGGCTGATTTGACCACTTTCCCGACATTTTAAAGATTAAGGAATAGCACCATTCAACTCAGCGCAAAAAAGTAAGTCAGAATAGCTATGATTTGATTTTTTTTTAAAAAGGGGGCGTGTCCATGACTTTCTCGGGCTGATTTGACCACTTTTCCGACATTTAAAAGATTCAGGAATAGCACCATTCAACTCAGCGCAAAAAAGTAAGTCAGAATAGCTATGATTTGATTTAAAAAAAAAAGAAAAAAAAAGGGGGCGTGTCCATGACTTTCTCGGGCTGATTTGACCACTTTCCCGACATTTTAAAGATTCAGGAATAGCACCATTCAACTCAGCGCAAAAAAGTGAGTCAGAATAGCTATGATTTGATTTTTTTTTAAAAAAGGGGGCGTGTCCATGACTTTCTCGGGCTGATTTGACCACTTTTCCGACATTTAAAAGATTCAGGAATAGCACCATTCAACTCAGCGCAAAAAAGTAAGTCAGAATAGCTATGATTTGATTAAAAAAAAAAAAAAAAAAAGGGGGCGTGTCCATGACTTTCTCGGGCTGATTTGACCACTTTTCCGACATTTAAAAGATTCAGGAATAGCACCATTCAACTCAGCGCAAAAAAGTAAGTCAGAATAGCTATGATTTGATTTTTTTTTTAAAAAGGGGGCGTGTCCATGACTTTCTCGGGCTGATTTGACCACTTTCCCGACATTTTAAAGATTCAGGAATAGCACCATTTAACTCAGCGCAAAAAAGTAAGTCAGAATAGCTATGATTTGATAAAATAAAAAAAAAAAAAAAAAAAAAAGGGGGCGTGTCCATGACTTTCTCGGGCTGATTTGACCACTTTCCCGACATTTTAAAGATTCAGGAATAGCACCATTCAACTCAGCGCAAAAAAGTGAGTCAGAATAGCTATGATTTGATTAAAAAAAAAAAAGTGGCGTGTCCATGACTTTCTCGGGCTGATTTGACCACTTTCCCGACATTTTAAAGATTCAGGAATAGCACCATTCAACTCAGCGCAAAAAAGTGAGTCAGAATAGCTATGATTTGATTTAAAAAAAAAAAAAAAAAGGGGGCGTGTCCATGACTTTCTCGGGCTGATTTGACCACTTTTCCGACATTTAAAAGATTCAGGAATAGCACCATTCAACTCAGCGCAAAAAAGTAAGTCAGAATAGCTATGATTTGATTTAAAAAAAAAAAAAAAAAGAAGGGGGCGTGTCCATGACTTTCTCGGGCTGATTTGACCACTTTTCCGACATTTAAAAGATTCAGGAATAGCACCATTCAACTCAGCGCAAAAAAAGTAAGTCAGAATAGCTATGATTTGATAAAAAAAAAAAAAAAAAAAAAGGGGGCGTGTCCATGACTTTCTCGGGCTGATTTGACCACTTTTCCGACATTTTAAAGATTCAGGAATAGCACCATTCAACTCAGCGCAAAAAAGTAAGTCAGAATAGCTATGATTTGATTAAAAAAAAAAAGAAAAAAAAAAAAAAAAAGGGGGCGTGTCCATGACTTTCTCGGGCTGATTTGACCACTTTTCCGACATTTAAAAGATTCAGGAATAGCACCATTCAACTCAGCGCAAAAAAGTGAGTCAGAATAGCTATGATTTGATTAAAAAGAAAAAAAGAAAAAAAAGGTGGCGTGTCCATGACTTTCTCGGGCTGATTTGACCACTTTCCCGACATTTTAAAGATTCAGGAATAGCACCATTCAACTCAGCGCAAAAAAGTAAGTCAGAATAGCTATGATTTGATTAAAAAGAAAAAAAAAAAAAAAGGTGGCGTGTCCATGACTTTCTCGGGCTGATTTGACCACTTTCCCGACATTTTAAAGATTCAGGAATAGCACCATTCAACTCAGCGCAAAAAAGTAAGTCAGAATAGCTATGATTTGATTTAAAAAAAAAAAAAAAAAAAAAAAAAAGGGGGCGTGTCCATGACTTTCTCGGGCTGATTTGACCACTTTCCCGACATTTTAAAGATTCGGGAATAGCACCATTCAACTCAGCGCAAAAAAGTAAGTCAGAATAGCTATGATTTGATAAAAAAAAAAAAAGGGGGCGTGTCCATGACTTTCTCGGGCTGATTTGACCACTTTCCCGACATTTTAAAGATTCAGGAATAGCACCATTCAACTCAGCGCAAAAAAGTAAGTCAAAATAGCTATGATTTGATTTAAAAAAAAAAAAAAAAAAAAGGGGGGCGTGTCCATGACTTTCTCGGGCTGATTTGACCACTTTTCCGACATTTAAAAGATTCAGGAATAGCACCATTCAACTCAGCGCAAAAAAGTGAGTCAGAATAGCTATGATTTGATTAAAAAGAAAAAAAAAAAGAAAAAAAAAGGTGGCGTGTCCATGACTTTCTCGGGCTGATTTGACCACTTTCCCGACATTTTAAAGATTCAGGAATAGCACCATTCAACTCAGCGCAAAAAAGTAAGTCAAAATAGCTATGATTTGATTTAAAAAAAAAAAAAAAAAAAAGGGGGGCGTGTCCATGACTTTCTCGGGCTGATTTGACCACTTTTCCGACATTTAAAAGATTCAGGAATAGCACCATTCAACTCAGCGCAAAAAAGTGAGTCAGAAGAGCTATGATTTGATTAACTCATTGAGTGCCAATGACGTCGCAGACGTCACGTTTTTCATAAGCCCAGAGTGCCAATGACGTCTGAGACGTCATGAAAAAAAAAAAAAAAAAAAAAAAAAAAAAAAAAAATCTTTTTTTTTTTTTTTTTTTTTTTTTTGAAAAAAAAGGTTCAGAACCCAAGATATGATGATTTGAAGATTTGCTGCTCCATTCACTTCTTGTTTAACTTTTTACTGAAAAAGGCTGTATCTCGGCTCCTAAGCACTTTTTTTTTACAATGTATTTTTGGCCTTGGCACAGGGGTGATATAGCCAGAAATATTTTTGGCACTGAATGAGTTAAAAAAAAAAAAAAAAAAAAGGGGGCGTGTCCATGACTTTCTCGGGCTGATTTGACCACTTTTCCGACATTTAAAAGATTCAGGAATAGCACCATTCAACTCAGCGCAAAAAAGTAAGTCGGAATAGCTATGATTTGATAAAATAAAAGAAAAAATAAAAAAAAAAGGGGGCGTGTCCATGACTTTCTCGGGCTGATTTGACCACTTTCCCGACATTTTAAAGATTCAGGATTAGCACCATTCAACTCAGCGCAAAAAGGTGAGTCAGAATAGCTATGATTTGATTAAAAAAAAAAAAAAAAAAAAAAAAAGTGGCGTGTCCATGACTTTCTCGGGCTGATTTGACCACTTCCCCGACATTTTAAAGATTCAGGAATAGCACCATTCAACTCAGCGCAAAAAAGTAAGTCAGAATAGCTATGATTTGATTAAAAAAAAAAAAAAAAAAAAAAAAAAAAGGGGGCGTGTCCATGACATTCTCGGGCTGATTTGACCACTTTTCCGACATTTAAAAGATTCAGGAATAGCACCATTCAACTCAGCGCAAAAAAGTGAGTCAGAAGAGCTATGATTTGATTAAAAAAAAAAAAAAAGAAAAGGGGGCGTGTCCATGACTTTCTCGGGCTGATTTGACCACTTTTCCGACATTTAAAAGATTCAGGAATAGCACCATTCAACTCAGCGCAAAAAAGTAAGTCGGAATAGCTATGATTTGATAAAATAAAAGAAAAAAAAAAAAAAAAGGGGGGCGTGTCCATGACTTTCTCGGGCTGATTTGACCACTTTCCCGACATTTTAAAGATTCAGGAATAGCACCATTCAACTCAGCGCAAAAAAGTGAGTCAGAATAGCTATGATTTGATTAAAAAAAAAAAAAAAAAAAAAAAAGTGGCGTGTCCATGACTTTCTCGGGCTGATTTGACCACTTTCCCGACATTTTAAAGATTCAGAAATAGCACCATTCAACTCAGCGCAAAAAAGTAAGTCAGAATAGCTATGATTTGATATAAAAAATAAATAAAAAAAATAAAAAAAAGGGGGCGTGTCCATGACTTTCTTGGGCTGATTTGACCACTTCCCCGACATTTAAAAGATTCAGGAATAGCACCATTCAACTCAGCGCAAAAAAGTGAGTCAGAATAGCTATGATTTGATTAAAAAGAAAAAAAAAAAAAAAAAAAAAGGTGGCGTGTCCATGACTTTCTCGGGCTGATTTGACCACTTTCCCGACATTTTAAAGATTCAGGAATAGCACCATTCAACTCAGCGCAAAAAAGTAAGTCAAAATAGCTATGATTTGATTTAAAAAAAAAGAAAAAAAAAAAGGGGGGCGTGTCCATGACTTTCTCGGGCTGATTTGACCACTTTTCCGACATTTAAAAGATTCAGGAATAGCACCATTCAACTCAGCGCAAAAAAGTGAGTCAGAATAGCTATGATTTGATTAAAAAGAAAAAAAAAAAAAAAAAAAAAGGTGGCGTGTCCATGACTTTCTCGGGCTGATTTGACCACTTTCCCGACATTTTAAAGATTCAGGAATAGCACCATTCAACTCAGCGCAAAAAAGTAAGTCAAAATAGCTATGATTTGATTTAAAAAAAAAAAAAAAAAAAAGGGGGGCGTGTCCATGACTTTCTCGGGCTGATTTGACCACTTTTCCGACATTTAAAAGATTCAGGAATAGCACCATTCAACTCAGCGCAAAAAAGTGAGTCAGAAGAGCTATGATTTGATTAAAAAAAAAAAAAAAAAAAGGGGGCGTGTCCATGACTTTCTCGGGCTGATTTGACCACTTTTCCGACATTTAAAAGATTCAGGAATAGCACCATTCAACTCAGCGCAAAAAAGTAAGTCGGAATAGCTATGATTTGATAAAATAAAAGAAAAAATAAAAAAAAAAGGGGGCGTGTCCATGACTTTCTCGGGCTGATTTGACCACTTTCCCGACATTTTAAAGATTCAGGATTAGCACCATTCAACTCAGCGCAAAAAATTGAGTCAGAATAGCTATGATTTGATTAAAAAAAAAAAAAAAAAAAGTGGCGTGTCCATGACTTTCTCGGGCTGATTTGACCACTTCCCCGACATTTTAAAGATTCAGGAATAGCACCATTCAACTCAGCGCAAAAAAGTAAGTCAGAATAGCTATGATTTGATTAAAAAAAAAAAAAAAAAAAAAAAAAAAGGGGGCGTGTCCATGACTTTCTCGGGCTGATTTGACCACTTTTCCGACATTTAAAAGATTCAGGAATAGCACCATTCAACTCAGCGCAAAAAAGTAAGTCAGAATAGCTATGATTTGATAAAATAAAAATAAAAATAAAAAAAAGGGGGCGTGTCCATGACTTTCTCGGGCTGATTTGACCACTTTCCCGACATTTTAAAGATTCAGGAATAGCACCATTCAACTCAGCGCAAAAAAAGTGAGTCAGAATAGCTATGATTTGATTAAAAAAAAAAAAAAAAAAAAAAAAAGGGGCGTGTCCATGACTTTCTCGGGCTGATTTGACCACTTTTCCGACATTTAAAAGATTCAGGAATAGCACCATTCAACTCAGCGCAAAAAAGTAAGTCAGAATAGCTATGATTTGATTTAAAAAAAAAAAAAAAAAAAAGGTGGCGTGTCCATGACTTTCTCGGGCTGATTTGACCACTTTCCCGACATTTTAAAGATTCAGAAATAGCACCATTCAACTCAGCGCAAAAAAGTAAGTCAGAATAGCTATGATTTGATATAAAAAATAAAAAAAAGGGGGCGTGTCCATGACTTTCTTGGGCTGATTTGACCACTTCCCCGACATTTTAAAGATTCAGGAATAGCACCATTCAACTCAGCGCAAAAAAGTAAGTCAGAATAGCTATGATTTGATTTAAAAAAAAAAAGAAAAAAAAAAAAAAAAAGGGGGCGTGTCCATGACTTTCTCGGGCTGATTTGACCACTTTTCCGACATTTAAAAGATTCAGGAATAGCACCATTCAACTCAACGCAAAAAAGTAAGTCAGAATAGCTATGATTTGATATAAAAAAAAAAAAAAAAAAAAAAAAAAAAGGGGGCGTGTCCATGACTTTCTTGGGCTGATTTGACCACTTCCCCGACATTTTAAAGATTCAGGAATAGCACCATTCAACTCAGCGCAAAAAAGTAAGTCAGAATAGCTATGATTTGATTTAAAAAAAAAAAGAAAAAAAAAAAAAAAAAGGGGGCGTGTCCATGACTTTCTCGGGCTGATTTGACCACTTTTCCGACATTTAAAAGATTCAGGAATAGCACCATTCAACTCAGCGCAAAAAAGTAAGTCAGAATAGCTATGATTTGATAAAATAAAAAAAAAAGGGGGCGTGTCCATGACTTTCTCGGGCTGATTTGACCACTTTCCCGACATTTTAAAGATTCAGGAATAGCACCATTCAACTCAGCGCAAAAAAAGTGAGTCAGAATAGCTATGATTTGATTAAAAAAAAAAAAAAAAAAAAAAAAGGGGGCGTGTCCATGACTTTCTCGGGCTGATTTGACCACTTTTCCGACATTTAAAAGATTCAGGAATAGCACCATTCAACTCAACGCAAAAAAGTAAGTCAGAATAGCTATGATTTGATATAAAAAAAAAAAAAAAAAAAAAAAAAAAAGGGGGCGTGTCCATGACTTTCTTGGGCTGATTTGACCACTTCCCCGACATTTTAAAGATTCAGGAATAGCACCATTCAACTCAGCGCAAAAAAGTAAGTCAGAATAGCTATGATTTGATTAAAAAAAAAAAGAAAAAAAAAAAAAAAAAGGGGGCGTGTCCATGACTTTATCGGGCTGATTTGACCACTTTCCCGACATTTTAAAGATTCAGGAATAGCACCATTCAACTCAGCGCAAAAAAGTAAGTCAGAATAGCTATGATTTGATTTAAAAAAAAAAAAAAAAAGAAGGGGGCGTGTCCATGACTTTCTCGGGCTGATTTGACCACTTTTCCGACATTTAAAAGATTCAGGAATAGCACCATTCAACTCAGCGCAAAAAAAGTAAGTCAGAATAGCTATGATTTGATAAAAAAAAAAAAAAAAAAAAAAGGGGGCGTGTCCATGACTTTCTCGGGCTGATTTGACCACTTTTCCGACATTTTAAAGATTCAGGAATAGCACCATTCAACTCAGCGCAAAAAAGTAAGTCAGAATAGCTATGATTTGATTAAAAAAAAAAAGAAAAAAAAAAAAAAAAAGGGGGCGTGTCCATGACTTTCTCGGGCTGATTTGACCACTTTTCCGACATTTAAAAGATTCAGGAATAGCACCATTCAACTCAGCGCAAAAAAGTGAGTCAGAATAGCTATGATTTGATTAAAAAGAAAAAAAGAAAAAAAAGGTGGCGTGTCCATGACTTTCTCGGGCTGATTTGACCACTTTCCCGACATTTTAAAGATTCAGGAATAGCACCATTCAACTCAGCGCAAAAAAGTAAGTCAGAATAGCTATGATTTGATTAAAAAGAAAAAAAAAAAAAAAGGTGGCGTGTCCATGACTTTCTCGGGCTGATTTGACCACTTTCCCGACATTTTAAAGATTCAGGAATAGCACCATTCAACTCAGCGCAAAAAAGTAAGTCAGAATAGCTATGATTTGATTTAAAAAAAAAAAAAAAAAAAAAAAAAAGGGGGCGTGTCCATGACTTTCTCGGGCTGATTTGACCACTTTCCCGACATTTTAAAGATTCGGGAATAGCACCATTCAACTCAGCGCAAAAAAGTAAGTCAGAATAGCTATGATTTGATAAAAAAAAAAAAAGGGGGCGTGTCCATGACTTTCTCGGGCTGATTTGACCACTTTCCCGACATTTTAAAGATTCAGGAATAGCACCATTCAACTCAGCGCAAAAAAGTAAGTCAAAATAGCTATGATTTGATTTAAAAAAAAAAAAAAAAAAAAGGGGGGCGTGTCCATGACTTTCTCGGGCTGATTTGACCACTTTTCCGACATTTAAAAGATTCAGGAATAGCACCATTCAACTCAGCGCAAAAAAGTGAGTCAGAATAGCTATGATTTGATTAAAAAGAAAAAAAAAAAGAAAAAAAAAGGTGGCGTGTCCATGACTTTCTCGGGCTGATTTGACCACTTTCCCGACATTTTAAAGATTCAGGAATAGCACCATTCAACTCAGCGCAAAAAAGTAAGTCAAAATAGCTATGATTTGATTTAAAAAAAAAAAAAAAAAAAAGGGGGGCGTGTCCATGACTTTCTCGGGCTGATTTGACCACTTTTCCGACATTTAAAAGATTCAGGAATAGCACCATTCAACTCAGCGCAAAAAAGTGAGTCAGAAGAGCTATGATTTGATTAACTCATTGAGTGCCAATGACGTCGCAGACGTCACGTTTTTCATAAGCCCAGAGTGCCAATGACGTCTGAGACGTCATGAAAAAAAAAAAAAAAAAAAAAAAAAAAAAAAAATTCTTTTTTTTTTTTTTTTTTTTTTTTTTGAAAAAAAAGGTTCAGAACCCAAGATATGATGATTTGAAGATTTGCTGCTCCATTCACTTCTTGTTTAACTTTTTACTGAAAAAGGCTGTATCTCGGCTCCTAAGCACTTTTTTTTTACAATGTATTTTTGGCCTTGGCACAGGGGTGATATAGCCAGAAATATTTTTGGCACTGAATGAGTTAAAAAAAAAAAAAAAAAAAAGGGGGCGTGTCCATGACTTTCTCGGGCTGATTTGACCACTTTTCCGACATTTAAAAGATTCAGGAATAGCACCATTCAACTCAGCGCAAAAAAGTAAGTCGGAATAGCTATGATTTGATAAAATAAAAGAAAAAATAAAAAAAAAAGGGGGCGTGTCCATGACTTTCTCGGGCTGATTTGACCACTTTCCCGACATTTTAAAGATTCAGGATTAGCACCATTCAACTCAGCGCAAAAAGGTGAGTCAGAATAGCTATGATTTGATTAAAAAAAAAAAGAAAAAAAAAAAAGTGGCGTGTCCATGACTTTCTCGGGCTGATTTGACCACTTCCCCGACATTTTAAAGATTCAGGAATAGCACCATTCAACTCAGCGCAAAAAAGTAAGTCAGAATAGCTATGATTTGATTAAAAAAAAAAAAAAAAAAAAAAAAAAAGGGGGCGTGTCCATGACATTCTCGGGCTGATTTGACCACTTTTCCGACATTTAAAAGATTCAGGAATAGCACCATTCAACTCAGCGCAAAAAAGTGAGTCAGAAGAGCTATGATTTGATTAAAAAAAAAAAAAAAGAAAAGGGGGCGTGTCCATGACTTTCTCGGGCTGATTTGACCACTTTTCCGACATTTAAAAGATTCAGGAATAGCACCATTCAACTCAGCGCAAAAAAGTAAGTCGGAATAGCTATGATTTGATAAAATAAAAGAAAAAAAAAAAAAAAAGGGGGGCGTGTCCATGACTTTCTCGGGCTGATTTGACCACTTTCCCGACATTTTAAAGATTCAGGAATAGCACCATTCAACTCAGCGCAAAAAAGTGAGTCAGAATAGCTATGATTTGATTAAAAAAAAAAAAAAAAAAAAAAAAAGTGGCGTGTCCATGACTTTCTCGGGCTGATTTGACCACTTTCCCGACATTTTAAAGATTCAGAAATAGCACCATTCAACTCAGCGCAAAAAAGTAAGTCAGAATAGCTATGATTTGATATAAAAAAAAAATAAAAAAAATAAAAAAAAGGGGGCGTGTCCATGACTTTCTTGGGCTGATTTGACCACTTCCCCGACATTTAAAAGATTCAGGAATAGCACCATTCAACTCAGCGCAAAAAAGTGAGTCAGAATAGCTATGATTTGATTAAAAAGAAAAAAAAAAAAAAAAAAAAAGGTGGCGTGTCCATGACTTTCTCGGGCTGATTTGACCACTTTCCCGACATTTTAAAGATTCAGGAATAGCACCATTCAACTCAGCGCAAAAAAGTAAGTCAAAATAGCTATGATTTGATTTAAAAAAAAAGAAAAAAAAAAAGGGGGGCGTGTCCATGACTTTCTCGGGCTGATTTGACCACTTTTCCGACATTTAAAAGATTCAGGAATAGCACCATTCAACTCAGCGCAAAAAAGTGAGTCAGAATAGCTATGATTTGATTAAAAAGAAAAAAAAAAAAAAAAAAAAAGGTGGCGTGTCCATGACTTTCTCGGGCTGATTTGACCACTTTCCCGACATTTTAAAGATTCAGGAATAGCACCATTCAACTCAGCGCAAAAAAGTAAGTCAAAATAGCTATGATTTGATTTAAAAAAAAAAAAAAAAAAAAGGGGGGCGTGTCCATGACTTTCTCGGGCTGATTTGACCACTTTTCCGACATTTAAAAGATTCAGGAATAGCACCATTCAACTCAGCGCAAAAAAGTGAGTCAGAAGAGCTATGATTTGATTAAAAAAAAAAAAAAAAAAAGGGGGCGTGTCCATGACTTTCTCGGGCTGATTTGACCACTTTTCCGACATTTAAAAGATTCAGGAATAGCACCATTCAACTCAGCGCAAAAAAGTAAGTCGGAATAGCTATGATTTGATAAAATAAAAGAAAAAATAAAAAAAAAAGGGGGCGTGTCCATGACTTTCTCGGGCTGATTTGACCACTTTCCCGACATTTTAAAGATTCAGGATTAGCACCATTCAACTCAGCGCAAAAAATTGAGTCAGAATAGCTATGATTTGATTAAAAAAAAAAAAAAAAAAAAAAAAAGTGGCGTGTCCATGACTTTCTCGGGCTGATTTGACCACTTCCCCGACATTTTAAAGATTCAGGAATAGCACCATTCAACTCAGCGCAAAAAAGTAAGTCAGAATAGCTATGATTTGATTAAAAAAAAAAAAAAAAAAAAAAAAAAAGGGGGCGTGTCCATGACTTTCTCGGGCTGATTTGACCACTTTTCCGACATTTAAAAGATTCAGGAATAGCACCATTCAACTCAGCGCAAAAAAGTAAGTCAGAATAGCTATGATTTGATAAAATAAAAATAAAAATAAAAAAAAGGGGGCGTGTCCATGACTTTCTCGGGCTGATTTGACCACTTTCCCGACATTTTAAAGATTCAGGAATAGCACCATTCAACTCAGCGCAAAAAAAGTGAATCAGAATAGCTATGATTTGATTAAAAAAAAAAAAAAAAAAAAAAAAAAGGGGCGTGTCCATGACTTTCTCGGGCTGATTTGACCACTTTTCCGACATTTAAAAGATTCAGGAATAGCACCATTCAACTCAGCGCAAAAAAGTAAGTCAGAATAGCTATGATTTGATTTAAAAAAAAAAAAAAAAAAAAGGTGGCGTGTCCATGACTTTCTCGGGCTGATTTGACCACTTTTCCGACATTTAAAAGATTCAGGAATAGCACCATTCAACTCAGCGCAAAAAAGTAAGTCAGAATAGCTATGATTTGATTAAAAAAAAAAAAAAAAAAAAAAAAAGTGGCGTGTCCATGACTTTCTCGGGCTGATTTGACCACTTTCCCGACATTTTAAAGATTCAGAAATAGCACCATTCAACTCAGCGCAAAAAAGTAAGTCAGAATAGCTATGATTTGATATAAAAAATAAAAAAAAGGGGGCGTGTCCATGACTTTCTTGGGCTGATTTGACCACTTCCCCGACATTTTAAAGATTCAGGAATAGCACCATTCAACTCAGCGCAAAAAAGTAAGTCAGAATAGCTATGATTTGATTTAAAAAAAAAAAGAAAAAAAAAAAAAAAAAGGGGGCGTGTCCATGACTTTCTCGGGCTGATTTGACCACTTTTCCGACATTTAAAAGATTCAGGAATAGCACCATTCAACTCAACGCAAAAAAGTAAGTCAGAATAGCTATGATTTGATATAAAAAAAAAAAAAAAAAAAAAAAAAAAAGGGGGCGTGTCCATGACTTTCTTGGGCTGATTTGACCACTTCCCCGACATTTTAAAGATTCAGGAATAGCACCATTCAACTCAGCGCAAAAAAGTAAGTCAGAATAGCTATGATTTGATTTAAAAAAAAAAAGAAAAAAAAAAAAAAAAAGGGGGCGTGTCCATGACTTTCTCGGGCTGATTTGACCACTTTTCCGACATTTAAAAGATTCAGGAATAGCACCATTCAACTCAGCGCAAAAAAGTAAGTCAGAATAGCTATGATTTGATAAAATAAAAAAAAAAGGGGGCGTGTCCATGACTTTCTCGGGCTGATTTGACCACTTTTCCGACATTTAAAAGATTCAGGAATAGCACCATTCAACTCAACGCAAAAAAGTAAGTCAGAATAGCTATGATTTGATTAAAAAAAAAAAGAAAAAAAAAAAAAAAAAGGGGGCGTGTCCATGACTTTATCGGGCTGATTTGACCACTTTCCCGACATTTTAAAGATTCAGGAATAGCACCATTCAACTCAGCGCAAAAAAGTAAGTCAGAATAGCTATGATTTGATTTAAAAAAAAAAAAAAAAAAAAGGGGGCGTGTCCATGACTTTCTCGGGCTGATTTGACCACTTTTCCGACATTTAAAAGATTCAGGAATAGCACCATTCAACTCAGCGCAAAAAAGTGAGTCAGAATAGCTATGATTTGATTAAAAAGAAAAAAAAAAAAAAAGGTGGCGTGTCCATGACTTTCTCGGGCTGATTTGACCACTTTCCCGACATTTTAAAGATTCAGGAATAGCACCATTCAACTCAGCGCAAAAAAGTAAGTCAAAATAGCTATGATTTGATTTAAAAAAAAAAAAAAAAAAAAGGGGGGCGTGTCCATGACTTTCTCGGGCTGATTTGACCACTTTTCCGACATTTAAAAGATTCAGGAATAGCACCATTCAACTCAGCGCAAAAAAGTGAGTCAGAAGAGCTATGATTTGATTAAAAAAAAAAAAAAAGAAAAGGGGGCGTGTCCATGACTTTCTCGGGCTGATTTGACCACTTTTCCGACATTTAAAAGATTCAGGAATAGCACCATTCAACTCAGCGCAAAAAAGTAAGTCGGAATAGCTATGATTTGATAAAATAAAAGAAAAAAAAAAAAAAAAGGGGGGCGTGTCCATGACTTTCTCGGGCTGATTTGACCACTTTCCCGACATTTTAAAGATTCAGGAATAGCACCATTCAACTCAGCGCAAAAAAGTGAGTCAGAATAGCTATGATTTGATTAAAAAAAAAAAAAAAAAAAAAAAAAGTGGCGTGTCCATGACTTTCTCGGGCTGATTTGACCACTTTCCCGACATTTTAAAGATTCAGAAATAGCACCATTCAACTCAGCGCAAAAAAGTAAGTCAGAATAGCTATGATTTGATATAAAAAAAAAAATAAATAAATAAAAAAAAGGGGGCGTGTCCATGACTTTCTTGGGCTGATTTGACCACTTCCCCGACATTTTAAAGATTCAGGAATAGCACCATTCAACTCAGCGCAAAAAAGTAAGTCAGAATAGCTATGATTTGATAAAATAAAGAAAAAAAGAAAAAAAAAAGGGGGCGTGTCCATGACTTTCTTGGGCTGATTTGACCACTTCCCCGACATTTTAAAGATTCAGGAATAGCACCATTCAACTCAGCGCAAAAAAGTAAGTCAGAATAGCTATGATTTGATTTTTAAAAAAAAATAATAAAAAAAAAAAAAAGGGGGCGTGTCCATGACTTTCTCGGGCTGATTTGACCACTTTTCCGACATTTAAAAGATTCAGGAATAGCACCATTCAACTCAGCGCAAAAAAGTAAGTCAGAATAGCTATGATTTGATAAAAAAAAAAAAAAAGGGGGCGTGTCCATGACTTTCTCGGGCTGATTTGACCACTTTCCCGACATTTTAAAGATTCAGGAATAGCACCATTCAACTCAGCGCAAAAAAAGTGAGTCAGAATAGCTATGATTTGATTAAAAAAAAAAAAAAAAAAAAAAAAAAGGGGGCGTGTCCATGACTTTCTCGGGCTGATTTGACCACTTTCCCGACATTTAAAAGATTCAGGAATAGCACCATTCAACTCAACGCAAAAAAGTAAGTCAGAATAGCTATGATTTGATATAAAAAAAATAAAAAAAAATAAAAAAAAAGGGGGCGTGTCCATGACTTTCTTGGGCTGATTTGACCACTTCCCCGACATTTTAAAGATTCAGGAATAGCACCATTCAACTCAGCGCAAAAAAGTAAGTCAGAATAGCTATGATTTGATTTTTAAAAAAAAAGGGGGCGTGTCCATGACTTTCTCGGGCTGATTTGACCACTTTTCCGACATTTAAAAGATTCAGGAATAGCACCATTCAACTCAGCGCAAAAAAGTAAGTCAGAATAGCTATGATTTGATAAAATAAAATAAAAAGGGGGCGTGTCCATGACTTTCTCGGGCTGATTTGACCACTTTCCCGACATTTTAAAGATTCAGGAATAGCACCATTCAACTCAGCGCAAAAAAAGTGAGTCAGAATAGCTATGATTTGATTAAAAAAAAAAAAAAAAAAAAAAAAAAGGGGGCGTGTCCATGACTTTCTCGGGCTGATTTGACCACTTTTCCGACATTTTAAAGATTCAGGAATAGCACCATTCAACTCAGCGCAAAAAAGTAAGTCAGAATAGCTATGATTTGATTAAAAAAAAAAAGAAAAAAAAAAAAAAAAAGGGGGCGTGTCCATGACTTTATCGGGCTGATTTGACCACTTTCCCGACATTTTAAAGATTCAGGAATAGCACCATTCAACTCAGCGCAAAAAAGTAAGTCAGAATAGCTATGATTTGATTTAAAAAAAAAAAGGGGGCGTGTCCATGACTTTCTCGGGCTGATTTGACCACTTTTCCGACATTTAAAAGATTCAGGAATAGCACCATTCAACTCAGCGCAAAAAAGTGAGTCAGAATAGCTATGATTTGATGAAAAAAAAAAAAAAAAAAAAAAAAAAAAGGGGGCGTGTCCATGACTTTCTCGGGCTGATTTGACCACTTTCCCGACATTTTAAAGATTCGGGAATGGCACCATTCAACTCAGCGCAAAAAAGTAAGTCAGAATAGCTATGATTTGATTAAAAAAAAAGAAAAAAAAAAAGGGGGCGTGTCCATGACTTTCTCGGGCTGATTTGACCACTTTCCCGACATTTTAAAGATTCAGGAATAGCACCATTCAACTCAGCGCAAAAAAGTAAGTCAGAATAGCTATGATTTGATTAAAAAAAAAATAAAAAAAAGGGGGGCGTGTCCATGACTTTCTCGGGCTGATTTGACCACTTTCCCGACATTTTAAAGATTCAGGAATAGCACCATTCAACTCAGCGCAAAAAAGTAAGTCAGAATAGCTATGATTTGATTAAAAAAAAAAAAAAAAAAAGGGGGCGTGTCCATGACTTTCTCGGGCTGATTTGACCACTTTCCCGACATTTTAAAGATTCAGGAATAGCACCATTCAACTCAGCGCAAAAAAGTGAGTCAGAATAGCTATGATTTGATTTAAAAAAAAAAAAAAAAAGGGGGCGTGTCCATGACTTTCTCGGGCTGATTTGACCACTTTCCCGACATTTTAAAGATTCAGGAATAGCACCATTCAACTCAGCGCAAAAAAGTAAGTCAGAATAGCTATGATTTGATGAAAAAAAAAAAAAAAAAAAAAAAAAAAAGGGGGCGTGTCCATGACTTTCTCGGGCTGATTTGACCACTTTCCCGACATTTTAAAGATTCGGGAATGGCACCATTCAACTCAGCGCAAAAAAGTAAGTCAGAATAGCTATGATTTGATTAAAAAAAAAGAAAAAAAGAAAGGGGGCGTGTCCATGACTTTCTCGGGCTGATTTGACCACTTTCCCGACATTTTAAAGATTCAGGAATAGCACCATTCAACTCAGCGCAAAAAAGTAAGTCAGAATAGCTATGATTTGATTAAAAAAAAAATAAAAAAAAGGGGGGCGTGTCCATGACTTTCTCGGGCTGATTTGACCACTTTCCCGACATTTTAAAGATTCGGGAATGGCACCATTCAACTCAGCGCAAAAAAGTAAGTCAGAATAGCTATGATTTGATTAAAAAAAAAAAAAAAAAAAAGGGGGCGTGTCCATGACTTTCTCGGGCTGATTTGACCACTTTCCCGACATTTTAAAGATTCAGGAATAGCACCATTCAACTCAGCGCAAAAAAGTGAGTCAGAATAGCTATGATTTGATTTAAAAAAAAAAAAAAAAAAAGGGGGCGTGTCCATGACTTTCTCGGGCTGATTTGACCACTTTCCCGACATTTTAAAGATTCAGGAATAGCACCATTCAACTCAGCGCAAAAAAGTAAGTCAGAATAGCTATGATTTGATTAAAAAAAAAAAAAAAAAAAAGGGGGCGTGTCCATGACTTTCTCGGGCTGATTTGACCACTTTCCCGACATTTTAAAGATTCAGGAATAGCACCATTCAACTCAGCGCAAAAAAGTAAGTCAGAATAGCTATGATTTGATTAAAAAAAAAAAAAAAAAAAGGGGGGCGTGTCCATGACTTTCTCGGGATGATTTGACCACTTTCCCGACATTTTAAAGATTCAGGAATAGCACCATTCAACTCAGCGCAAAAAAGTAAGTCAGAATAGCTATGATTTGATTAAAAAAAAAAAAAAAAAAAGGGGGCGTGTCCATGACTTTCTCGGGCTGATTTGACCACTTTCCCGACATTTTAAAGATTCAGGAATAGCACCATTCAACTCAGCGCAAAAAAGTGAGTCAGAATAGCTATGATTTGATTTAAAAAAAAAAAAAAAAAAAGGGGGCGTGTCCATGACTTTCTCGGGCTGATTTGACCACTTTCCCGACATTTTAAAGATTCAGGAATAGCACCATTCAACTCAGCGCAAAAAAGTAAGTCAGAATAGCTATGATTTGATTAAAAAAAAAAAAAAAAAAAAGGGGGCGTGTCCATGACTTTCTCGGGCTGATTTGACCACTTTCCCGACATTTTAAAGATTCAGGAATAGCACCATTCAACTCAGCGCAAAAAAGTAAGTCAGAATAGCTATGATTTGATTAAAAAAAAAAAAAAAAAAGGGGGGCGTGTCCATGACTTTCTCGGGATGATTTGACCACTTTCCCGACATTTTAAAGATTCAGGAATAGCACCATTCAACTCAGCGCAAAAAAGTAAGTCAGAATAGCTATGATTTGATTAAAAAAAAAAAAAAAAAAAGGGGGCGTGTCCATGACTTTCTCGGGCTGATTTGACCACTTTTCCGACATTTAAAAGATTCAGGAATAGCACCATTCAACTCAGCGCAAAAAAGTAAGTCAGAATAGCTATGATTTGATAAAAAAAAAAAAAAAAAAAAGGGGGCGTGTCCATGACTTTCTCGGGCTGATTTGACCACTTTCCCGACATTTTAAAGATTCAGGAATGGCACCATTCAACTCAGCGCAAAAAAGTGAGTCAGAATAGCTATGATTTGATTTAAAAAAAAAAAAAAAAAAGGGGGCGTGTCCATGACTTTCTCGGGCTGATTTGACCACTTTTCCGACATTTTAAAGATTCAGGAATAGCACCATTCAACTCAGCGCAAAAAAGTAAGTCAGAATAGCTATGATTTGATTAAAAAAAAAATAAAAAAAAGGGGGGCGTGTCCATGACTTTCTCGGGATGATTTGACCACTTTCCCGACATTTTAAAGATTCAGGAATAGCACCATTCAACTCAGCGCAAAAAAGTAAGTCAGAATAGCTATGATTTGATTAAAAAAATAAATAAAAAAAGGGGGCGTGTCCATGACTTTCTCGGGCTGATTTGACCACTTTCCCGACATTTTAAAGATTCAGGAATAGCACCATTCAACTCAGCGAAAAAAAGTGAGTCAGAATAGCTATGATTTGATTTAAAAAAAAAAAAAAAAAAAGGGGGCGTGTCCATGACTTTCTCGGGCTGATTTGACCACTTTCCCGACATTTTAAAGATTCAGGAATAGCACCATTCAACTCAGCGCAAAAAAGTAAGTCAGAATAGCTATGATTTGATTAAAAAAAAAAAAAAAAAAAGGGGGCGTGTCCATGACATTCTCGGGCTGATTTGACCACTTTCCCGACATTTTAAAGATTCAGGAATAGCACCATTCAACTCAGCGCAAAAAAGTAAGTCAGAATAGCTATGATTTGATTAAAAAAAAAATAAAAAAAAGGGGGGCGTGTCCATGACTTTCTCGGGATGATTTGACCACTTTCCCGACATTTTAAAGATTCAGGAATAGCACCATTCAACTCAGCGCAAAAAAGTAAGTCAGAATAGCTATGATTTGATTAAAAAAAAAAAAAAAAAAAGGGGGCGTGTCCATGACTTTCTCGGGCTGATTTGACCACTTTTCCGACATTTAAAAGATTCAGGAATAGCACCATTCAACTCAGCGCAAAAAAGTAAGTCAGAATAGCTATGATTTGATGAAAAAAAAAAAAAAAAAAAGGGGGCGTGTCCATGACTTTCTCGGGCTGATTTGACCACTTTCCCGACATTTTAAAGATTCAGGAATGGCACCATTCAACTCAGCGCAAAAAAGTGAGTCAGAATAGCTATGATTTGATTTAAAAAAAAAAAAAAAAAAAGGGGGCGTGTCCATGACTTTCTCGGGCTGATTTGACCACTTTTCCGACATTTAAAAGATTCAGGAATAGCACCATTCAACTCAGCGCAAAAAAGTAAGTCAGAATAGCTATGATTTGATTAAAAAAAAAAAAAAAAAAAAGGGGGCGTGTCCATGACTTTCTCGGGCTGATTTGACCATTTTCCCGACATTTTAAAGATTCAGGAATAGCACCATTCAACTCAGCGCAAAAAAGTAAGTCAGAATAGCTATGATTTGATTAAAAAAAAAATAAAAAAAAGGGGGGCGTGTCCATGACTTTCTCGGGATGATTTGACCACTTTCCCGACATTTTAAAGATTCAGGAATAGCACCATTCAACTCAGCGCAAAAAAGTAAGTCAGAATAGCTATGATTTGATTAAAAAAAAAAAAAAAAAAAGGGGGCGTGTCCATGACTTTCTCGGGCTGATTTGACCACTTTTCCGACATTTAAAAGATTCAGGAATAGCACCATTCAACTCAGCGCAAAAAAGTAAGTCAGAATAGCTATGATTTGATGAAAAAAAAAAAAAAAAAAAGGGGGCGTGTCCATGACTTTCTCGGGCTGATTTGACCACTTTCCCGACATTTTAAAGATTCAGGAATGGCACCATTCAACTCAGCGCAAAAAAGTGAGTCAGAATAGCTATGATTTGATTTTAAAAAAAAAAAAAAAAAAGGGGGCGTGTCCATGACTTTCTCGGGCTGATTTGACCACTTTTCCGACATTTAAAAGATTCAGGAATAGCACCATTCAACTCAGCGCAAAAAAGTAAGTCAGAATAGCTATGATTTGATTAAAAAAAAAAAAAAAAAAAAGGGGGCGTGTCCATGACTTTCTCGGGCTGATTTGACCATTTTCCCGACATTTTAAAGATTCAGGAATAGCACCATTCAACTCAGCGCAAAAAAGTGAGTCAGAATAGCTATGATTTGATTTAAAAAAAAAAAAAAAAAAGGGGGGCGTGTCCATGACTTTCTCGGGATGATTTGACCACTTTCCCGACATTTTAAAGATTCAGGAATAGCACCATTCAACTCAGCGCAAAAAAGTAAGTCAGAATAGCTATGATTTGATTAAAAAAAAAAAAAAAAAAAGGGGGCGTGTCCATGACTTTCTCGGGCTGATTTGACCACTTTTCCGACATTTAAAAGATTCAGGAATAGCACCATTCAACTCAGCGCAAAAAAGTAAGTCAGAATAGCTATGATTTGATGAAAAAAAAAAAAAAAAAAAGGGGGCGTGTCCATGACTTTCTCGGGCTGATTTGACCACTTTCCCGACATTTTAAAGATTCAGGAATGGCACCATTCAACTCAGCGCAAAAAAGTGAGTCAGAATAGCTATGATTTGATTTAAAAAAAAAAAAAAAAAAAGGGGGCGTGTCCATGACTTTCTCGGGCTGATTTGACCACTTTTCCGACATTTAAAAGATTCAGGAATAGCACCATTCAACTCAGCGCAAAAAAGTAAGTCAGAATAGCTATGATTTGATTAAAAAAAAAAAAAAAAAAAAGGGGGCGTGTCCATGACTTTCTCGGGCTGATTTGACCATTTTCCCGACATTTTAAAGATTCAGGAATAGCACCATTCAACTCAGCGCAAAAAAGTAAGTCAGAATAGCTATGATTTGATTAAAAAAAAAATAAAAAAAAGGGGGGCGTGTCCATGACTTTCTCGGGATGATTTGACCACTTTCCCGACATTTTAAAGATTCAGGAATAGCACCATTCAACTCAGCGCAAAAAAGTAAGTCAGAATAGCTATGATTTGATTAAAAAAAAAAAAAAAAAAAGGGGGCGTGTCCATGACTTTCTCGGGCTGATTTGACCACTTTTCCGACATTTAAAAGATTCAGGAATAGCACCATTCAACTCAGCGCAAAAAAGTAAGTCAGAATAGCTATGATTTGATGAAAAAAAAAAAAAAAAAAAGGGGGCGTGTCCATGACTTTCTCGGGCTGATTTGACCACTTTCCCGACATTTTAAAGATTCAGGAATGGCACCATTCAACTCAGCGCAAAAAAGTGAGTCAGAATAGCTATGATTTGATTTAAAAAAAAAAAAAAAAAAAGGGGGCGTGTCCATGACTTTCTCGGGCTGATTTGACCACTTTTCCGACATTTAAAAGATTCAGGAATAGCACCATTCAACTCAGCGCAAAAAAGTAAGTCAGAATAGCTATGATTTGATTAAAAAAAAAAAAAAAAAAAAGGGGGCGTGTCCATGACTTTCTCGGGCTGATTTGACCATTTTCCCGACATTTTAAAGATTCAGGAATAGCACCATTCAACTCAGCGCAAAAAAGTGAGTCAGAATAGCTATGATTTGATTTAAAAAAAAAAAAAAAAAAGGGGGCGTGTCCATGACTTTCTCGGGCTGATTTGACCACTTTCCCAACATTTTAAAGATTCAGGAATAGCACCATTCAACTCAGCGCAAAAAAGTAAGTCAGAATAGCTATGATTTGATTAAAAAAAAAAAAAAAAAAAAGGGGGCGTGTCCATGACTTTCTCGGGCTGATTTGACCACTTTCCCGACATTTTAAAGATTCAGGAATAGCACCATTCAACTCAGCGCAAAAAAAGTAAGTCAGAATAGCTATGATTTGATTAAAAAAAAAAAAAAAAAAAAGGGGGCGTGTCCATGACTTTCTCGGGCTGATTTGACCACTTTCCCGACATTTTAAAGATTCAGGAATAGCACCATTCAACTCAGCGCAAAAAAGTAAGTCAGAATAGCTATGATTTGATTAAAAAAAAAAAAAAAAAAGGGGGCGTGTCCATGACTTTCTCGGGCTGATTTGACCACTTTCCCGACATTTTAAAGATTCAGGAATGGCACCATTCAACTCAGCGCAAAAAAGTGAGTCAGAATAGCTATGATTTGATTTAAAAAAAAAAAAAAAAAAAGGGGGCGTGTCCATGACTTTCTCGGGCTGATTTGACCACTTTTCCGACATTTAAAAGATTCAGGAATAGCACCATTCAACTCAGCGCAAAAAAGTAAGTCAGAATAGCTATGATTTGATTAAAAAAAAAAAAAAAGGGGGCGTGTCCATGACTTTCTCGGGCTGATTTGACGACTTTCCCGACATTTTAAAGATTCAGGAATAGCACCATTCAACTCAGCGCAAAAAAGTAAGTCATAATAGCTATGATTTGATTAAAAAAAAAAAAAAAAAAAGGGGGGCGTGTCCATGACTTTCTCGGGCTGATTTGACCACTTTCCCGACATTTTAAAGATTCAGGAATAGCACCATTCAACTCAGCGCAAAAAAGTGAGTCAGAATAGCTATGATTTGATTTAAAAAAAAAAAAAAAAAAAGGGGGCGTGTCCATGACTTTCTCGGGCTGATTTGACCACTTTCCCGACATTTTAAAGATTCAGGAATAGCACCATTCAACTCAGCGCAAAAAAGTAAGTCAGAATAGCTATGATTTGATTAAAAAAAAAAAAAAAAAAAGGGGGCGTGTCCATGACTTTCTCGGGCTGATTTGACCACTTTCCCGACATTTTAAAGATTCAGGAATAGCACCATTCAACTCAGCGCAAAAAAGTAAGTCAGAATAGCTATGATTTGATTAAAAAAAAAAAAAAAAAAAAGGGGGCGTGTCCATGACTTTCTCGGGCTGATTTGACCACTTTCCCGACATTTTAAAGATTCAGGAATAGTACCATTCAACTCAGCGCAAAAAAGTAAGTCATAATAGCTATGATTTGATTAAAAAAAAAAAAAAAAAAAGGGGGGCGTGTCCATGACTTTCTCGGGCTGATTTGACCACTTTCCCGACATTTTAAAGATTCAGGAATAGCACCATTCAACTCAGCGCAAAAAAAGTGAGTCAGAATAGCTATGATTTGATTTAAAAAAAAAAAAAAAAAAAGGGGGCGTGTCCATGACTTTCTCGGGCTGATTTGACCACTTTTCCGACATTTAAAAGATTCAGGAATTGCACCATTCAACTCAGCGCAAAAAAGTAAGTCAGAATAGCTATGATTTGATTAAAAAAAAAAGAAAAAAAAAGGGGCGTGTCCATGACTTTCTCGGGCTGATTTGACCACTTTTCCGACATTTAAAAGATTCAGGAATAGCACCATTCAACTCAGCGCAAAAAAGTAAGTCAGAATAGCTATGATTTGATTAAAAAAAAAAAAAAAAAAAAGGGGGCGTGTCCATGACTTTCTCGGGCTGATTTGACCACTTTCCCGACATTTTAAAGATTCAGGAATAGCACCATTCAACTCAGCGCAAAAAAGTGAGTCAGAATAGCTATGATTTGATTTTTTTAAAAAAAAGGGGGCGTGTCCATGACTTTCTCGGGCTGATTTGACCACTTTTCCGACATTTAAAAGATTCAGGAATAGCACCATTCAACTCAGCGCAAAAAAGTAAGTCAGAATAGCTATGATTTGATTCAAAAAAAAAAAAAAAAAAGGGGGCGTGTCCATGACTTTCTCGGGCTGATTTGACCACTTTTCCGACATTTAAAAGATTCAGGAATTGCACCATTCAACTCAGCGCAAAAAAGTAAGTCAGAATAGCTATGATTTGATTAAAAAAAAAAAAAAAAAAAGGGGGGCGTGTCCATGACTTTCTCGGGCTGATTTGACCACTTTCCCGACATTTTAAAGATTCAGGAATAGCACCATTCAACTCAGCGCAAAAAAGTGAGTCAGAATAGCTATGATTTGATTTAAAAAAAAAAAAAAAAAAAGGGGGCGTGTCCATGACTTTCTCGGGCTGATTTGACCACTTTCCCGACATTTTAAAGATTCAGGAATAGCACCATTCAACTCAGCGCAAAAAAGTAAGTCAGAATAGCTATGATTTGATTAAAAAAAAAAAAAAAAAAAGGGGGCGTGTCCATGACTTTCTCGGGCTGATTTGACCACTTTCCCGACATTTTAAAGATTCAGGAATAGTACCATTCAACTCAGCGCAAAAAAGTAAGTCAGAATAGCTATGATTTGATAAAAAAAAAAAAAAAGGGGGCGTGTCCATGACTTTCTCGGGCTGATTTGACCACTTTCCCGACATTTTAAAGATTCAGGAATAGCACCATTCAACTCAGCGCAAAAAAAGTGAGTCAGAATAGCTATGATTTGATTAAAAAAAAAAAAAAAAAAAAAAAAAAGGGGGCGTGTCCATGACTTTCTCGGGCTGATTTGACCACTTTCCCGACATTTAAAAGATTCAGGAATAGCACCATTCAACTCAACGCAAAAAAGTAAGTCAGAATAGCTATGATTTGATATAAAAAAAATAAAAAAAAATAAAAAAAAAGGGGGCGTGTCCATGACTTTCTTGGGCTGATTTGACCACTTCCCCGACATTTTAAAGATTCAGGAATAGCACCATTCAACTCAGCGCAAAAAAGTAAGTCAGAATAGCTATGATTTGATTTTTAAAAAAAAAGGGGGCGTGTCCATGACTTTCTCGGGCTGATTTGACCACTTTTCCGACATTTAAAAGATTCAGGAATAGCACCATTCAACTCAGCGCAAAAAAGTAAGTCAGAATAGCTATGATTTGATAAAATAAAATAAAAAGGGGGCGTGTCCATGACTTTCTCGGGCTGATTTGACCACTTTCCCGACATTTTAAAGATTCAGGAATAGCACCATTCAACTCAGCGCAAAAAAAGTGAGTCAGAATAGCTATGATTTGATTAAAAAAAAAAAAAAAAAAAAAAAAAAGGGGGCGTGTCCATGACTTTCTCGGGCTGATTTGACCACTTTTCCGACATTTTAAAGATTCAGGAATAGCACCATTCAACTCAGCGCAAAAAAGTAAGTCAGAATAGCTATGATTTGATTAAAAAAAAAAAGAAAAAAAAAAAAAAAAAGGGGGCGTGTCCATGACTTTATCGGGCTGATTTGACCACTTTCCCGACATTTTAAAGATTCAGGAATAGCACCATTCAACTCAGCGCAAAAAAGTAAGTCAGAATAGCTATGATTTGATTTAAAAAAAAAAAGGGGGCGTGTCCATGACTTTCTCGGGCTGATTTGACCACTTTTCCGACATTTAAAAGATTCAGGAATAGCACCATTCAACTCAGCGCAAAAAAGTGAGTCAGAATAGCTATGATTTGATGAAAAAAAAAAAAAAAAAAAAAAAAAAAAGGGGGCGTGTCCATGACTTTCTCGGGCTGATTTGACCACTTTCCCGACATTTTAAAGATTCGGGAATGGCACCATTCAACTCAGCGCAAAAAAGTAAGTCAGAATAGCTATGATTTGATTAAAAAAAAAGAAAAAAAAAAAGGGGGCGTGTCCATGACTTTCTCGGGCTGATTTGACCACTTTCCCGACATTTTAAAGATTCAGGAATAGCACCATTCAACTCAGCGCAAAAAAGTAAGTCAGAATAGCTATGATTTGATTAAAAAAAAAATAAAAAAAAGGGGGGCGTGTCCATGACTTTCTCGGGCTGATTTGACCACTTTCCCGACATTTTAAAGATTCAGGAATAGCACCATTCAACTCAGCGCAAAAAAGTAAGTCAGAATAGCTATGATTTGATTAAAAAAAAAAAAAAAAAAAGGGGGCGTGTCCATGACTTTCTCGGGCTGATTTGACCACTTTCCCGACATTTTAAAGATTCAGGAATAGCACCATTCAACTCAGCGCAAAAAAGTGAGTCAGAATAGCTATGATTTGATTTAAAAAAAAAAAAAAAAAAGGGGGCGTGTCCATGACTTTCTCGGGCTGATTTGACCACTTTCCCGACATTTTAAAGATTCAGGAATAGCACCATTCAACTCAGCGCAAAAAAGTAAGTCAGAATAGCTATGATTTGATGAAAAAAAAAAAAAAAAAAAAAAAAAAAAGGGGGCGTGTCCATGACTTTCTCGGGCTGATTTGACCACTTTCCCGACATTTTAAAGATTCGGGAATGGCACCATTCAACTCAGCGCAAAAAAGTAAGTCAGAATAGCTATGATTTGATTAAAAAAAAAGAAAAAAAGAAAGGGGGCGTGTCCATGACTTTCTCGGGCTGATTTGACCACTTTCCCGACATTTTAAAGATTCAGGAATAGCACCATTCAACTCAGCGCAAAAAAGTAAGTCAGAATAGCTATGATTTGATTAAAAAAAAAATAAAAAAAAGGGGGGCGTGTCCATGACTTTCTCGGGCTGATTTGACCACTTTCCCGACATTTTAAAGATTCGGGAATGGCACCATTCAACTCAGCGCAAAAAAGTAAGTCAGAATAGCTATGATTTGATTAAAAAAAAAAAAAAAAAAAAGGGGGCGTGTCCATGACTTTCTCGGGCTGATTTGACCACTTTCCCGACATTTTAAAGATTCAGGAATAGCACCATTCAACTCAGCGCAAAAAAGTGAGTCAGAATAGCTATGATTTGATTTAAAAAAAAAAAAAAAAAAAGGGGGCGTGTCCATGACTTTCTCGGGCTGATTTGACCACTTTCCCGACATTTTAAAGATTCAGGAATAGCACCATTCAACTCAGCGCAAAAAAGTAAGTCAGAATAGCTATGATTTGATTAAAAAAAAAAAAAAAAAAAAGGGGGCGTGTCCATGACTTTCTCGGGCTGATTTGACCACTTTCCCGACATTTTAAAGATTCAGGAATAGCACCATTCAACTCAGCGCAAAAAAGTAAGTCAGAATAGCTATGATTTGATTAAAAAAAAAAAAAAAAAAAGGGGGGCGTGTCCATGACTTTCTCGGGATGATTTGACCACTTTCCCGACATTTTAAAGATTCAGGAATAGCACCATTCAACTCAGCGCAAAAAAGTAAGTCAGAATAGCTATGATTTGATTAAAAAAAAAAAAAAAAAAAGGGGGCGTGTCCATGACTTTCTCGGGCTGATTTGACCACTTTCCCGACATTTTAAAGATTCAGGAATAGCACCATTCAACTCAGCGCAAAAAAGTGAGTCAGAATAGCTATGATTTGATTTAAAAAAAAAAAAAAAAAAAGGGGGCGTGTCCATGACTTTCTCGGGCTGATTTGACCACTTTCCCGACATTTTAAAGATTCAGGAATAGCACCATTCAACTCAGCGCAAAAAAGTAAGTCAGAATAGCTATGATTTGATTAAAAAAAAAAAAAAAAAAAAGGGGGCGTGTCCATGACTTTCTCGGGCTGATTTGACCACTTTCCCGACATTTTAAAGATTCAGGAATAGCACCATTCAACTCAGCGCAAAAAAGTAAGTCAGAATAGCTATGATTTGATTAAAAAAAAAAAAAAAAAAGGGGGGCGTGTCCATGACTTTCTCGGGATGATTTGACCACTTTCCCGACATTTTAAAGATTCAGGAATAGCACCATTCAACTCAGCGCAAAAAAGTAAGTCAGAATAGCTATGATTTGATTAAAAAAAAAAAAAAAAAAAGGGGGCGTGTCCATGACTTTCTCGGGCTGATTTGACCACTTTTCCGACATTTAAAAGATTCAGGAATAGCACCATTCAACTCAGCGCAAAAAAGTAAGTCAGAATAGCTATGATTTGATAAAAAAAAAAAAAAAAAAAAGGGGGCGTGTCCATGACTTTCTCGGGCTGATTTGACCACTTTCCCGACATTTTAAAGATTCAGGAATGGCACCATTCAACTCAGCGCAAAAAAGTGAGTCAGAATAGCTATGATTTGATTTAAAAAAAAAAAAAAAAAAAGGGGGCGTGTCCATGACTTTCTCGGGCTGATTTGACCACTTTTCCGACATTTTAAAGATTCAGGAATAGCACCATTCAACTCAGCGCAAAAAAGTAAGTCAGAATAGCTATGATTTGATTAAAAAAAAAATAAAAAAAAGGGGGGCGTGTCCATGACTTTCTCGGGATGATTTGACCACTTTCCCGACATTTTAAAGATTCAGGAATAGCACCATTCAACTCAGCGCAAAAAAGTAAGTCAGAATAGCTATGATTTGATTAAAAAAATAAATAAAAAAAGGGGGCGTGTCCATGACTTTCTCGGGCTGATTTGACCACTTTCCCGACATTTTAAAGATTCAGGAATAGCACCATTCAACTCAGCGAAAAAAAGTGAGTCAGAATAGCTATGATTTGATTTAAAAAAAAAAAAAAAAAAAGGGGGCGTGTCCATGACTTTCTCGGGCTGATTTGACCACTTTCCCGACATTTTAAAGATTCAGGAATAGCACCATTCAACTCAGCGCAAAAAAGTAAGTCAGAATAGCTATGATTTGATTAAAAAAAAAAAAAAAAAAAGGGGGCGTGTCCATGACATTCTCGGGCTGATTTGACCACTTTCCCGACATTTTAAAGATTCAGGAATAGCACCATTCAACTCAGCGCAAAAAAGTAAGTCAGAATAGCTATGATTTGATTAAAAAAAAAATAAAAAAAAGGGGGGCGTGTCCATGACTTTCTCGGGATGATTTGACCACTTTCCCGACATTTTAAAGATTCAGGAATAGCACCATTCAACTCAGCGCAAAAAAGTAAGTCAGAATAGCTATGATTTGATTAAAAAAAAAAAAAAAAAAAGGGGGCGTGTCCATGACTTTCTCGGGCTGATTTGACCACTTTTCCGACATTTAAAAGATTCAGGAATAGCACCATTCAACTCAGCGCAAAAAAGTAAGTCAGAATAGCTATGATTTGATGAAAAAAAAAAAAAAAAAAAGGGGGCGTGTCCATGACTTTCTCGGGCTGATTTGACCACTTTCCCGACATTTTAAAGATTCAGGAATGGCACCATTCAACTCAGCGCAAAAAAGTGAGTCAGAATAGCTATGATTTGATTTAAAAAAAAAAAAAAAAAAAGGGGGCGTGTCCATGACTTTCTCGGGCTGATTTGACCACTTTTCCGACATTTAAAAGATTCAGGAATAGCACCATTCAACTCAGCGCAAAAAAGTAAGTCAGAATAGCTATGATTTGATTAAAAAAAAAAAAAAAAAAAAGGGGGCGTGTCCATGACTTTCTCGGGCTGATTTGACCATTTTCCCGACATTTTAAAGATTCAGGAATAGCACCATTCAACTCAGCGCAAAAAAGTAAGTCAGAATAGCTATGATTTGATTAAAAAAAAAATAAAAAAAAGGGGGGCGTGTCCATGACTTTCTCGGGATGATTTGACCACTTTCCCGACATTTTAAAGATTCAGGAATAGCACCATTCAACTCAGCGCAAAAAAGTAAGTCAGAATAGCTATGATTTGATTAAAAAAAAAAAAAAAAAAAGGGGGCGTGTCCATGACTTTCTCGGGCTGATTTGACCACTTTTCCGACATTTAAAAGATTCAGGAATAGCACCATTCAACTCAGCGCAAAAAAGTAAGTCAGAATAGCTATGATTTGATGAAAAAAAAAAAAAAAAAAAGGGGGCGTGTCCATGACTTTCTCGGGCTGATTTGACCACTTTCCCGACATTTTAAAGATTCAGGAATGGCACCATTCAACTCAGCGCAAAAAAGTGAGTCAGAATAGCTATGATTTGATTTTAAAAAAAAAAAAAAAAAAGGGGGCGTGTCCATGACTTTCTCGGGCTGATTTGACCACTTTTCCGACATTTAAAAGATTCAGGAATAGCACCATTCAACTCAGCGCAAAAAAGTAAGTCAGAATAGCTATGATTTGATTAAAAAAAAAAAAAAAAAAAGGGGGCGTGTCCATGACTTTCTCGGGCTGATTTGACCATTTTCCCGACATTTTAAAGATTCAGGAATAGCACCATTCAACTCAGCGCAAAAAAGTGAGTCAGAATAGCTATGATTTGATTTAAAAAAAAAAAAAAAAAAGGGGGGCGTGTCCATGACTTTCTCGGGATGATTTGACCACTTTCCCGACATTTTAAAGATTCAGGAATAGCACCATTCAACTCAGCGCAAAAAAGTAAGTCAGAATAGCTATGATTTGATTAAAAAAAAAAAAAAAAAAAGGGGGCGTGTCCATGACTTTCTCGGGCTGATTTGACCACTTTTCCGACATTTAAAAGATTCAGGAATAGCACCATTCAACTCAGCGCAAAAAAGTAAGTCAGAATAGCTATGATTTGATGAAAAAAAAAAAAAAAAAAAGGGGGCGTGTCCATGACTTTCTCGGGCTGATTTGACCACTTTCCCGACATTTTAAAGATTCAGGAATGGCACCATTCAACTCAGCGCAAAAAAGTGAGTCAGAATAGCTATGATTTGATTTAAAAAAAAAAAAAAAAAAAGGGGGCGTGTCCATGACTTTCTCGGGCTGATTTGACCACTTTTCCGACATTTAAAAGATTCAGGAATAGCACCATTCAACTCAGCGCAAAAAAGTAAGTCAGAATAGCTATGATTTGATTAAAAAAAAAAAAAAAAAAAAGGGGGCGTGTCCATGACTTTCTCGGGCTGATTTGACCATTTTCCCGACATTTTAAAGATTCAGGAATAGCACCATTCAACTCAGCGCAAAAAAGTAAGTCAGAATAGCTATGATTTGATTAAAAAAAAAATAAAAAAAAGGGGGGCGTGTCCATGACTTTCTCGGGATGATTTGACCACTTTCCCGACATTTTAAAGATTCAGGAATAGCACCATTCAACTCAGCGCAAAAAAGTAAGTCAGAATAGCTATGATTTGATTAAAAAAAAAAAAAAAAAAAGGGGGCGTGTCCATGACTTTCTCGGGCTGATTTGACCACTTTTCCGACATTTAAAAGATTCAGGAATAGCACCATTCAACTCAGCGCAAAAAAGTAAGTCAGAATAGCTATGATTTGATGAAAAAAAAAAAAAAAAAAAGGGGGCGTGTCCATGACTTTCTCGGGCTGATTTGACCACTTTCCCGACATTTTAAAGATTCAGGAATGGCACCATTCAACTCAGCGCAAAAAAGTGAGTCAGAATAGCTATGATTTGATTTAAAAAAAAAAAAAAAAAAAGGGGGCGTGTCCATGACTTTCTCGGGCTGATTTGACCACTTTTCCGACATTTAAAAGATTCAGGAATAGCACCATTCAACTCAGCGCAAAAAAGTAAGTCAGAATAGCTATGATTTGATTAAAAAAAAAAAAAAAAAAAGGGGGCGTGTCCATGACTTTCTCGGGCTGATTTGACCATTTTCCCGACATTTTAAAGATTCAGGAATAGCACCATTCAACTCAGCGCAAAAAAGTGAGTCAGAATAGCTATGATTTGATTTAAAAAAAAAAAAAAAAAAGGGGGCGTGTCCATGACTTTCTCGGGCTGATTTGACCACTTTCCCAACATTTTAAAGATTCAGGAATAGCACCATTCAACTCAGCGCAAAAAAGTAAGTCAGAATAGCTATGATTTGATTAAAAAAAAAAAAAAAAAAAAGGGGGCGTGTCCATGACTTTCTCGGGCTGATTTGACCACTTTCCCGACATTTTAAAGATTCAGGAATAGCACCATTCAACTCAGCGCAAAAAAAGTAAGTCAGAATAGCTATGATTTGATTAAAAAAAAAAAAAAAAAAAAGGGGGCGTGTCCATGACTTTCTCGGGCTGATTTGACCACTTTCCCGACATTTTAAAGATTCAGGAATAGCACCATTCAACTCAGCGCAAAAAAGTAAGTCAGAATAGCTATGATTTGATTAAAAAAAAAAAAAAAAAAGGGGGCGTGTCCATGACTTTCTCGGGCTGATTTGACCACTTTCCCGACATTTTAAAGATTCAGGAATGGCACCATTCAACTCAGCGCAAAAAAGTGAGTCAGAATAGCTATGATTTGATTTAAAAAAAAAAAAAAAAAAAGGGGGCGTGTCCATGACTTTCTCGGGCTGATTTGACCACTTTTCCGACATTTAAAAGATTCAGGAATAGCACCATTCAACTCAGCGCAAAAAAGTAAGTCAGAATAGCTATGATTTGATTAAAAAAAAAAAAAAAGGGGGCGTGTCCATGACTTTCTCGGGCTGATTTGACGACTTTCCCGACATTTTAAAGATTCAGGAATAGCACCATTCAACTCAGCGCAAAAAAGTAAGTCATAATAGCTATGATTTGATTAAAAAAAAAAAAAAAAAAAGGGGGGCGTGTCCATGACTTTCTCGGGCTGATTTGACCACTTTCCCGACATTTTAAAGATTCAGGAATAGCACCATTCAACTCAGCGCAAAAAAGTGAGTCAGAATAGCTATGATTTGATTTAAAAAAAAAAAAAAAAAAAGGGGGCGTGTCCATGACTTTCTCGGGCTGATTTGACCACTTTCCCGACATTTTAAAGATTCAGGAATAGCACCATTCAACTCAGCGCAAAAAAGTAAGTCAGAATAGCTATGATTTGATTAAAAAAAAAAAAAAAAAAAGGGGGCGTGTCCATGACTTTCTCGGGCTGATTTGACCACTTTCCCGACATTTTAAAGATTCAGGAATAGCACCATTCAACTCAGCGCAAAAAAGTAAGTCAGAATAGCTATGATTTGATTAAAAAAAAAAAAAAAAAAAGGGGGCGTGTCCATGACTTTCTCGGGCTGATTTGACCACTTTCCCGACATTTTAAAGATTCAGGAATAGTACCATTCAACTCAGCGCAAAAAAGTAAGTCATAATAGCTATGATTTGATTAAAAAAAAAAAAAAAAAAAGGGGGGCGTGTCCATGACTTTCTCGGGCTGATTTGACCACTTTCCCGACATTTTAAAGATTCAGGAATAGCACCATTCAACTCAGCGCAAAAAAAGTGAGTCAGAATAGCTATGATTTGATTTAAAAAAAAAAAAAAAAAAAGGGGGCGTGTCCATGACTTTCTCGGGCTGATTTGACCACTTTTCCGACATTTAAAAGATTCAGGAATTGCACCATTCAACTCAGCGCAAAAAAGTAAGTCAGAATAGCTATGATTTGATTAAAAAAAAAAGAAAAAAAAAGGGGCGTGTCCATGACTTTCTCGGGCTGATTTGACCACTTTTCCGACATTTAAAAGATTCAGGAATAGCACCATTCAACTCAGCGCAAAAAAGTAAGTCAGAATAGCTATGATTTGATTAAAAAAAAAAAAAAAAAAAAGGGGGCGTGTCCATGACTTTCTCGGGCTGATTTGACCACTTTCCCGACATTTTAAAGATTCAGGAATAGCACCATTCAACTCAGCGCAAAAAAGTGAGTCAGAATAGCTATGATTTGATTTTTTTAAAAAAAAGGGGGCGTGTCCATGACTTTCTCGGGCTGATTTGACCACTTTTCCGACATTTAAAAGATTCAGGAATAGCACCATTCAACTCAGCGCAAAAAAGTAAGTCAGAATAGCTATGATTTGATTCAAAAAAAAAAAAAAAAAAGGGGGCGTGTCCATGACTTTCTCGGGCTGATTTGACCACTTTTCCGACATTTAAAAGATTCAGGAATTGCACCATTCAACTCAGCGCAAAAAAGTAAGTCAGAATAGCTATGATTTGATTAAAAAAAAAAAAAAAAAAAGGGGGGCGTGTCCATGACTTTCTCGGGCTGATTTGACCACTTTCCCGACATTTTAAAGATTCAGGAATAGCACCATTCAACTCAGCGCAAAAAAGTGAGTCAGAATAGCTATGATTTGATTTAAAAAAAAAAAAAAAAAAAGGGGGCGTGTCCATGACTTTCTCGGGCTGATTTGACCACTTTCCCGACATTTTAAAGATTCAGGAATAGCACCATTCAACTCAGCGCAAAAAAGTAAGTCAGAATAGCTATGATTTGATTAAAAAAAAAAAAAAAAAAAGGGGGCGTGTCCATGACTTTCTCGGGCTGATTTGACCACTTTCCCGACATTTTAAAGATTCAGGAATAGTACCATTCAACTCAGCGCAAAAAAGTAAGTCATAATAGCTATGATTTGATTAAAAAAAAAAAAAAAAAAAGGGGGGCGTGTCCATGACTTTCTCGGGCTGATTTGACCACTTTCCCGACATTTTAAAGATTCAGGAATAGCACCATTCAACTCAGCGCAAAAAAAGTGAGTCAGAATAGCTATGATTTGATTTAAAAAAAAAAAAAAAAAAAGGGGGCGTGTCCATGACTTTCTCGGGCTGATTTGACCACTTTTCCGACATTTAAAAGATTCAGGAATTGCACCATTCAACTCAGCGCAAAAAAGTAAGTCAGAATAGCTATGATTTGATTAAAAAAAAAAGAAAAAAAAAGGGGCGTGTCCATGACTTTCTCGGGCTGATTTGACCACTTTTCCGACATTTAAAAGATTCAGGAATAGCACCATTCAACTCAGCGCAAAAAAGTAAGTCAGAATAGCTATGATTTGATTAAAAAAAAAAAAAAAAAAAAAGGGGGCGTGTCCATGACTTTCTCGGGCTGATTTGACCACTTTCCCGACATTTTAAAGATTCAGGAATAGCACCATTCAACTCAGCGCAAAAAAGTGAGTCAGAATAGCTATGATTTGATTTTTTTAAAAAAAAGGGGGCGTGTCCATGACTTTCTCGGGCTGATTTGACCACTTTTCCGACATTTAAAAGATTCAGGAATAGCACCATTCAACTCAGCGCAAAAAAGTAAGTCAGAATAGCTATGATTTGATTCAAAAAAAAAAAAAAAAAAGGGGGCGTGTCCATGACTTTCTCGGGCTGATTTGACCACTTTTCCGACATTTAAAAGATTCAGGAATTGCACCATTCAACTCAGCGCAAAAAAGTAAGTCAGAATAGCTATGATTTGATTAAAAAAAAAAAAAAAAAAAGGGGGGCGTGTCCATGACTTTATCGGGCTGATTTGACCACTTTCCCGACATTTTAAAGATTCAGGAATAGCACCATTCAACTCAGCGCAAAAAAGTAAGTCAGAATGGCTATGATTTGATTTAAAAAAAAAAAAAAAAAAAAGGGGCGTGTCCATGACTTTCTCGGGCTGATTTGACCACTTTTCCGACATTTAAAAGATTCAGGAATAGCACCATTCAACTCAGCGCAAAAAAAGTAAGTCAGAATAGCTATGATTTGATAAAATAAAAAAAATAAAATAAAAAAAAGGGGGCGTGTCCATGACTTTCTCGGGCTGATTTGACCACTTTCCCGACATTTTAAAGATTAAGGAATAGCACCATTCAACTCAGCGCAAAAAAGTAAGTCAGAATAGCTATGATTTGATAAAAAAAAAAAAAAAAAAAAAAAAAAAAAAGGGGGCGTGTCCATGACTTTCTCGGGCTGATTTGACCACTTTTCCGACATTTAAAAGATTCAAGAATTGCACCATTCAACTCAGCGCAAAAAAGTAAGTCAGAATAGCTATGATTTGATTAAAAAAAAAAAAAAAAAAAGGGGGCGTGTCCATGACTTTATCGGGCTGATTTGACCACTTTCCCGACATTTTAAAGATTCAGGAATAGCACCATTCAACTCAGCGCAAAAAAGTAAGTCAGAATGGCTATGATTTGATTAAAAAAAAAAAAAAAAAAAAAGGGGCGTGTCCATGACTTTCTCGGGCTGATTTGACCACTTTTCCGACATTTAAAAGATTCAGGAATAGCACCATTCAACTCAGCGCAAAAAAGTAAGTCAGAATAGCTATGATTTGATAAAATAAAAAAAATAAAATAAAAAAAAGGGGGCGTGTCCATGACTTTCTCGGGCTGATTTGACCACTTTCCCGACATTTTAAAGATTAAGGAATAGCACCATTCAACTCAGCGCAAAAAAGTAAGTCAGAATAGCTATGATTTGATTAAAAAAAAAAAAAAAAAAAGGGGGCGTGTCCATGACTTTATCGGGCTGATTTGACCACTTTCCCGACATTTTAAAGATTCAGGAATAGCACCATTCAACTCAGTGCAAAAAAGTAAGTCAGAATGGCTATGATTTGATTTAAAAAAAAAAAAAAAAAAAAGGGGCGTGTCCATGACTTTCTCGGGCTGATTTGACCACTTTTCCGACATTTAAAAGATTCAGGAATAGCACCATTCAACTCAGCGCAAAAAAGTAAGTCAGAATAGCTATGATTTGATAAAATAAAAAAAATAAAATAAAAAAAAGGGGGCGTGTCCATGACTTTCTCGGGCTGATTTGACCACTTTCCCGACATTTTAAAGATTAAGGAATAGCACCATTCAACTCAGCGCAAAAAAGTAAGTCAGAATAGCTATGATTTGATAAAAAAAAAAAAAAAAAAAAAAAAAAAAAAAGGGGGCGTGTCCATGACTTTCTCGGGCTGATTTGACCACTTTTCCGACATTTAAAAGATTCAGGAATTGCACCATTCAACTCAGCGCAAAAAAGTAAGTCAGAATAGCTATGATTTGATTAAAAAAAAAAAAAAAAAAAGGGGGCGTGTCCATGACTTTATCGGGCTGATTTGACCACTTTCCCGACATTTTAAAGATTCAGGAATAGCACCATTCAACTCAGCGCAAAAAAGTAAGTCAGAGTGGCTATGATTTGATTTAAAAAAAAAAAAAAAAAAAAGGGGCGTGTCCATGACTTTCTCGGGCTGATTTGACCACTTTTCCGACATTTAAAAGATTCAGGAATAGCACCATTCAACTCAGCGCAAAAAAGTAAGTCAGAATAGCTATGATTTGATAAAATAAAAAAAATAAAATAAAAAAAAGGGGGCGTGTCCATGACTTTCTCGGGCTGATTTGACCACTTTCCCGACATTTTAAAGATTAAGGAATAGCACCATTCAACTCAGCGCAAAAAAGTAAGTCAGAATAGCTATGATTTGATAAAAAAAAAAAAAAAAAAAAGGGGCGTGTCCATGACTTTCTCGGGCTGATTTGACCACTTTTCCGACATTTAAAAGATTCAGGAATAGCACCATTCAACTCAGCGCAAAAAAGTAAGTCAGAATAGCTATGATTTGATAAAATAAAAAAAATAAAATAAAAAAAAGGGGGCGTGTCCATGACTTTCTCGGGCTGATTTGACCACTTTTCCGACATTTAAAAGATTCAGGAATAGCACCATTCAACTCAGCGCAAAAAAGTAAGTCAGAATAGCTATGATTTGATTTTTTTTTTAAAAAGGGGGCGTGTCCATGACTTTCTCGGGCTGATTTGACCACTTTCCCGACATTTTAAAGATTCAGGAATAGCACCATTTAACTCAGCGCAAAAAAGTAAGTCAGAATAGCTATGATTTGATGAAATAAAAAAAAAAAAAAAAAAAAAAGGGGGCGTGTCCATGACTTTCTCGGGCTGATTTGACCACTTTCCCGACATTTTAAAGATTCAGGAATAGCACCATTCAACTCAGCGCAAAAAAGTGAGTCAGAATAGCTATGATTTGATTAAAAAAAAAAAAGTGGCGTGTCCATGACTTTCTCGGGCTGATTTGACCACTTTCCCGACATTTTAAAGATTCAGGAATAGCACCATTCAACTCAGCGCAAAAAAGTGAGTCAGAATAGCTATGATTTGATTTAAAAAAAAAAAAAAAAAGGGGGCGTGTCCATGACTTTCTCGGGCTGATTTGACCACTTTTCCGACATTTAAAAGATTCAGGAATAGCACCATTCAACTCAGCGCAAAAAAGTAAGTCAGAATAGCTATGATTTGATTTAAAAAAAAAAAAAAAAAGAAGGGGGCGTGTCCATGACTTTCTCGGGCTGATTTGACCACTTTTCCGACATTTAAAAGATTCAGGAATAGCACCATTCAACTCAGCGCAAAAAAAGTAAGTCAGAATAGCTATGATTTGATAAAAAAAAAAAAAAAAAAAAAAAGGGGGCGTGTCTATGACTTTCTCGGGCTGATTTGACCACTTTCCCGACATTTTAAAGATTCAGGAATAGCACCATTCAACTCAGCGCAAAAAAGTGAGTCAGAATAGCTATGATTTGATTAAAAAGAAAAAAAAAAAAAAAAAAAGTGGCGTGTCCATGACTTTCTCGGGCTGATTTGACCACTTTCCCGACATTTTAAAGATTCAGGAATAGCACCATTCAACTCAGCGCAAAAAAGTAAGTCAGAATAGCTATGATTTGATTAAAAAAAAAAAAAAAAAAAGGGGGCGTGTCCATGACTTTCTCGGGCTGATTTGACCACTTTTCCGACATTTAAAAGATTCAGGAATAGCACCATTCAACTCAGCGCAAAAAAGTAAGTCAGAATAGCTATGATTTGATAAAAAAAAAAAAAAAAAAAAAAAAAAAGGGGGCGTGTCCATGACTTTCTCGGGCTGATTTGACCACTTTCCCGACATTTTAAAGATTCGGGAATAGCACCATTCAACTCAGCGCAAAAAAGTAAGTCAGAATAGCTATGATTTGATTAAAAAAAAAAAAGGGGGCGTGTCCATGACTTTCTCGGGCTGATTTGACCACTTTCCCGACATTTTAAAGATTCAGGAATAGCACCATTCAACTCAGCGCAAAAAAGTAAGTCAGAATAGCTATGATTTGATTAAAAAAAAAAAAAAAAAAAAAGGGGGCGTGTCCATGACTTTCTCGGGCTGATTTGACCACTTTCCCGACATTTTAAAGATTCAGGAATAGCACCATTCAACTCAGCGCAAAAAAGTAAGTCAGAATAGCTATGATTTGATTAAAAAAAAAATAAAAAAAAGGGGGGCGTGTCCATGACTTTCTCGGGCTGATTTGACCACTTTCCCGACATTTTAAAGATTCAGGAATAGCACCATTCAACTCAGCGCAAAAAAGTAAGTCAGAATAGCTATGATTTGATTAAAAAAAAAATTAAAAAAAGGGGGGCGTGTCCATGACTTTCTCGGGATGATTTGACCACTTTCCCGACATTTTAAAGATTCAGGAATAGCACCATTCAACTCAGCGCAAAAAAGTAAGTCAGAATAGCTATGATTTGATTAAAAAAAAAAAAAAAAAAAGGGGGCGTGTCCATGACTTTCTCGGGCTGATTTGACCACTTTCCCGACATTTTAAAGATTCAGGAATAGCACCATTCAACTCAGCGCAAAAAAGTGAGTCAGAATAGCTATGATTTGATTTAAAAAAAAAAAAAAAAAAAGGGGGCGTGTCCATGACTTTCTCGGGCTGATTTGACCACTTTCCCGACATTTTAAAGATTCAGGAATAGCACCATTCAACTCAGCGCAAAAAAGTAAGTCAGAATAGCTATGATTTGATTAAAAAAAAAAAAAAAAAAAGGGGGCGTGTCCATGACTTTCTCGGGCTGATTTGACCACTTTCCCGACATTTTAAAGATTCAGGAATAGCACCATTCAACTCAGCGCAAAAAAGTAAGTCAGAATAGCTATGATTTGATTAAAAAAAAAATAAAAAAAAGGGGGGCGTGTCCATGACTTTCTCGGGATGATTTGACCACTTTCCCGACATTTTAAAGATTCAGGAATAGCACCATTCAACTCAGCGCAAAAAAGTAAGTCAGAATAGCTATGATTTGATTAAAAAAAAAAAAAAAAAAAGGGGGCGTGTCCATGACTTTCTCGGGCTGATTTGACCACTTTTCCGACATTTAAAAGATTCAGGAATAGCACCATTCAACTCAGCGCAAAAAAGTAAGTCAGAATAGCTATGATTTGATAAAAAAAAAAAAAAAAGGGGGCGTGTCCATGACTTTCTCGGGCTGATTTGACCACTTTCCCGACATTTTAAAGATTCAGGAATAGCACCATTCAACTCAGCGCAAAAAAAGTAAGTCAGAATAGCTATGATTTGATTAAAAAAAAAAAAAAAAAAAAGGGGGCGTGTCCATGACTTTCTCGGGCTGATTTGACCATTTTCCCGACATTTTAAAGATTCAGGAATAGCACCATTCAACTCAGCGCAAAAAAGTGAGTCAGAATAGCTATGATTTGATTTAAAAAAAAAAAAAAAAAAAGGGGGCGTGTCCATGACTTTCTCGGGCTGATTTGACCACTTTTCCGACATTTAAAAGATTCAGGAATAGCACCATTCAACTCAGCGCAAAAAAGTGAGTCAGAATAGCTATGATTTGATTTAAAAAAAAAAAAAAAAAAAGGGGGCGTGTCCATGACTTTCTCGGGCTGATTTGACCACTTTCCCGACATTTTAAAGATTCAGGAATAGCACCATTCAACTCAGCGCAAAAAAGTAAGTCAGAATAGCTATGATTTGATTAAAAAAAAAAAAAAAAAAAGGGGGCGTGTCCATGACTTTCTCGGGCTGATTTGACCACTTTCCCGACATTTTAAAGATTCAGGAATAGCACCATTCAACTCAGCGCAAAAAAGTAAGTCAGAATAGCTATGATTTGATTAAAAAAAAAAAAAAAAAAAAGGGGGCGTGTCCATGACTTTCTCGGGCTGATTTGACCACTTTCCCGACATTTTAAAGATTCAGGAATAGCACCATTCAACTCAGCGCAAAAAAGTGAGTCAGAATAGCTATGATTTGATTTAAAAAAAAAAAAAAAAAAAGGGGGCGTGTCCATGACTTTCTCGGGCTGATTTGACCACTTTTCCGACATTTAAAAGATTCAGGAATAGCACCATTCAACTCAGCGCAAAAAAAGTGAGTCAGAATAGCTATGATTTGATTTAAAAAAAAAAAGAAAAAAAAGGGGGCGTGTCCATGACTTTCTCGGGCTGATTTGACCACTTTCCCGACATTTTAAAGATTCAGGAATAGCACCATTCAACTCAGCGCAAAAAAGTAAGTCAGAATAGCTATGATTTGATTAAAAAAAAAAAAAAAAAAAGGGGGCGTGTCCATGACTTTCTCGGGCTGATTTGACCACTTTCCCGACATTTTAAAGATTCAGGAATAGCACCATTCAACTCAGCGCAAAAAAGTAAGTCAGAATAGCTATGATTTGATTAAAAAAAAAAAAAAAAAAAAGGGGGCGTGTCCATGACTTTCTCGGGCTGATTTGACCACTTTCCCGACATTTTAAAGATTCAGGAATAGTACCATTCAACTCAGCGCAAAAAAGTAAGTCATAATAGCTATGATTTGATTAAAAAAAAAAAAAAAAAAAGGGGGGCGTGTCCATGACTTTCTCGGGCTGATTTGACCACTTTCCCGACATTTTAAAGATTCAGGAATAGCACCATTCAACTCAGCGCAAAAAAAGTGAGTCAGAATAGCTATGATTTGATTTAAAAAAAAAAAGAAAAAAAAGGGGGCGTGTCCATGACTTTCTCGGGCTGATTTGACCACTTTTCCGACATTTAAAAGATTCAGGAATTGCACCATTCAACTCAGCGCAAAAAAGTAAGTCAGAATAGCTATGATTTGATTAAAAAAAAAAAAAAAAAAAGGGGCGTGTCCATGACTTTCTCGGGCTGATTTGACCACTTTTCCGACATTTAAAAGATTCAGGAATAGCACCATTCAACTCAGCGCAAAAAAGTAAGTCAGAATAGCTATGATTTGATTAAAAAAAAAAAAAAAAAAAAGGGGGCGTGTCCATGACTTTCTCGGGCTGATTTGACCACTTTCCCGACATTTTAAAGATTCAGGAATAGCACCATTCAACTCAGCGCAAAAAAGTGAGTCAGAATAGCTATGATTTGATTTTTTTTAAAAAAAGGGGGCGTGTCCATGACTTTCTCGGGCTGATTTGACCACTTTTCCGACATTTAAAAGATTCAGGAATAGCACCATTCAACTCAGCGCAAAAAAGTAAGTCAGAATAGCTATGATTTGATTCAAAAAAAAAAAAAAAAAAGGGGGCGTGTCCATGACTTTCTCGGGCTGATTTGACCACTTTTCCGACATTTAAAAGATTCAGGAATTGCACCATTCAACTCAGCGCAAAAAAGTAAGTCAGTATAGCTATGATTTGATTAAAAAAAAAAAAAAAAAAAGGGGGGCGTGTCCATGACTTTATCGGGCTGATTTGACCACTTTCCCGACATTTTAAAGATTCAGGAATAGCACCATTCAACTCAGCGCAAAAAAAGTAAGTCAGAATGGCTATGATTTGATTTAAAAAAAAAAAAAAAAAAAAGGGGCGTGTCCATGACTTTCTCGGGCTGATTTGACCACTTTTCCGACATTTAAAAGATTCAGGAATAGCACCATTCAACTCAGCGCAAAAAAGTAAGTCAGAATAGCTATGATTTGATAAAATTAAAAAAATAAAATAAAAAAAGGGGGCGTGTCCATGACTTTCTCGGGCTGATTTGACCACTTTCCCGACATTTTAAAGATTAAGGAATAGCACCATTCAACTCAGCGCAAAAAAGTAAGTCAGAATAGCTATGATTTGATAAAAAAAAAAAAAAAAAAAGGGGGCGTGTCCATGACTTTATCGGGCTGATTTGACCACTTTTCCGACATTTAAAAGATTCAGGAATAGCACCATTCAACTCAGCGCAAAAAAGTAAGTCAGAATGGCTATGATTTGATTTAAAAAAAAAAAAAAAAAAAAAAAGGGGCGTGTCCATGACTTTCTCGGGCTGATTTGACCACTTTTCCGACATTTAAAAGATTCAGGAATAGCACCATTCAACTCAGCGCAAAAAAGTAAGTCAGAATAGCTATGATTTGATAAAATAAAAAAAATAAAATAAAAAAAAGGGGGCGTGTCCATGACTTTCTCGGGCTGATTTGACCACTTTCCCGACATTTTAAAGATTAAGGAATAGCACCATTCAACTCAGCGCAAAAAAGTAAGTCAGAATAGCTATGATTTGATAAAAAAAAAAAAAAAAAAAGGGGCGTGTCCATGACTTTCTCGGGCTGATTTGACCACTTTTCCGACATTTAAAAGATTCAGGAATAGCACCATTCAACTCAGCGCAAAAAAGTAAGTCAGAATAGCTATGATTTGATAAAATAAAAAAAATAAAATAAAAAAAAGGGGGCGTGTCCATGACTTTCTCGGGCTGATTTGACCACTTTCCCGACATTTTAAAGATTAAGGAATAGCACCATTCAACTCAGCGCAAAAAAGTAAGTCAGAATAGCTATGATTTGATTTTTTTTTAAAAAGGGGGCGTGTCCATGACTTTCTCGGGCTGATTTGACCACTTTTCCGACATTTAAAAGATTCAGGAATAGCACCATTCAACTCAGCGCAAAAAAGTAAGTCAGAATAGCTATGATTTGATTTAAAAAAAAAAGAAAAAAAAAGGGGGCGTGTCCATGACTTTCTCGGGCTGATTTGACCACTTTCCCGATATTTTAAAGATTCAGGAATAGCACCATTCAACTCAGCGCAAAAAAGTGAGTCAGAATAGCTATGATTTGATTTTTTTTAAAAAAAGGGGGCGTGTCCATGACTTTCTCGGGCTGATTTGACCACTTTTCCGACATTTAAAAGATTCAGGAATAGCACCATTCAACTCAGCGCAAAAAAGTAAGTCAGAATAGCTATGATTTGATAAAAAAAAAAAAAAAAAAAAAAAAAAAGGGGGCGTGTCCATGACTTTCTCGGGCTGATTTGACCACTTTCCCGACATTTTAAAGATTCGGGAATAGCACCATTCAACTCAGCGCAAAAAAGTAAGTCAGAATAGCTATGATTTGATAAAAAAAAAAAAAGGGGGCGTGTCCATGACTTTCTCGGGCTGATTTGACCACTTTTCCGACATTTAAAAGATTCAGGAATAGCACCATTCAACTCAGCGCAAAAAAGTAAGTCAGAATAGCTATGATTTGATAAAATAAAAAAAATAAAATAAAAAAAAGGGGGCGTGTCCATGACTTTCTCGGGCTGATTTGACCACTTTCCCGACATTTTAAAGATTCAGGAATAGCACCATTCAACTCAGCGCAAAAAAGTGAGTCAGAATAGCTATGATTTGATTTTTTTTTAAAAAAGGGGGCGTGTCCATGACTTTCTCGGGCTGATTTGACCACTTTTCCGACATTTAAAAGATTCAGGAATAGCACCATTCAACTCAGCGCAAAAAAGTAAGTCAGAATAGCTATGATTTGATTCAAAAAAAAAAAAAAAAAAGGGGGCGTGTCCATGACTTTCTCGGGCTGATTTGACCACTTTTCCGACATTTAAAAGATTCAGGAATAGCACCATTCAACTCAGCGCAAAAAAGTAAGTCAGAATAGCTATGATTTGATTTTTTTTTTAAAAAAGTGGCGTGTCCATGACTTTCTCGGGCTGATTTGACCACTTTCCCGACATTTTAAAGATTCAGGAATAGCACCATTCAACTCAGCGCAAAAAAGTGAGTCAGAATAGCTATGATTTGATTTAAAAAAAAAAAAAAAAAGGGGGCGTGTCCATGACTTTCTCGGGCTGATTTGACCACTTTTCCGACATTTAAAAGATTCAGGAATAGCACCATTCAACTCAGCGCAAAAAAGTAAGTCAGAATAGCTATGATTTGATAAAATAAAAAAAATAAAATAAAAAAAAGGGGGCGTGTCCATGACTTTCTCGGGCTGATTTGACCACTTTCCCGACATTTTAAAGATTAAGGAATAGCACCATTCAACTCAGCGCAAAAAAGTAAGTCAGAATAGCTATGATTTGATTTTTTTTTAAAAAGGGGGCGTGTCCATGACTTTCTCGGGCTGATTTGACCACTTTTCCGACATTTAAAAGATTCAGGAATAGCACCATTCAACTCAGCGCAAAAAAGTAAGTCAGAATAGCTATGATTTGATTTAAAAAAAAAAGAAAAAAAAAGGGGGCGTGTCCATGACTTTCTCGGGCTGATTTGACCACTTTCCCGACATTTTAAAGATTCAGGAATAGCACCATTCAACTCAGCGCAAAAAAGTGAGTCAGAATAGCTATGATTTGATTTTTTTTTTTAAAAAGGGGGCGTGTCCATGACTTTCTCGGGCTGATTTGACCACTTTTCCGACATTTAAAAGATTCAGGAATAGCACCATTCAACTCAGCGCAAAAAAGTAAGTCAGAATAGCTATGATTTGATTAAAAAAAAAAAAAAAAAAAGGGGGCGTGTCCATGACTTTCTCGGGCTGATTTGACCACTTTTCCGACATTTAAAAGATTCAGGAATAGCACCATTCAACTCAGCGCAAAAAAGTAAGTCAGAATAGCTATGATTTGATTTTTTTTTTAAAAAGGGGGCGTGTCCATGACTTTCTCGGGCTGATTTGACCACTTTCCCGACATTTTAAAGATTCAGGAATAGCACCATTTAACTCAGCGCAAAAAAGTAAGTCAGAATAGCTATGATTTGATAAAATAAAAAAAAAAATAAAAAAAAAAGGGGGCGTGTCCATGACTTTCTCGGGCTGATTTGACCACTTTCCCGACATTTTAAAGATTCAGGAATAGCACCATTCAACTCAGCGCAAAAAAGTGAGTCAGAATAGCTATGATTTGATTAAAAAAAAAAAAGTGGCGTGTCCATGACTTTCTCGGGCTGATTTGACCACTTTCCCGACATTTTAAAGATTCAGGAATAGCACCATTCAACTCAGCGCAAAAAAGTGAGTCAGAATAGCTATGATTTGATTTAAAAAAAAAAAAAAAAGGGGGCGTGTCCATGACTTTCTCGGGCTGATTTGACCACTTTTCCGACATTTAAAAGATTCAGGAATAGCACCATTCAACTCAGCGCAAAAAAGTAAGTCAGAATAGCTATGATTTGATTTAAAAAAAAAAAAAAGAAGAAGGGGGCGTGTCCATGACTTTCTCGGGCTGATTTGACCACTTTTCCGACATTTAAAAGATTCAGGAATAGCACCATTCAACTCAGCGCAAAAAAAGTAAGTCAGAATAGCTATGATTTGATAAAAAAAAAAAAAAAAAAAAAGGGGGCGTGTCCATGACTTTCTCGGGCTGATTTGACCACTTTTCCGACATTTTAAAGATTCAGGAATAGCACCATTCAACTCAGCGCAAAAAAGGAAGTCAGAATAGCTATGATTTGATTAAAAAAAAAAAGAAAAAAAAAAAAAAAAAGGGGGCGTGTCCATGACTTTCTCGGGCTGATTTGACCACTTTTCCGACATTTAAAAGATTCAGGAATAGCACCATTCAACTCAGCGCAAAAAAGTGAGTCAGAATAGCTATGATTTGATTAAAAAGAAAAAAAAAAAAAAAGGTGGCGTGTCCATGACTTTCTCGGGCTGATTTGACCACTTTCCCGACATTTTAAAGATTCAGGAATAGCACCATTCAACTCAGCGCAAAAAAGTAAGTCAGAATAGCTATGATTTGATTAAAAAGAAAAAAAAAAAAAAAGGTGGCGTGTCCATGACTTTCTCGGGCTGATTTGACCACTTTCCCGACATTTTAAAGATTCAGGAATAGCACCATTCAACTCAGCGCAAAAAAGTAAGTCAGAATAGCTATGATTTGATTTAAAAAAAATAAAAAAAAAGGGGGCGTGTCCATGACTTTCTCGGGCTGATTTGACCACTTTTCCGACATTTAAAAGATTCAGGAATAGCACCATTCAACTCAGCGCAAAAAAGTAAGTCAGAATAGCTATGATTTGATAAAAAAAAAAAAAAGGGGCGTGTCCATGACTTTCTCGGGCTGATTTGACCACTTTCCCGACATTTTAAAGATTCGGGAATAGCACCATTCAACTCAGCGCAAAAAAGTAAGTCAGAATAGCTATGATTTGATAAAAAAAAAAAAAGGGGGCGTGTCCATGACTTTCTCGGGCTGATTTGACCACTTTCCCGACATTTTAAAGATTCAGGAATAGCACCATTCAACTCAGCGCAAAAAAGTAAGTCAAAATAGCTATGATTTGATTTAAAAAAAAAAAAAAAAAAAAGGGGGGCGTGTCCATGACTTTCTCGGGCTGATTTGACCACTTTTCCGACATTTAAAAGATTCAGGAATAGCACCATTCAACTCAGCGCAAAAAAGTGAGTCAGAATAGCTATGATTTGATTAAAAAGAAAAAAAAAAAAAAAAAAAAAGGTGGCGTGTCCATGACTTTCTCGGGCTGATTTGACCACTTTCCCGACATTTTAAAGATTCAGGAATAGCACCATTCAACTCAGCGCAAAAAAGTAAGTCAAAATAGCTATGATTTGATTTAAAAAAAAAAAAAAAAAAAAGGGGGGCGTGTCCATGACTTTCTCGGGCTGATTTGACCACTTTTCCGACATTTAAAAGATTCAGGAATAGCACCATTCAACTCAGCGCAAAAAAGTGAGTCAGAAGAGCTATGATTTGATTAACTCATTGAGTGCCAATGACGTCGCAGACGTCACGTTTTTCATAAGCCCAGAGTGCCAATGACGTCTGAGACGTCATGAAAAAAAAAAAAAAAAAAAAAAAAAAAAACTCAAAAAAAATTCTTTTTTTTTTTTTTTTTTTTTTTTTGAAAAAAAAGGTTCAGAACCCAAGATATGATGATTTGAAGATTTGCTGCTCCATTCACTTCTTGTTTAACTTTTTACTGAAAAAGGCTGTATCTCGGCTCCTAAGCACTTTTTTTTTACAATGTATTTTTGGCCTTGGCACAGGGGTGATATAGCCAGAAATATTTTTGGCACTGAATGAGTTAAAAAAAAAAAAAAAAAAGGGGGCGTGTCCATGACTTTCTCGGGCTGATTTGACCACTTTTCCGACATTTAAAAGATTCAGGAATAGCACCATTCAACTCAGCGCAAAAAAGTAAGTCGGAATAGCTATGATTTGATAAAATAAAAGAAAAAATAAAAAAAAAAGGGGGCGTGTCCATGACTTTCTCGGGCTGATTTGACCACTTTCCCGACATTTTAAAGATTCAGGATTAGCACCATTCAACTCAGCGCAAACAAGTGAGTCAGAATAGCTATGATTTGATTAAAAAAAAAAAAAAAAAAAAAAAAAGTGGCGTGTCCATGACTTTCTCGGGCTGATTTGACCACTTCCCCGACATTTTAAAGATTCAGGAATAGCACCATTCAACTCAGCGCAAAAAAGTAAGTCAGAATAGCTATGATTTGATTAAAAAAAAAAAAAAAAAAAAAAAAAAAAAGGGGGCGTGTCCATGACTTTCTCGGGCTGATTTGACCACTTTTCCGACATTTAAAAGATTCAGGAATAGCACCATTCAACTCAGCGCAAAAAAGTGAGTCAGAAGAGCTATGATTTGATTAAAAAAAAAAAAAAAAAAAGGGGGCGTGTCCATGACTTTCTCGGGCTGATTTGACCACTTTTCCGACATTTAAAAGATTCAGGAATAGCACCATTCAACTCAGCGCAAAAAAGTAAGTCGGAATAGCTATGATTTGATAAAATAAAAGAAAAAAAAAAAAAAAAGGGGGGCGTGTCCATGACTTTCTCGGGCTGATTTGACCACTTTCCCGACATTTTAAAGATTCAGGAATAGCACCATTCAACTCAGCGCAAAAAAGTGAGTCAGAATAGCTATGATTTGATTAAAAAAAAAAAAAAAAAAAAAAAAAGTGGCGTGTCCATGACTTTCTCGGGCTGATTTGACCACTTTCCCGACATTTTAAAGATTCAGAAATAGCACCATTCAACTCAGCGCAAAAAAGTAAGTCAGAATAGCTATGATTTGATATAAAAAAAAAATAAAAAAAAGGGGGCGTGTCCATGACTTTCTTGGGCTGATTTGACCACTTCCCCGACATTTAAAAGATTCAGGAATAGCACCATTCAACTCAGCGCAAAAAAGTGAGTCAGAATAGCTATGATTTGATTAAAAAGAAAAAAAAAAAAAAAAAAAAAGGTGGCGTGTCCATGACTTTCTCGGGCTGATTTGACCACTTTCCCGACATTTTAAAGATTCAGGAATAGCACCATTCAACTCAGCGCAAAAAAGTAAGTCAAAATAGCTATGATTTGATTTAAAAAAAAAAAAAAAAAAAAGGGGGGCGTGTCCATGACTTTCTCGGGCTGATTTGACCACTTTTCCGACATTTAAAAGATTCAGGAATAGCACCATTCAACTCAGCGCAAAAAAGTGAGTCAGAATAGCTATGATTTGATTAAAAAGAAAAAAAAAAAAAAAAAAAAAGTGGCGTGTCCATGACTTTCTCGGGCTGATTTGACCACTTTCCCGACATTTTAAAGATTCAGGAATAGCACCATTCAACTCAGCGCAAAAAAGTAAGTCAAAATAGCTATGATTTGATTTAAAAAAAAAAAAAAAAAAAAGGGGGGCGTGTCCATGACTTTCTCGGGCTGATTTGACCACTTTTCCGACATTTAAAAGATTCAGGAATAGCACCATTCAACTCAGCGCAAAAAAGTGAGTCAGAAGAGCTATGATTTGATTAAAAAAAAAAAAAAAAAAAGGGGGCGTGTCCATGACTTTCTCGGGCTGATTTGACCACTTTTCCGACATTTAAAAGATTCAGGAATAGCACCATTCAACTCAGCGCAAAAAAGTAAGTCGGAATAGCTATGATTTGATAAAATAAAAGAAAAAATAAAAAAAAAAGGGGGCGTGTCCATGACTTTCTCGGGCTGATTTGACCACTTTCCCGACATTTTAAAGATTCAGGATTAGCACCATTCAACTCAGCGCAAAAAAGTGAGTCAGAATAGCTATGATTTGATTAAAAAAAAAAAAAAAAAAAAAAAAAGTGGCGTGTCCATGACTTTCTCGGGCTGATTTGACCACTTCCCCGACATTTTAAAGATTCAGGAATAGCACCATTCAACTCAGCGCAAAAAAGTAAGTCAGAATAGCTATGATTTGATTAAAAAAAAAAAAAAAAAAAAAAAAAAGGGGGCGTGTCCATGACTTTCTCGGGCTGATTTGACCACTTTTCCGACATTTAAAAGATTCAGGAATAGCACCATTCAACTCAGCGCAAAAAAGTAAGTCAGAATAGCTATGATTTGATAAAATAAAAAAAATAATAAAAAAAAGGGGGCGTGTCCATGACTTTCTCGGGCTGATTTGACCACTTTCCCGACATTTTAAAGATTCAGGAATAGCACCATTCAACTCAGCGCAAAAAAAGTGAGTCAGAATAGCTATGATTTGATAAAATAAAAAAAATAATAAAAAAAAGGGGGCGTGTCCATGACTTTCTCGGGCTGATTTGACCACTTTCCCGACATTTTAAAGATTCAGGAATAGCACCATTCAACTCAGCGCAAAAAAAGTGAGTCAGAATAGCTATGATTTGATTAAAAAAAAAAAAAAAAAAAAAAAAAAGGGGCGTGTCCATGACTTTCTCGGGCTGATTTGACCACTTTTCCGACATTTAAAAGATTCAGGAATAGCACCATTCAACTCAGCGCAAAAAAGTAAGTCAGAATAGCTATGATTTGATTTAAAAAAAAAAAAAAAAAAAAGGTGGCGTGTCCATGACTTTCTCGGGCTGATTTGACCACTTTTCCGACATTTAAAAGATTCAGGAATAGCACCATTCAACTCAGCGCAAAAAAGTAAGTCAGAATAGCTATGATTTGATTAAAAAAAAAAAAAAAAAAAAAAAAGTGGCGTGTCCATGACTTTCTCGGGCTGATTTGACCACTTTCCCGACATTTTAAAGATTCAGGAATAGCACCATTCAACTCAGCGCAAAAAAGTGAGTCAGAATAGCTATGATTTGATTTAAAAAAAAAAAAAAAAAGGGGGCGTGTCCATGACTTTCTCGGGCTGATTTGACCACTTTTCCGACATTTAAAAGATTCAGGAATAGCACCATTCAACTCAGCGCAAAAAAGTAAGTCAGAATAGCTATGATTTGATTTAAAAAAAAAAAAAAAAAGAAGGGGGCGTGTCCATGACTTTCTCGGGCTGATTTGACCACTTTTCCGACATTTAAAAGATTCAGGAATAGCACCATTCAACTCAGCGCAAAAAAAGTAAGTCAGAATAGCTATGATTTGATAAAAAAAAAAAAAAAAAAAAAGGGGGCGTGTCCATGACTTTCTCGGGCTGATTTGACCACTTTTCCGACATTTTAAAGATTCAGGAATAGCACCATTCAACTCAGCGCAAAAAAGGAAGTCAGAATAGCTATGATTTGATTAAAAAAAAAAAGAAAAAAAAAAAAAAAAAGGGGGCGTGTCCATGACTTTCTCGGGCTGATTTGACCACTTTTCCGACATTTAAAAGATTCAGGAATAGCACCATTCAACTCAGCGCAAAAAAGTGAGTCAGAATAGCTATGATTTGATTAAAAAGAAAAAAAAAAAAAAAGGTGGCGTGTCCATGACTTTCTCGGGCTGATTTGACCACTTTCCCGACATTTTAAAGATTCAGGAATAGCACCATTCAACTCAGCGCAAAAAAGTAAGTCAGAATAGCTATGATTTGATTAAAAAGAAAAAAAAAAAAAAAGGTGGCGTGTCCATGACTTTCTCGGGCTGATTTGACCACTTTCCCGACATTTTAAAGATTCAGGAATAGCACCATTCAACTCAGCGCAAAAAAGTAAGTCAGAATAGCTATGATTTGATTTAAAAAAAATAAAAAAAAAGGGGGCGTGTCCATGACTTTCTCGGGCTGATTTGACCACTTTTCCGACATTTAAAAGATTCAGGAATAGCACCATTCAACTCAGCGCAAAAAAGTAAGTCAGAATAGCTATGATTTGATTAAAAAAAAAAAAAAAAAAAAAAAAAAGGGGGCGTGTCCATGACTTTCTCGGGCTGATTTGACCACTTTCCCGACATTTTAAAGATTCGGGAATAGCACCATTCAACTCAGCGCAAAAAAGTAAGTCAGAATAGCTATGATTTGATAAAAAAAAAAAAAGGGGGCGTGTCCATGACTTTCTCGGGCTGATTTGACCACTTTTCCGACATTTAAAAGATTCAGGAATAGCACCATTCAACTCAGCGCAAAAAAGTAAGTCAGAATAGCTATGATTTGATAAAATAAAAAAAATAAAATAAAAAAAAGGGGGCGTGTCCATGACTTTCTCGGGCTGATTTGACCACTTTCCCGACATTTTAAAGATTCAGGAATAGCACCATTCAACTCAGCGCAAAAAAGTGAGTCAGAATAGCTATGATTTGATTTTTTTTTAAAAAAGGGGGCGTGTCCATGACTTTCTCGGGCTGATTTGACCACTTTTCCGACATTTAAAAGATTCAGGAATAGCACCATTCAACTCAGCGCAAAAAAGTAAGTCAGAATAGCTATGATTTGATTCAAAAAAAAAAAAAAAAAAGGGGGCGTGTCCATGACTTTCTCGGGCTGATTTGACCACTTTTCCGACATTTAAAAGATTCAGGAATAGCACCATTCAACTCAGCGCAAAAAAGTAAGTCAGAATAGCTATGATTTGATTTTTTTTTTAAAAAAGTGGCGTGTCCATGACTTTCTCGGGCTGATTTGACCACTTTCCCGACATTTTAAAGATTCAGGAATAGCACCATTCAACTCAGCGCAAAAAAGTGAGTCAGAATAGCTATGATTTGATTTAAAAAAAAAAAAAAAAGGGGGCGTGTCCATGACTTTCTCGGGCTGATTTGACCACTTTTCCGACATTTAAAAGATTCAGGAATAGCACCATTCAACTCAGCGCAAAAAAGTAAGTCAGAATAGCTATGATTTGATAAAATAAAAAAAATAAAATAAAAAAAAGGGGGCGTGTCCATGACTTTCTCGGGCTGATTTGACCACTTTCCCGACATTTTAAAGATTAAGGAATAGCACCATTCAACTCAGCGCAAAAAAGTAAGTCAGAATAGCTATGATTTGATTTTTTTTTAAAAAGGGGGCGTGTCCATGACTTTCTCGGGCTGATTTGACCACTTTTCCGACATTTAAAAGATTCAGGAATAGCACCATTCAACTCAGCGCAAAAAAGTAAGTCAGAATAGCTATGATTTGATTTAAAAAAAAAAGAAAAAAAAAGGGGGCGTGTCCATGACTTTCTCGGGCTGATTTGACCACTTTCCCGACATTTTAAAGATTCAGGAATAGCACCATTCAACTCAGCGCAAAAAAGTGAGTCAGAATAGCTATGATTTGATTTTTTTTTTTAAAAAGGGGGCGTGTCCATGACTTTCTCGGGCTGATTTGACCACTTTTCCGACATTTAAAAGATTCAGGAATAGCACCATTCAACTCAGCGCAAAAAAGTAAGTCAGAATAGCTATGATTTGATTAAAAAAAAAAAAAAAAAAAGGGGGCGTGTCCATGACTTTCTCGGGCTGATTTGACCACTTTTCCGACATTTAAAAGATTCAGGAATAGCACCATTCAACTCAGCGCAAAAAAGTAAGTCAGAATAGCTATGATTTGATTTTTTTTTTAAAAAGGGGGCGTGTCCATGACTTTCTCGGGCTGATTTGACCACTTTCCCGACATTTTAAAGATTCAGGAATAGCACCATTTAACTCAGCGCAAAAAAGTAAGTCAGAATAGCTATGATTTGATAAAATAAAAAAAAAAATAAAAAAAAAAGGGGGCGTGTCCATGACTTTCTCGGGCTGATTTGACCACTTTCCCGACATTTTAAAGATTCAGGAATAGCACCATTCAACTCAGCGCAAAAAAGTGAGTCAGAATAGCTATGATTTGATTAAAAAAAAAAAAGTGGCGTGTCCATGACTTTCTCGGGCTGATTTGACCACTTTCCCGACATTTTAAAGATTCAGGAATAGCACCATTCAACTCAGCGCAAAAAAGTGAGTCAGAATAGCTATGATTTGATTTAAAAAAAAAAAAAAAAAGGGGGCGTGTCCATGACTTTCTCGGGCTGATTTGACCACTTTTCCGACATTTAAAAGATTCAGGAATAGCACCATTCAACTCAGCGCAAAAAAGTAAGTCAGAATAGCTATGATTTGATTTAAAAAAAAAAAAAAAAAGAAGGGGGCGTGTCCATGACTTTCTCGGGCTGATTTGACCACTTTTCCGACATTTAAAAGATTCAGGAATAGCACCATTCAACTCAGCGCAAAAAAAGTAAGTCAGAATAGCTATGATTTGATAAAAAAAAAAAAAAAAAAAAGGGGGCGTGTCCATGACTTTCTCGGGCTGATTTGACCACTTTCCCGACATTTTAAAGATTAAGGAATAGCACCATTCAACTCAGCGCAAAAAAGTAAGTCAGAATAGCTATGATTTGATATAAAAAAAAAATAAAAAAAAGGGGGCGTGTCCATGACTTTCTTGGGCTGATTTGACCACTTCCCCGACATTTAAAAGATTCAGGAATAGCACCATTCAACTCAGCGCAAAAAAGTGAGTCAGAATAGCTATGATTTGATTAAAAAGAAAAAAAAAAAAAAAAAAAAAGGTGGCGTGTCCATGACTTTCTCGGGCTGATTTGACCACTTTCCCGACATTTTAAAGATTCAGGAATAGCACCATTCAACTCAGCGCAAAAAAGTAAGTCAAAATAGCTATGATTTGATTTAAAAAAAAAAAAAAAAAAAAGGGGGGCGTGTCCATGACTTTCTCGGGCTGATTTGACCACTTTTCCGACATTTAAAAGATTCAGGAATAGCACCATTCAACTCAGCGCAAAAAAGTAAGTCAGAATAGCTATGATTTGATTTAAAAAAAAAAGAAAAAAAAAGGGGGCGTGTCCATGACTTTCTCGGGCTGATTTGACCACTTTCCCGACATTTTAAAGATTCAGGAATAGCACCATTCAACTCAGCGCAAAAAAGTGAGTCAGAATAGCTATGATTTGATTTTTTTTTTAAAAAAGGGGGCGTGTCCATGACTTTCTCGGGCTGATTTGACCACTTTTCCGACATTTAAAAGATTCAGGAATAGCACCATTCAACTCAGCGCAAAAAAGTAAGTCAGAATAGCTATGATTTGATTAAAAAAAAAAAAAAAAAAAGGGGGCGTGTCCATGACTTTCTCGGGCTGATTTGACCACTTTTCCGACATTTAAAAGATTCAGGAATAGCACCATTCAACTCAGCGCAAAAAAGTAAGTCAGAATAGCTATGATTTGATTTTTTTTTTAAAAAGGGGGCGTGTCCATGACTTTCTCGGGCTGATTTGACCACTTTCCCGACATTTTAAAGATTCAGGAATAGCACCATTTAACTCAGCGCAAAAAAGTAAGTCAGAATAGCTATGATTTGATAAAATAAAAAAAAAAATAAAAAAAAAAGGGGGCGTGTCCATGACTTTCTCGGGCTGATTTGACCACTTTCCCGACATTTTAAAGATTCAGGAATAGCACCATTCAACTCAGCGCAAAAAAGTGAGTCAGAATAGCTATGATTTGATTAAAAAAAAAAAAGTGGCGTGTCCATGACTTTCTCGGGCTGATTTGACCACTTTCCCGACATTTTAAAGATTCAGGAATAGCACCATTCAACTCAGCGCAAAAAAGTGAGTCAGAATAGCTATGATTTGATTTAAAAAAAAAAAAAAAAAGGGGGCGTGTCCATGACTTTCTCGGGCTGATTTGACCACTTTTCCGACATTTAAAAGATTCAGGAATAGCACCATTCAACTCAGCGCAAAAAAGTAAGTCAGAATAGCTATGATTTGATTTAAAAAAAAAAAAAAAAAGAAGGGGGCGTGTCCATGACTTTCTCGGGCTGATTTGACCACTTTTCCGACATTTAAAAGATTCAGGAATAGCACCATTCAACTCAGCGCAAAAAAAGTAAGTCAGAATAGCTATGATTTGATAAAAAAAAAAAAAAAAAAAAGGGGGCGTGTCCATGACTTTCTCGGGCTGATTTGACCACTTTTCCGACATTTTAAAGATTCAGGAATAGCACCATTCAACTCAGCGCAAAAAAGGAAGTCAGAATAGCTATGATTTGATTAAAAAAAAAAAGAAAAAAAAAAAAAAAAAGGGGGCGTGTCCATGACTTTCTCGGGCTGATTTGACCACTTTTCCGACATTTAAAAGATTCAGGAATAGCACCATTCAACTCAGCGCAAAAAAGTGAGTCAGAATAGCTATGATTTGATTAAAAAGAAAAAAAAAAAAAAAGGTGGCGTGTCCATGACTTTCTCGGGCTGATTTGACCACTTTCCCGACATTTTAAAGATTCAGGAATAGCACCATTCAACTCAGCGCAAAAAAGTAAGTCAGAATAGCTATGATTTGATTAAAAAGAAAAAAAAAAAAAAAGGTGGCGTGTCCATGACTTTCTCGGGCTGATTTGACCACTTTCCCGACATTTTAAAGATTCAGGAATAGCACCATTCAACTCAGCGCAAAAAAGTAAGTCAGAATAGCTATGATTTGATTTAAAAAAAATAAAAAAAAAGGGGGCGTGTCCATGACTTTCTCGGGCTGATTTGACCACTTTTCCGACATTTAAAAGATTCAGGAATAGCACCATTCAACTCAGCGCAAAAAAGTAAGTCAGAATAGCTATGATTTGATAAAAAAAAAAAAAGGGGGCGTGTCCATGACTTTCTCGGGCTGATTTGACCACTTTCCCGACATTTTAAAGATTCGGGAATAGCACCATTCAACTCAGCGCAAAAAAGTAAGTCAGAATAGCTATGATTTGATAAAAAAAAAAAAAGGGGGCGTGTCCATGACTTTCTCGGGCTGATTTGACCACTTTCCCGACATTTTAAAGATTCAGGAATAGCACCATTCAACTCAGCGCAAAAAAGTAAGTCAAAATAGCTATGATTTGATTTAAAAAAAAAAAAAAAAAAAAGGGGGGCGTGTCCATGACTTTCTCGGGCTGATTTGACCACTTTTCCGACATTTAAAAGATTCAGGAATAGCACCATTCAACTCAGCGCAAAAAAGTGAGTCAGAATAGCTATGATTTGATTAAAAAGAAAAAAAAAAAAAAAAAAAAAGGTGGCGTGTCCATGACTTTCTCGGGCTGATTTGACCACTTTCCCGACATTTTAAAGATTCAGGAATAGCACCATTCAACTCAGCGCAAAAAAGTAAGTCAAAATAGCTATGATTTGATTTAAAAAAAAAAAAAAAAAAAAGGGGGGCGTGTCCATGACTTTCTCGGGCTGATTTGACCACTTTTCCGACATTTAAAAGATTCAGGAATAGCACCATTCAACTCAGCGCAAAAAAGTGAGTCAGAAGAGCTATGATTTGATTAACTCATTGAGTGCCAATGACGTCGCAGACGTCACGTTTTTCATAAGCCCAGAGTGCCAATGACGTCTGAGACGTCATGAAAAAAAAAAAAAAAAAAAAAAAAAAAAACTCAAAAAAAATTCTTTTTTTTTTTTTTTTTTTTTTTTTGAAAAAAAAGGTTCAGAACCCAAGATATGATGATTTGAAGATTTGCTGCTCCATTCACTTCTTGTTTAACTTTTTACTGAAAAAGGCTGTATCTCGGCTCCTAAGCACTTTTTTTTTACAATGTATTTTTGGCCTTGGCACAGGGGTGATATAGCCAGAAATATTTTTGGCACTGAATGAGTTAAAAAAAAAAAAAAAAAAGGGGGCGTGTCCATGACTTTCTCGGGCTGATTTGACCACTTTTCCGACATTTAAAAGATTCAGGAATAGCACCATTCAACTCAGCGCAAAAAAGTAAGTCGGAATAGCTATGATTTGATAAAATAAAAGAAAAAATAAAAAAAAAAGGGGGCGTGTCCATGACTTTCTCGGGCTGATTTGACCACTTTCCCGACATTTTAAAGATTCAGGATTAGCACCATTCAACTCAGCGCAAAAAAGTGAGTCAGAATAGCTATGATTTGATTAAAAAAAAAAAAAAAAAAAAAAAAAGTGGCGTGTCCATGACTTTCTCGGGCTGATTTGACCACTTCCCCGACATTTTAAAGATTCAGGAATAGCACCATTCAACTCAGCGCAAAAAAGTAAGTCAGAATAGCTATGATTTGATTAAAAAAAAAAAAAAAAAAAAAAAAAAAAGGGGGCGTGTCCATGACTTTCTCGGGCTGATTTGACCACTTTTCCGACATTTAAAAGATTCAGGAATAGCACCATTCAACTCAGCGCAAAAAAGTGAGTCAGAAGAGCTATGATTTGATAAAAAAAAAAAAAAAAAAAAGGGGGCGTGTCCATGACTTTCTCGGGCTGATTTGACCACTTTTCCGACATTTAAAAGATTCAGGAATAGCACCATTCAACTCAGCGCAAAAAAGTAAGTCGGAATAGCTATGATTTGATAAAATAAAAGAAAAAAAAAAAAAAAAGGGGGGCGTGTCCATGACTTTCTCGGGCTGATTTGACCACTTTCCCGACATTTTAAAGATTCAGGAATAGCACCATTCAACTCAGCGCAAAAAAGTGAGTCAGAATAGCTATGATTTGATTAAAAAAAAAAAAAAAAAAAAAAAAAGTGGCGTGTCCATGACTTTCTCGGGCTGATTTGACCACTTTCCCGACATTTTAAAGATTCAGAAATAGCACCATTCAACTCAGCGCAAAAAAGTAAGTCAGAATAGCTATGATTTGATATAAAAAAAAAATAAAAAAAATAAAAAAAAGGGGGCGTGTCCATGACTTTCTTGGGCTGATTTGACCACTTCCCCGACATTTAAAAGATTCAGGAATAGCACCATTCAACTCAGCGCAAAAAAGTGAGTCAGAATAGCTATGATTTGATTAAAAAGAAAAAAAAAAAAAAAAAAAAAGGTGGCGTGTCCATGACTTTCTCGGGCTGATTTGACCACTTTCCCGACATTTTAAAGATTCAGGAATAGCACCATTCAACTCAGCGCAAAAAAGTAAGTCAAAATAGCTATGATTTGATTTAAAAAAAAAAAAAAAAAAAAGGGGGGCGTGTCCATGACTTTCTCGGGCTGATTTGACCACTTTTCCGACATTTAAAAGATTCAGGAATAGCACCATTCAACTCAGCGCAAAAAAGTGAGTCAGAATAGCTATGATTTGATTAAAAAGAAAAAAAAAAAAAAAAAAAAAGTGGCGTGTCCATGACTTTCTCGGGCTGATTTGACCACTTTCCCGACATTTTAAAGATTCAGGAATAGCACCATTCAACTCAGCGCAAAAAAGTAAGTCAAAATAGCTATGATTTGATTTAAAAAAAAAAAAAAAAAAAAGGGGGGCGTGTCCATGACTTTCTCGGGCTGATTTGACCACTTTTCCGACATTTAAAAGATTCAGGAATAGCACCATTCAACTCAGCGCAAAAAAGTGAGTCAGAAGAGCTATGATTTGATTAAAAAAAAAAAAAAAAAAGGGGGCGTGTCCATGACTTTCTCGGGCTGATTTGACCACTTTTCCGACATTTAAAAGATTCAGGAATAGCACCATTCAACTCAGCGCAAAAAAGTAAGTCGGAATAGCTATGATTTGATAAAATAAAAGAAAAATAAAAAAAAAAGGGGGCGTGTCCATGACTTTCTCGGGCTGATTTGACCACTTTCCCGACATTTTAAAGATTCAGGATTAGCACCATTCAACTCAGCGCAAAAAAGTGAGTCAGAATAGCTATGATTTGATTAAAAAAAAAAAAAAAAAAAAAAAAAGTGGCGTGTCCATGACTTTCTCGGGCTGATTTGACCACTTCCCCGACATTTTAAAGATTCAGGAATAGCACCATTCAACTCAGCGCAAAAAAGTAAGTCAGAATAGCTATGATTTGATTAAAAAAAAAAAAAAAAAAAAAAAAAAAGGGGGCGTGTCCATGACTTTCTCGGGCTGATTTGACCACTTTTCCGACATTTAAAAGATTCAGGAATAGCACCATTCAACTCAGCGCAAAAAAGTAAGTCAGAATAGCTATGATTTGATAAAATAAAAAAAAAAATAAAAAAAAGGGGGCGTGTCCATGACTTTCTCGGGCTGATTTGACCACTTTCCCGACATTTTAAAGATTCAGGAATAGCACCATTCAACTCAGCGCAAAAAAAGTGAGTCAGAATAGCTATGATTTGATTAAAAAAAAAAAAAAAAAAAAAAAAAGGGGCGTGTCCATGACTTTCTCGGGCTGATTTGACCACTTTTCCGACATTTAAAAGATTCAGGAATAGCACCATTCAACTCAGCGCAAAAAAGTAAGTCAGAATAGCTATGATTTGATTTAAAAAAAAAAAAAAAAAAAAGGTGGCGTGTCCATGACTTTCTCGGGCTGATTTGACCACTTTTCCGACATTTAAAAGATTCAGGAATAGCACCATTCAACTCAGCGCAAAAAAGTAAGTCAGAATAGCTATGATTTGATTAAAAAAAAAAAAAAAAAAAAAAAAAGTGGCGTGTCCATGACTTTCTCGGGCTGATTTGACCACTTTCCCGACATTTTAAAGATTCAGGAATAGCACCATTCAACTCAGCGCAAAAAAGTGAGTCAGAATAGCTATGATTTGATTTAAAAAAAAAAAAAAAAAGGGGGCGTGTCCATGACTTTCTCGGGCTGATTTGACCACTTTTCCGACATTTAAAAGATTCAGGAATAGCACCATTCAACTCAGCGCAAAAAAGTAAGTCAGAATAGCTATGATTTGATTTAAAAAAAAAAGAAAAAAAGAAGGGGGCGTGTCCATGACTTTCTCGGGCTGATTTGACCACTTTTCCGACATTTAAAAGATTCAGGAATAGCACCATTCAACTCAGCGCAAAAAAAGTAAGTCAGAATAGCTATGATTTGATAAAAAAAAAAAAAAAAAAAAAGGGGGCGTGTCCATGACTTTCTCGGGCTGATTTGACCACTTTTCCGACATTTTAAAGATTCAGGAATAGCACCATTCAACTCAGCGCAAAAAAGGAAGTCAGAATAGCTATGATTTGATTAAAAAAAAAAAGAAAAAAAAAAAAAAAAAGGGGGCGTGTCCATGACTTTCTCGGGCTGATTTGACCACTTTTCCGACATTTAAAAGATTCAGGAATAGCACCATTCAACTCAGCGCAAAAAAGTGAGTCAGAATAGCTATGATTTGATTAAAAAGAAAAAAAAAAAAAAAGGTGGCGTGTCCATGACTTTCTCGGGCTGATTTGACCACTTTCCCGACATTTTAAAGATTCAGGAATAGCACCATTCAACTCAGCGCAAAAAAGTAAGTCAGAATAGCTATGATTTGATTAAAAAGAAAAAAAAAAAAAAAGGTGGCGTGTCCATGACTTTCTCGGGCTGATTTGACCACTTTCCCGACATTTTAAAGATTCAGGAATAGCACCATTCAACTCAGCGCAAAAAAGTAAGTCAGAATAGCTATGATTTGATTTAAAAAAAATAAAAAAAAGGGGGCGTGTCCATGACTTTCTCGGGCTGATTTGACCACTTTTCCGACATTTAAAAGATTCAGGAATAGCACCATTCAACTCAGCGCAAAAAAGTAAGTCAGAATAGCTATGATTTGATAAAAAAAAAAAAAAAAAAAAAAAAAAGGGGGCGTGTCCATGACTTTCTCGGGCTGATTTGACCACTTTCCCGACATTTTAAAGATTCGGGAATAGCACCATTCAACTCAGCGCAAAAAAGTAAGTCAGAATAGCTATGATTTGATAAAAAAAAAAAAAGGGGGCGTGTCCATGACTTTCTCGGGCTGATTTGACCACTTTTCCGACATTTAAAAGATTCAGGAATAGCACCATTCAACTCAGCGCAAAAAAGTGAGTCAGAAGAGCTATGATTTGATTAACTCATTGAGTGCCAATGACGTCGCAGACGTCACGTTTTTCATAAGCCCAGAGTGCCAATGACGTCTGAGACGTCATGAAAAAAAAAAAAAAAAAAAAAAAAAAAAACTCAAAAAAAATTCTTTTTTTTTTTTTTTTTTTTTTTTTGAAAAAAAAGGTTCAGAACCCAAGATATGATGATTTGAAGATTTGCTGCTCCATTCACTTCTTGTTTAACTTTTTACTGAAAAAGGCTGTATCTCGGCTCCTAAGCACTTTTTTTTTACAATGTATTTTTGGCCTTGGCACAGGGGTGATATAGCCAGAAATATTTTTGGCACTGAATGAGTTAAAAAAAAAAAAAAAAAAAGGGGGCGTGTCCATGACTTTCTCGGGCTGATTTGACCACTTTTCCGACATTTAAAAGATTCAGGAATAGCACCATTCAACTCAGCGCAAAAAAGTAAGTCGGAATAGCTATGATTTGATAAAATAAAAGAAAAAATAAAAAAAAAAGGGGGCGTGTCCATGACTTTCTCGGGCTGATTTGACCACTTTCCCGACATTTTAAAGATTCAGGATTAGCACCATTCAACTCAGCGCAAAAAAGTGAGTCAGAATAGCTATGATTTGATTAAAAAAAAAAAAAAAAAAAAAAAAAGTGGCGTGTCCATGACTTTCTCGGGCTGATTTGACCACTTCCCCGACATTTTAAAGATTCAGGAATAGCACCATTCAACTCAGCGCAAAAAAGTAAGTCAGAATAGCTATGATTTGATTAAAAAAAAAAAAAAAAAAAAAAAAAAAAGGGGGCGTGTCCATGACTTTCTCGGGCTGATTTGACCACTTTTCCGACATTTAAAAGATTCAGGAATAGCACCATTCAACTCAGCGCAAAAAAGTGAGTCAGAAGAGCTATGATTTGATTAAAAAAAAAAAAAAAAAAAGGGGGCGTGTCCATGACTTTCTCGGGCTGATTTGACCACTTTTCCGACATTTAAAAGATTCAGGAATAGCACCATTCAACTCAGCGCAAAAAAGTAAGTCGGAATAGCTATGATTTGATAAAATAAAAAAAAAAAAAAAAAAAAAGGGGGGCGTGTCCATGACTTTCTCGGGCTGATTTGACCACTTTCCCGACATTTTAAAGATTCAGGAATAGCACCATTCAACTCAGCGCAAAAAAGTGAGTCAGAATAGCTATGATTTGATTAAAAAAAAAAAAAAAAAAAAAAAAAAGTGGCGTGTCCATGACTTTCTCGGGCTGATTTGACCACTTTCCCGACATTTTAAAGATTCAGAAATAGCACCATTCAACTCAGCGCAAAAAAGTAAGTCAGAATAGCTATGATTTGATATAAAAAAAAAATAAAAAAAATAAAAAAAAGGGGGCGTGTCCATGACTTTCTTGGGCTGATTTGACCACTTCCCCGACATTTAAAAGATTCAGGAATAGCACCATTCAACTCAGCGCAAAAAAGTGAGTCAGAATAGCTATGATTTGATTAAAAAGAAAAAAAAAAAAGAAAAAAAAAGGTGGCGTGTCCATGACTTTCTCGGGCTGATTTGACCACTTTCCCGACATTTTAAAGATTCAGGAATAGCACCATTCAACTCAGCGCAAAAAAGTAAGTCAGAATAGCTATGATTTGATTTTTAAAAAAAAAGAAAAAAGGGGGCGTGTCCATGACTTTCTCGGGCTGATTTGACCACTTTTCCGACATTTAAAAGATTCAGGAATAGCACCATTCAACTCAGCGCAAAAAAGTGAGTCAGAATAGCTATGATTTGATTAAAAAAAAAAAAAAAAAAGGGGGCGTGTCCATGACTTTCTCGGGCTGATTTGACCACTTTCCTGACATTTTAAAGATTCAGGAATAGCACCATTCAACTCAGCGCAAAAAAGTGAGTCAGAATAGCTATGATTTGATTAAAAAAAAAAAAAAAAAAAAAAAAAAAGTGGCGTGTCCATGACTTTCTCGGGCTGATTTGACCACTTTCCCGACATTTTAAAGATTCAGGAATAGCACCATTCAACTCAGCGCAAAAAAGTAAGTCAGAATAGCTATGATTTGATTTTAAAAAAAAAAAAAAAAAAAGGGGGCATGTCCATGACTTTCTCGGGCTGATTTGACCACTTTTCCGACATTTAAAAGATTCAGGAATAGCACCATTCAACTCAACGCAAAAAAGTAAGTCAGAATAGCTATGATTTGATATAAAAAAAAAAAAAAAAAAAGGGGGCGTGTCCATGACTTTCTTGGGCTGATTTGACCACTTCCCCGACATTTTAAAGATTCAGGAATAGCACCATTCAACTCAGCGCAAAAAAGTGAGTCAGAATAGCTATGATTTGATTAAAAAAAAAAAAAAAAAAAAAAAAAAGTGGCGTGTCCATGACTTTCTCGGGCTGATTTGACCACTTTCCCGACATTTTAAAGATTCAGGAATAGCACCATTCAACTCAGCGCAAAAAAAGTAAGTCAGAATAGCTATGATTTGATTTAAAAAAAAAAAAAGGGGGCATGTCCATGACTTTCTCGGGCTGATTTGACCACTTTTCCGACATTTAAAAGATTCAGGAATAGCACCATTCAACTCAACGCAAAAAAGTAAGTCAGAATAGCTATGATTTGATATAAAAAAAAAAAATAAAAAAAAAAAAAGGGGGCGTGTCCATGACTTTCTCGGGCTGATTTGACCACTTTCCCGACATTTTAAAGATTCAGGAATAGCACCATTCAACTCAGCGCAAAAAAGTGAGTCAGAATAGCTATGATTTGATTAAAAAAAAAAAAAAAAAAAAAAAAAAAGTGGCGTGTCCATGACTTTCTCGGGCTGATTTGACCACTTTCCCGACATTTTAAAGATTCAGGAATAGCACCATTCAACTCAGCGCAAAAAAGTAAGTCAGAATAGCTATGATTTGATTTAAAAAAAAAAAAAAAAAAAAGGGGGCATGTCCATGACTTTCTCGGGCTGATTTGACCACTTTCCCGACATTTTAAAGATTCAGGAATAGCACCATTCAACTCAGCGCAAAAAAAGTAAGTCAGAATAGCTATGATTTGATTTAAAAAAAAAAAAAGGGGGCATGTCCATGACTTTCTCGGGCTGATTTGACCACTTTTCCGACATTTAAAAGATTCAGGAATAGCACCATTCAACTCAACGCAAAAAAGTAAGTCAGAATAGCTATGATTTGATATAAAAAAAAAAAAAAAAAAAAAAAAAAGGGGGCGTGTCCATGACTTTCTCGGGCTGATTTGACCACTTTCCCGACATTTTAAAGATTCAGGAATAGCACCATTCAACTCAGCGCAAAAAAGTGAGTCAGAATAGCTATGATTTGATTAAAAAAAAAAAAAAAAAAAAAAAAAAAGTGGCGTGTCCATGACTTTCTCGGGCTGATTTGACCACTTTCCCGACATTTTAAAGATTCAGGAATAGCACCATTCAACTCAGCGCAAAAAAGTAAGTCAGAATAGCTATGATTTGATTTAAAAAAAAAAAAAAAAAAAAGGGGGCATGTCCATGACTTTCTCGGGCTGATTTGACCACTTTTCCGACATTTAAAAGATTCAGGAATAGCACCATTCAACTCAACGCAAAAAAGTAAGTCAGAATAGCTATGATTTGATATAAAAAAAAATAAAAAAAAAGGGGGCGTGTCCATGACTTTCTTGGGCTGATTTGACCACTTCCCCGACATTTTAAAGATTCAGGAATAGCACCATTCAACTCAGCGCAAAAAAGTAAGTCAGAATAGCTATGATTTGATTTTTTTAAAAAAATAAAAAAAAAGGGGGCGTGTCCATGACTTTATCGGGCTGATTTGACCACTTTCCCGACATTTTAAAGATTCAGGAATAGCACCATTCAACTCAGCGCAAAAAAGTAAGTCAGAATAGCTATGATTTGATTTTTAAAAAAAAAAGAAAAAAGGGGGCGTGTCCATGACTTTCTCGGGCTGATTTGACCACTTTTCCGACATTTAAAAGATTCAGGAATAGCACCATTCAACTCAGCGCAAAAAAGTGAGTCAGAATAGCTATGATTTGATTAAAAAAAAAAAAAAAAAAAAGGGGGGCGTGTCCATGACTTTCTCGGGCTGATTTGACCACTTTTCCGACATTTAAAAGATTCAGGAATAGCACCATTCAACTCAGCGCAAAAAAGTGAGTCAGAAGAGCTATGATTTGATTAAAAAAAAAAAAAAAAAAGGGGGCGTGTCCATGACTTTCTCGGGCTGATTTGACCACTTTTCCGACATTTAAAAGATTCAGGAATAGCACCATTCAACTCAGCGCAAAAAAGTAAGTCAGAATAGCTATGATTTGATAAAATAAATAAAAAAAGAAAAAGAAAAGGGGGCATGTCCATGACTTTCTCGGGCTGATTTGACCACTTTTCCGACATTTAAAAGATTCAGGAATAGCACCATTCAACTCAACGCAAAAAAGTAAGTCAGAATAGCTATGATTTGATATAAAAAAAAATAAAAAAAAAGGGGGCGTGTCCATGACTTTCTTGGGCTGATTTGACCACTTCCCCGACATTTTAAAGATTCAGGAATAGCACCATTCAACTCAGCGCAAAAAAGTAAGTCAGAATAGCTATGATTTGATTTTTTTTAAAAAATAAAAAAAAAGGGGGCGTGTCCATGACTTTATCGGGCTGATTTGACCACTTTCCCGACATTTTAAAGATTCAGGAATAGCACCATTCAACTCAGCGCAAAAAAGTAAGTCAGAATAGCTATGATTTGATTTTTAAAAAAAAAAGAAAAAAGGGGGCGTGTCCATGACTTTCTCGGGCTGATTTGACCACTTTTCCGACATTTAAAAGATTCAGGAATAGCACCATTCAACTCAGCGCAAAAAAGTGAGTCAGAATAGCTATGATTTGATTAAAAAAAAAAAAAAAAAAAAGGGGGGCGTGTCCATGACTTTCTCGGGCTGATTTGACCACTTTTCCGACATTTAAAAGATTCAGGAATAGCACCATTCAACTCAGCGCAAAAAAGTGAGTCAGAAGAGCTATGATTTGATTAAAAAAAAAAAAAAAAAAGGGGGCGTGTCCATGACTTTCTCGGGCTGATTTGACCACTTTTCCGACATTTAAAAGATTCAGGAATAGCACCATTCAACTCAGCGCAAAAAAGTAAGTCAGAATAGCTATGATTTGATAAAATAAATAAAAAAAGAAAAAGAAAAGGGGGCGTGTCCATGACTTTCTCGGGCTGATTTGACCACTTTCCCGACATTTTAAAGATTCAGGAATAGCACCATTCAACTCAGCGCAAAAAAGTGAGTCAGAATAGCTATGATTTGATTAAAAAAAAAAAAAAAAAAAAAAAAAAGTGGCGTGTCCATGACTTTCTCGGGCTGATTTGACCACTTTCCCGACATTTTAAAGATTCAGGAATAGCACCATTCAACTCAGCGCAAAAAAGTAAGTCAGAATAGCTATGATTTGATTTAAAAAAAAAAAAAAAAAAAAGGGGGCGTGTCCATGACTTTCTCGGGCTGATTTGACCACTTTTCCGACATTTAAAAGATTCAGGAATAGCACCATTCAACTCAACGCAAAAAAGTAAGTCAGAATAGCTATGATTTGATTTTAAAAAAAAAAAGAAAAAAGGGGGCGTGTCCATGACTTTCTCGGGCTGATTTGACCACTTTTCCGACATTTAAAAGATTCAGGAATAGCACCATTCAACTCAGCGCAAAAAAGTGAGTCAGAATAGCTATGATTTGATTAAAAAAAAAAAAAAAAAAAAGGGGGGCGTGTCCATGACTTTCTCGGGCTGATTTGACCACTTTTCCGACATTTAAAAGATTCAGGAATAGCACCATTCAACTCAACGCAAAAAAGTAAGTCAGAATAGCTATGATTTGATTTTAAAAAAAAAAGAAAAAAGGGGGCGTGTCCATGACTTTCTCGGGCTGATTTGACCACTTTTCCGACATTTAAAAGATTCAGGAATAGCACCATTCAACTCAGCGCAAAAAAAGTGAGTCAGAATAGCTATGATTTGATTAAAAAAAAAAAAAAAAAAAAAAAAAGTGGCGTGTCCATGACTTTCTCGGGCTGATTTGACCACTTTCCTGACATTTTAAAGATTCAGGAATAGCACCATTCAACTCAGCGCAAAAAAAGTGAGTCAGAATAGCTATGATTTGATTAAAAAAAAAAAAAAAAAAAAAAAAAGTGGCGTGTCCATGACTTTCTCGGGCTGATTTGACCACTTTCCCGACATTTTAAAGATTCAGGAATAGCACCATTCAACTCAGCGCAAAAAAGTAAGTCAGAATAGCTATGATTTGATTTAAAAAAAAAAAAAAAAAAAAGGGGGCGTGTCCATGACTTTCTCGGGCTGATTTGACCACTTTTCCGACATTTAAAAGATTCAGGAATAGCACCATTCAACTCAGCGCAAAAAAGTAAGTCAGAATAGCTATGATTTGATATAAAAAATAAAAAAAAAATAAAAAAAAAGGGGGCGTGTCCATGACTTTCTTGGGCTGATTTGACCACTTCCCCGACATTTTAAAGATTCAGGAATAGCACCATTCAACTCAGCGCAAAAAAGTAAGTCAGAATAGCTATGATTTGATTAAAAAAAAAAAGAAAAAAAAAAAAAAAAAGGGGGCGTGTCCATGACTTTATCGGGCTGATTTGACCACTTTTCCGACATTTAAAAGATTCAGGAATAGCACCATTCAACTCAGCGCAAAAAAGTAAGTCAGAATAGCTATGATTTGATAAAATAAATAAAAAAAAAAAAAAAAAAGGGGGCGTGTCCATGACTTTCTCGGGCTGATTTGACCACTTTCCCGACATTTTAAAGATTCAGGAATAGCACCATTCAACTCAGCGCAAAAAAGTGAGTCAGAATAGCTATGATTTGATTAAAAAAAAAAAAAAAAAAAAAAAAAGTGGCGTGTCCATGACTTTCTCGGGCTGATTTGACCACTTTCCCGACATTTTAAAGATTCAGGAATAGCACCATTCAACTCAGCGCAAAAAAGTAAGTCAGAATAGCTATGATTTGATTTAAAAAAAAAAAAAAAAAAAAGGGGGCGTGTCCATGACTTTCTCGGGCTGATTTGACCACTTTTCCGACATTTAAAAGATTCAGGAATAGCACCATTCAACTCAACGCAAAAAAGTAAGTCAGAATAGCTATGATTTGATATAAAAAATAAAAAATAAAAATAAAAAAAGGGGGCGTGTCCATGACTTTCTTGGGCTGATTTGACCACTTCCCCGACATTTTAAAGATTCAGGAATAGCACCATTCAACTCAGCGCAAAAAAGTAAGTCAGAATAGCTATGATTTGATTAAAAAAAAAAAGAAAAAAAAAAAAAAAAAGGGGGCGTGTCCATGACTTTATCGGGCTGATTTGACCACTTTCCCGACATTTTAAAGATTCAGGAATAGCACCATTCAACTCAGCGCAAAAAAGTAAGTCAGAATAGCTATGATTTGATTTAAAAAAAAAAAAAAAAAAGGGGGCGTGTCCATGACTTTCTCGGGCTGATTTGACCACTTTTCCGACATTTAAAAGATTCAGGAATAGCACCATTCAACTCAGCGCAAAAAAGTGAGTCAGACTAGCTATGATTTGATTAAAAAAAAAAAAAAAAAAAAAAAAAAGGTGGCGTGTCCATGACTTTCTCGGGCTGATTTGACCACTTTTCCGACATTTAAAAGATTCGGGAATAGCACCATTCAACTCAGCGCAAAAAAGTGAGTCAGAAGAGCTATGATTTGATTAAAAAAAAAAAAAAAAAAGGGGGCGTGTCCATGACTTTCTCGGGCTGATTTGACCACTTTTCCGACATTTAAAAGATTCAGGAATAGCACCATTCAACTCAGCGCAAAAAAGTAAGTCAGAATAGCTATGATTTGATAAAATAAATAAAAAAAGAAAAAAAAAGGGGGCGTGTCCATGACTTTCTCGGGCTGATTTGACCACTTTCCCGACATTTTAAAGATTCAGGAATAGCACCATTCAACTCAGCGCAAAAAAGTGAGTCAGAATAGCTATGATTTGATTAAAAAAAAAAAAAAAAAAAAAAAAAAGTGGCGTGTCCATGACTTTATCGGGCTGATTTGACCACTTTTCCGACATTTAAAAGATTCAGGAATTGCACCATTCAACTCAGCGCAAAAAAGTAAGTCAGAATAGCTATGATTTGATAAAATAAATAAAAAAAGAAAAAAAAAAGGGGGCGTGTCCATGACTTTCTCGGGCTGATTTGACCACTTTCCCGACATTTTAAAGATTCAGGAATAGCACCATTCAACTCAGCGCAAAAAAGTGAGTCAGAATAGCTATGATTTGATTAAAAAAAAAAAAAAAAAAAAAAAAAGTGGCGTGTCCATGACTTTCTCGGGCTGATTTGACCACTTTCCCGACATTTTAAAGATTCAGGAATAGCACCATTCAACTCAGCGCAAAAAAGTAAGTCAGAATAGCTATGATTTGATTTAAAAAAAAAAAAAAAAAAAAGGGGGCGTGTCCATGACTTTCTCGGGCTGATTTGACCACTTTTCCGACATTTAAAAGATTCAGGAATAGCACCATTCAACTCAACGCAAAAAAGTAAGTCAGAATAGCTATGATTTGATATAAAAAATAAAAAATAAAAATAAAAAAAGGGGGCGTGTCCATGACTTTCTTGGGCTGATTTGACCACTTCCCCGACATTTTAAAGATTCAGGAATAGCACCATTCAACTCAGCGCAAAAAAGTAAGTCAGAATAGCTATGATTTGATTAAAAAAAAAAAGAAAAAAAAAAAAAAAAAGGGGGCGTGTCCATGACTTTATCGGGCTGATTTGACCACTTTCCCGACATTTTAAAGATTCAGGAATAGCACCATTCAACTCAGCGCAAAAAAGTAAGTCAGAATAGCTATGATTTGATTTAAAAAAAAAACAAAAAAAAGGGGGCGTGTCCATGACTTTCTCGGGCTGATTTGACCACTTTTCCGACATTTAAAAGATTCAGGAATAGCACCATTCAACTCAGCGCAAAAAAGTGAGTCAGAATAGCTATGATTTGATTAAAAAAAAAAAAAAAAAAAAAAAAAAGGTGGCGTGTCCATGACTTTCTCGGGCTGATTTGACCACTTTCCCGACATTTTAAACATTCAGGAATAGCACCATTCAACTCAGCGCAAAAAAGTAAGTCAGAATAGCTATGATTTGATTTAAAAAAAAAAAAAAAAAAAGGGGGCGTGTCCATGACTTTCTCGGGCTGATTTGACCACTTTTCCGACATTTAAAAGATTCAGGAATAGCACCATTCAACTCAGCGCAAAAAAGTCAGTCAGAATAGCTATGATTTGATTAAAAAAAAAAAAAAAAAAAAAAAAAAGTGGCGTGTCCATGACTTTCTCGGGCTGATTTGACCACTTTCCCGACATTTTAAAGATTCAGGAATAGCACCATTCAACTCAGCGCAGAAAAGTAAGTCAGAATAGCTATGATTTGATTTAAAAAAAAAAAAAAAAAAAAGGGGGCATGTCCATGACTTTCTCGGGCTGATTTGACCACTTTTCCGACATTTAAAAGATTCAGGAATAGCACCATTCAACTCAACGCAAAAAAGTAAGTCAGAATAGCTATGATTTGATATAAAAAAAAAAAAAAAAGGGGGCGTGTCCATGACTTTCTTGGGCTGATTTGACCACTTCCCCGACATTTTAAAGATTCAGGAATAGCACCATTCAACTCAGCGCAAAAAAGTAAGTCAGAATAGCTATGATTTGATTTTTTAAAAAAAATAAAAAAAAGGGGGCGTGTCCATGACTTTCTCGGGCTGATTTGACCACTTTTCCGACATTTAAAAGATTCAGGAATAGCACCATTCAACTCAACGCAAAAAAGTAAGTCAGAATAGCTATGATTTGATATAAAAAAAAAATAATAAATAAAAAAAAAGGGGGCGTGTCCATGACTTTCTTGGGCTGATTTGACCACTTCCCCGACATTTTAAAGATTCAGGAATAGCACCATTCAACTCAGCGCAAAAAAGTAAGTCAGAATAGCTATGATTTGATAAAATAAATAAAAAAAGAAAAAAAAAAGGGGGCGTGTCCATGACTTTCTCGGGCTGATTTGACCACTTTCCCGACATTTTAAAGATTCAGGAATAGCACCATTCAACTCAGCGCAAAAAAGTAAGTCAGAATAGCTATGATTTGATTTAAAAAAAAAAAAAAAAAAAAGGGGGCATGTCCATGACTTTCTCGGGCTGATTTGACCACTTTTCCGACATTTAAAAGATTCAGGAATAGCACCATTCAACTCAACGCAAAAAAGTAAGTCAGAATAGCTATGATTTGATATAAAAAATAAAAAAAAAGGGGGCGTGTCCATGACTTTCTTGGGCTGATTTGACCACTTCCCCGACATTTTAAAGATTCAGGAATAGCACCATTCAACTCAGCGCAAAAAAGTAAGTCAGAATAGCTATGATTTGATTTTTTAAAAAAAATAAAAAAAAGGGGTCGTGTCCATGACTTTCTCGGGCTGATTTGACCACTTTTCCGACATTTAAAAGATTCAGGAATAGCACCATTCAACTCAACGCAAAAAAGTAAGTCAGAATAGCTATGATTTGATATAAAAAAAAAATAATAAATAAAAAAAAAGGGGGCGTGTCCATGACTTTCTTGGGCTGATTTGACCACTTCCCCGACATTTTAAAGATTCAGGAATAGCACCATTCAACTCAGCGCAAAAAAGTAAGTCAGAATAGCTATGATTTGATAAAATAAATAAAAAAAGAAAAAAAAAAGGGGGCGTGTCCATGACTTTCTCGGGCTGATTTGACCACTTTCCCGACATTTTAAAGATTCAGGAATAGCACCATTCAACTCAGCGCAAAAAAAGTGAGTCAGAATAGCTATGATTTGATTAAAAAAAAAAAAAAAAAAAAAAAAAAAGTGGCGTGTCCATGACTTTCTCGGGCTGATTTGACCACTTTCCCGACATTTTAAAGATTCAGGAATAGCACCATTCAACTCAGCGCAAAAAAGTAAGTCAGAATAGCTATGATTTGATTTTTTAAAAAAAATAAAAAAAAGGGGGCGTGTCCATGACTTTCTCGGGCTGATTTGACCACTTTTCCGACATTTAAAAGATTCAGGAATAGCACCATTCAACTCAACGCAAAAAAGTAAGTCAGAATAGCTATGATTTGATATAAAAACAAAAAATAAAAATAAAAAAAAAGGGGGCGTGTCCATGACTTTCTTGGGCTGATTTGACCACTTCCCCGACATTTTAAAGATTCAGGAATAGCACCATTCAACTCAGCGCAAAAAAGTAAGTCAGAATAGCTATGATTTGATTTAAAAAAAAAAAAAAAAAAAGGAGGCGTGTCCATGACTTTCTCGGGCTGATTTGACCACTTTTCCGACATTTAAAAGATTCAGGAATAGCACCATTCAACTCAGCGCAAAAAAGTCAGTCAGAATAGCTATGATTTGATTAAAAAAAAAAAAAAAAAAAAAAAAAAGTGGCGTGTCCATGACTTTCTCGGGCTGATTTGACCACTTTCCCGACATTTTAAAGATTCAGGAATAGCACCATTCAACTCAGCGCAAAAAAGTAAGTCAGAATAGCTATGATTTGATTTAAAAAAAAAAAAAAAAAAAAGGGGGCATGTCCATGACTTTCTCGGGCTGATTTGACCACTTTTCCGACATTTAAAAGATTCAGGAATAGCACCATTCAACTCTACGCAAAAAAGTAAGTCAGAATAGCTATGATTTGATATAAAAAATAAAAAAAAAGGGGGCGTGTCCATGACTTTCTTGGGCTGATTTGACCACTTCCCCGACATTTTAAAGATTCAGGAATAGCACCATTCAACTCAGCGCAAAAAAGTAAGTCAGAATAGCTATGATTTGATTTTTTAAAAAAAATAAAAAAAAGGGGGCGTGTCCATGACTTTCTCGGGCTGATTTGACCACTTTTCCGACATTTAAAAGATTCAGGAATAGCACCATTCAACTCAACGCAAAAAAGTAAGTCAGAATAGCTATGATTTGATATAAAAAAAAAATAATAAATAAAAAAAAAGGGGGCGTGTCCATGACTTTCTTGGGCTGATTTGACCACTTCCCCGACATTTTAAAGATTCAGGAATAGCACCATTCAACTCAGCGCAAAAAAGTAAGTCAGAATAGCTATGATTTGATAAAATAAAGAAAAAAAGAAAAAAAAAAGGGGGCGTGTCCATGACTTTCTCGGGCTGATTTGACCACTTTCCCGACATTTTAAAGATTCAGGAATAGCACCATTCAACTCAGCGCAAAAAAGTGAGTCAGAATAGCTATGATTTGATTAAAAAAAAAAAAAAAAAAAAAAAAAGTGGCGTGTCCATGACTTTCTCGGGCTGATTTGACCACTTTCCCGACATTTTAAAGATTCAGGAATAGCACCATTCAACTCAGCGCAAAAAAGTAAGTCAGAATAGCTATGATTTGATTTTTTAAAAAAAATAAAAAAAAGGGGGCGTGTCCATGACTTTCTCGGGCTGATTTGACCACTTTTCCGACATTTAAAAGATTCAGGAATAGCACCATTCAACTCAACGCAAAAAAGTAAGTCAGAATAGCTATGATTTGATATAAAAAAAAAAAAAAAATTAAAAAAAAGGGGGCGTGTCCATGACTTTCTTGGGCTGATTTGACCACTTCCCCGACATTTTAAAGATTCAGGAATAGCACCATTCAACTCAGCGCAAAAAAGTAAGTCAGAATAGCTATGATTTGATTAAAAAAAAAAAGAAAAAAAAAAAAAAAAAAGGGGGCGTGTCCATGACTTTCTCGGGCTGATTTGACCACTTTCCCGACATTTTAAAGATTCAGGAATAGCACCATTCAACTCAGCGCAAAAAAGTGAGTCAGAATAGCTATGATTTGATTAAAAAAAAAAAAAAAAGTGGCGTGTCCATGACTTTCTCGGGCTGATTTGACCACTTTCCCGACATTTTAAAGATTCAGGAATAGCACCATTCAACTCAGCGCAAAAAAGTAAGTCAGAATAGCTATGATTTTATTTAAAAAAAAAAAAAAAAAAAGGGGGCATGTCCATGACTTTCTCGGGCTGATTTGACCACTTTTCCGACATTTAAAAGATTCAGGAATAGCACCATTCAACTCAACGCAAAAAAGTAAGTCAGAATAGCTATGATTTGATATAAAAAATAAAAAAAAAGGGGGCGTGTCCATGACTTTCTTGGGCTGATTTGACCACTTCCCCGACATTTTAAAGATTCAGGAATAGCACCATTCAACTCAGCGCAAAAAAGTAAGTCAGAATAGCTATGATTTGATTTTTTTAAAAAAATAAAAAAAAGGGGGCGTGTCCATGACTTTCTCGGGCTGATTTGACCACTTTTCCGACATTTAAAAGATTCAGGAATAGCACCATTCAACTCAACGCAAAAAAGTAAGTCAGAATAGCTATGATTTGATATAAAAAAAAAAAAAAAAAAAAAAAAAAAGGGGGCGTGTCCATGACTTTCTTGGGCTGATTTGACCACTTCCCCGACATTTTAAAGATTCAGGAATAGCACCATTCAACTCAGCGCAAAAAAGTAAGTCAGAATAGCTATGATTTGATAAAAAAAAAAAAGAAAAAAAAAAAAAAAGGGGGCGTGTCCATGACTTTATCGGGCTGATTTGACCACTTTCCCGACATTTTAAAGATTCAGGAATAGCACCATTCAACTCAGCGCAAAAAAGTAAGTCAGAATAGCTATGATTTGATTTTTTAAAAAAAAAGAAAAAAGGGGGCGTGTCCATGACTTTCTCGGGCTGATTTGACCACTTTTCCGACATTTAAAAGATTCAGGAATAGCACCATTCAACTCAGCGCAAAAAAGTGAGTCAGAATAGCTATGATTTGATTAAAAAAAAAAAAAAAAAAAAGGGGGGCGTGTCCATGACTTTCTCGGGCTGATTTGACCACTTTTCCGACATTTTAAAGATTCAGGAATAGCACCATTCAACTCAGCGCAAAAAAGTGAGTCAGAATAGCTATGATTTGATTAAAAAAAAAAAAAAAAAAAAAAAAAAGTGGCGTGTCCATGACTTTCTCGGGCTGATTTGACCACTTTCCCGACATTTTAAAGATTCAGGAATAGCACCATTCAACTCAGCGCAAAAAAGTAAGTCAGAATAGCTATGATTTGATTTAAAAAAAAAAAAAAAAAAAAGGGGGCGTGTCCATGACTTTCTCGGGCTGATTTGACCACTTTTCCGACATTTAAAAGATTCAGGAATAGCACCATTCAACTCAACGCAAAAAAGTAAGTCAGAATAGCTATGATTTGATATAAAAAAAATAAAAAAAAAGGGGGCGTGTCCATGACTTTCTTGGGCTGATTTGACCACTTCCCCGACATTTTAAAGATTCAGGAATAGCACCATTCAACTCAGCGCAAAAAAGTAAGTCAGAATAGCTATGATTTGATTAAAAAAAAAAAAAAAAAAAAAAAAAAAAGGGGGCGTGTCCATGACTTTATCGGGCTGATTTGACCACTTTTCCGACATTTAAAAGATTCAGGAATAGCACCATTCAACTCAGCGCAAAAAAAGTAAGTCAGAATAGCTATGATTTGATAAAATAAAAAAAAAAAGAAAAAAAAAAAGGGGGCGTGTCCATGACTTTCTCGGGCTGATTTGACCACTTTCCCGACATTTAAAAGATTCAGGAATAGCACCATTCAACTCAGCGCAAAAAAGTAAGTCAGAATAGCTATGATTTGATAAAATAAATAAAAAAAGAAAAAAAAAAGGGGCCGTGTCCATGACTTTCTCGGGCTGATTTGACCACTTTCCCGACATTTTAAAGATTCAGGAATAGCACCATTCAACTCAGCGCAAAAAAGTGAGTCAGAATAGCTATGATTTGATTAAAAAAAAAAAAAAAAAAAAAAAAAAGTGGCGTGTCCATGACTTTCTCGGGCTGATTTGACCACTTTCCCGACATTTTAAAGATTCAGGAATAGCACCATTCAACTCAGCGCAAAAAAGTAAGTCAGAATAGCTATGATTTGATTTAAAAAAAAAAAAAAAAAAAAGGGGGCGTGTCCATGACTTTCTCGGGCTGATTTGACCACTTTTCCGACATTTAAAAGATTCAGGAATAGCACCATTCAACTCAACGCAAAAAAGTAAGTCAGAATAGCTATGATTTGATATAAAAAAAATAAAAAAAAAGGGGGCGTGTCCATGACTTTCTTGGGCTGATTTGACCACTTCCCCGACATTTTAAAGATTCAGGAATAGCACCATTCAACTCAGCGCAAAAAAGTAAGTCAGAATAGCTATGATTTGATTAAAAAAAAAAAAAAAAAAAAAAAAAAAGGGGGCGTGTCCATGACTTTATCGGGCTGATTTGACCACTTTTCCGACATTTAAAAGATTCAGGAATAGCACCATTCAACTCAGCGCAAAAAAAGTAAGTCAGAATAGCTATGATTTGATAAAATAAATAAAAAAAGAAAAAAAAAAAGGGGGCGTGTCCATGACTTTCTCGGGCTGATTTGACCACTTTCCCGACATTTTAAAGATTCAGGAATAGCACCATTCAACTCAGCGCAAAAAAGTAAGTCAGAATAGCTATGATTTTATTTAAAAAAAAAAAAAAAAAAAAGGGGGCATGTCCATGACTTTCTCGGGCTGATTTGACCACTTTTCCGACATTTAAAAGATTCAGGAATAGCACCATTCAACTCAACGCAAAAAAGTAAGTCAGAATAGCTATGATTTGATATAAAAAATAAAAAAAAAAGGGGGCGTGTCCATGACTTTCTTGGGCTGATTTGACCACTTCCCCGACATTTTAAAGATTCAGGAATAGCACCATTCAACTCAGCGCAAAAAAGTAAGTCAGAATAGCTATGATTTGATTTTTTTAAAAAAATAAAAAAAAAGGGGGCGTGTCCATGACTTTCTCGGGCTGATTTGACCACTTTTCCGACATTTAAAAGATTCAGGAATAGCACCATTCAACTCAACGCAAAAAAGTAAGTCAGAATAGCTATGATTTGATATAAAAAAAAAAAAAAAAAAAAAAAAAAGGGGGCGTGTCCATGACTTTCTTGGGCTGATTTGACCACTTCCCCGACATTTTAAAGATTCAGGAATAGCACCATTCAACTCAGCGCAAAAAAGTAAGTCAGAATAGCTATGATTTGATTAAAAAAAAAAAGAAAAAAAAAAAAAAAAAGGGGGCGTGTCCATGACTTTATCGGGCTGATTTGACCACTTTCCCGACATTTTAAAGATTCAGGAATAGCACCATTCAACTCAGCGCAAAAAAGTAAGTCAGAATAGCTATGATTTGATTTTTAAAAAAAAAAGAAAAAAGGGGGCGTGTCCATGACTTTCTCGGGCTGATTTGACCACTTTTCCGACATTTAAAAGATTCAGGAATAGCACCATTCAACTCAGCGCAAAAAAGTGAGTCAGAATAGCTATGATTTGATTAAAAAAAAAAAAAAAAAAAGGGGGGCGTGTCCATGACTTTCTCGGGCTGATTTGACCACTTTTCCGACATTTTAAAGATTCAGGAATAGCACCATTCAACTCAGCGCAAAAAAGTGAGTCAGAAGAGCTATGATTTGATTTAAAAAAAATAAAAAAAAGGGGGCGTGTCCATGACTTTCTCGGGCTGATTTGACCACTTTTCCGACATTTAAAAGATTCAGGAATAGCACCATTCAACTCAGCGCAAAAAAGTAAGTCAGAATAGCTATGATTTGATAAAATAAATAAAAAAAGAAAAAAAAAAGGGGGCGTGTCCATGACTTTCTCGGGCTGATTTGACCACTTTCCCGACATTTTAAAGATTCAGGAATAGCACCATTCAACTCAGCGCAAAAAAGTGAGTCAGAATAGCTATGATTTGATTTAAAAAAAAAAAAAAAAAAAAAAAAAGTGGCGTGTCCATGACTTTCTCGGGCTGATTTGACCACTTTCCCGACATTTTAAAGATTCAGGAATAGCACCATTCAACTCAGCGCAAAAAAGTAAGTCAGAATAGCTATGATTTGATTTAAAAAAAAAAAAAAAAAAAAGGGGGCGTGTCCATGACTTTCTCGGGCTGATTTGACCACTTTTCCGACATTTTAAAGATTCAGGAATAGCACCATTCAACTCAGCGCAAAAAAGTAAGTCAGAATAGCTATGATTTGATTAAAAAAAAAAAAAAAAAAAAAAAAAAAGGGGGCGTGTCCATGACTTTATCGGGCTGATTTGACCACTTTTCCGACATTTAAAAGATTCAGGAATAGCACCATTCAACTCAGCGCAAAAAAAGTAAGTCAGAATAGCTATGATTTGATAAAATAAAAAAAAAAAAAAAAAAAAAAAGGGGGCGTGTCCATGACTTTCTCGGGCTGATTTGACCACTTTCCCGACATTTTAAAGATTCAGGAATAGCACCATTCAACTCAGCGCAAAAAAGTGAGTCAGAATAGCTATGATTTGATTAAAAAAAAAAAAAAAAAAAAAAAAAGTGGCGTGTCCATGACTTTCTCGGGCTGATTTGACCACTTTCCCGACATTTTAAAGATTCAGGAATAGCACCATTCAACTCAACGCAAAAAAGTAAGTCAGAATAGCTATGATTTGATATAAAAAATAAAAAAAAAGGGGGCGTGTCCATGACTTTCTTGGGCTGATTTGACCACTTCCCCGACATTTTAAAGATTCAGGAATAGCACCATTCAACTCAGCGCAAAAAAGTAAGTCAGAATAGCTATGATTTGATTTTTTTAAAAAAATAAAAAAAAGGGGGCGTGTCCATGACTTTCTCGGGCTGATTTGACCACTTTTCCGACATTTAAAAGATTCAGGAATAGCACCATTCAACTCAACGCAAAAAAGTAAGTCAGAATAGCTATGATTTGATATAAAAAAAAAAAAATAAATAAAAAAAAAGGGGGCGTGTCCATGACTTTCTTGGGCTGATTTGACCACTTCCCCAACATTTTAAAGATTCAGGAATAGCACCATTCAACTCAGCGCAAAAAAGTAAGTCAGAATAGCTATGATTTGATAAAAAAAAAAAAGAAAAAAAAAAAAAAAAAGGGGGCGTGTCCATGACTTTATCGGGCTGATTTGACCACTTTCCCGACATTTTAAAGATTCAGGAATAGCACCATTCAACTCAGCGCAAAAAAGTAAGTCAGAATAGCTATGATTTGATTTTTAAAAAAAAAAGAAAAAAGGGGGCGTGTCCATGACTTTCTCGGGCTGATTTGACCACTTTTCCGACATTTAAAAGATTCAGGAATAGCACCATTCAACTCAGCGCAAAAAAGTGAGTCAGAATAGCTATGATTTGATTAAAAAAAAAAAAAAAAAAAAGGGGGGCGTGTCCATGACTTTCTCGGGCTGATTTGACCACTTTTCCGACATTTTAAAGATTCAGGAATAGCACCATTCAACTCAGCGCAAAAAAGTGAGTCAGAAGAGCTATGATTTGATTTAAAAAAAATAAAAAAAAGGGGGCGTGTCCATGACTTTCTCGGGCTGATTTGACCACTTTTCCGACATTTAAAAGATTCAGGAATAGCACCATTCAACTCAGCGCAAAAAAGTAAGTCAGAATAGCTATGATTTGATAAAATAAATAAAAAAAGAAAAAAAAAAGGGGGCGTGTCCATGACTTTCTCGGGCTGATTTGACCACTTTCCCGACATTTTAAAGATTCAGGAATAGCACCATTCAACTCAGCGCAAAAAAGTGAGTCAGAATAGCTATGATTTGATTAAAAAAAAAAAAAAAAAAAAAAAAAAGTGGCGTGTCCATGACTTTCTCGGGCTGATTTGACCACTTTCCCGACATTTTAAAGATTCAGGAATAGCACCATTCAACTCAGCGCAAAAAAGTAAGTCAGAATAGCTATGATTTGATTTAAAAAAAAAAAAAAAAAAAAGGGGGCGTGTCCATGACTTTCTCGGGCTGATTTGACCACTTTTCCGACATTTAAAAGATTCAGGAATAGCACCATTCAACTCAACGCAAAAAAGTAAGTCAGAATAGCTATGATTTGATATAAAAAAATAAAAAATAAATAAAAAAAAGGGGGCGTGTCCATGACTTTCTTGGGCTGATTTGACCACTTCCCCGACATTTTAAAGATTCAGGAATAGCACCATTCAACTCAGCGCAAAAAAGTAAGTCAGAATAGCTATGATTTGATTTAAAAAAAAAAAAAAAAAAAAGGGGGCGTGTCCATGACTTTCTCGGGCTGATTTGACCACTTTTCCGACATTTAAAAGATTCAGGAATAGCACCATTCAACTCAACGCAAAAAAGTAAGTCAGAATAGCTATGATTTGATATAAAAAAAAAAAAAAAAAAAAAAAAAAGGGGGCGTGTCCATGACTTTATCGGGCTGATTTGACCACTTTTCCGACATTTAAAAGATTCAGGAATAGCACCATTCAACTCAGCGCAAAAAAAGTAAGTCAGAATAGCTATGATTTGATAAAATAAAAAAAAAAAAAAAAAAAAAAGGGGGCGTGTCCATGACTTTCTCGGGCTGATTTGACCACTTTCCCGACATTTTAAAGATTCAGGAATAGCACCATTCAACTCAGCGCAAAAAAGTGAGTCAGAATAGCTATGATTTGATTAAAAAAAAAAAAAAAAAAAAAAAAAAGTGGCGTGTCCATGACTTTCTCGGGCTGATTTGACCACTTTCCCGACATTTTAAAGATTCAGGAATAGCACCATTCAACTCAGCGCAAAAAAGTAAGTCAGAATAGCTATGATTTGATTTAAAAAAAAAAAAAAAAAAAAGGGGGCGTGTCCATGACTTTCTCGGGCTGATTTGACCACTTTTCCGACATTTAAAAGATTCAGGAATAGCACCATTCAACTCAACGCAAAAAAGTAAGTCAGAATAGCTATGATTTGATATAAAAAAAAAAAAATAAATAAAAAAAAAGGGGCGTGTCCATGACTTTCTTGGGCTGATTTGACCACTTCCCCGACATTTTAAAGATTCAGGAATAGCACCATTCAACTCAGCGCAAAAAAGTAAGTCAGAATAGCTATGTTTTGATTAAAAAAAAAAAGAAAAAAAAAAAAAGAAAAAGGAGGCGTGTCCATGACTTTATCGGGCTGATTTGACCACTTTCCCGACATTTTAAAGATTCAGGAATAGCACCATTCAACTCAGCGCAAAAAAGTAAGTCAGAATAGCTATGATTTGATTTAAAAAAAAAAAAAAAAAAAGGGGGCGTGTCCATGACTTTCTCGGGCTGATTTGACCACTTTTCCGACATTTAAAAGATTCAGGAATAGCACCATTCAACTCAGCGCAAAAAAGTGAGTCAGAATAGCTATGATTTGATTAAAAAAAAAAAAAAAAAAAAAAAAAAGGTGGCGTGTCCATGACTTTCTCGGGCTGATTTGACCACTTTCCCGACATTTTAAAGATTCAGGAATAGCACCATTCAACTCAGCGCAAAAAAGTAAGTCAAAATAGCTATGATTTGATTAAAAAAAAAAAAAAAAAAAAAAAAGGGGGCGTGTCCATGACTTTCTCGGGCTGATTTGACCACTTTTCCGACATTTAAAAGATTCAGGAATAGCACCATTCAACTCAGCGCAAAAAAGTGAGTCAGAAGAGCTATGATTTGATTAAAAAAAAAAAAAAAAGGGGGCGTGTCCATGACTTTCTCGGGCTGATTTGACCACTTTCCCGACATTTTAAAAATTCGGGACCAGCACCATTCAACTCAGCGTCCTTCAATTAGTCAGGTAGGATGGTTTTCAAAATCTAGGTATTTAATTTTTTTTTTCGGTCAAAAACATCAGTTTTTTTAGAAAACACAGCGCCACCTTGTGGCTAAACCATGATATACAGAGGGGAGTAAAGGTAAGCATAAGATGCGGGGCAACGTCTAGTTTACTCCAGTATCTGCGCCTTGGCACCAGACCCTGTCAAACCGGAGATATGGTCAGTTGAACGGCCGACGCGGCCATTTGAAAGACACTGTATTTTCTCGAAATGACATTATTTAATGTTTTGAAAATCAATATCTATGTGAAAAAAAGCACGATTTCACTTGAATCACATCTCAAAAAATTCTTAAGTGCAAGGCCTACAAGGTCACGCCAACTGTTTTTCAAATGAATGACCACACAAGAAACCAACCCTAAAAGAACTTTTCTAAGCCTATAAATGTAAAAATGACGTCCCTCGGTCAACAGGCTATAGCTCCTAAACTATTGGGCTGTTCAACGAGATGAAAGTGTTTGAGTAAACTAGACCCTTATGCGGTTCCAATGGTACCACTCATGACAATATCGGGCTCTAAAACACACATCTACGGCCAAAAGTATTTGACGCTTTGGTGCAATATGTGTTTTCTTAGTGTTTCTGGGGTCAGGGTTTGGGGTCTTTCTAAGCATTAGAGAGAAGATTTTCAAATACAAAAGTTGTTCACAGTGCACTACTTTGGGGGGGTAGGCGAAGTTTGGAGGTCTTTTGGACACGTTTGACTACTGAACTTGTAGATCTGGATGTTTACGAGTACAACGACAACCACTAACCACTTTCTAGGCATAATAGGAACAAGTCTCAACAAACAGTTGAAAACACGACCACAACTCTAAGTGTCAGACCAAAACCCTTGGTCCTGAATGATCTGTATCGTTCCAATTTTGGTCCTACTTCTCCTAAATGCTCTGTATCGTTCCAATTTTTGTCCTAAAATATCTGACAAATTGGAACGATACAGAGAATTTTAGACAAACGGGAAAGATACAGAGATTTTACGTTAAATTGGAATGATACAGAGAGTCTAGGGTTAAGTTCTGACTTCACCTCTAAGTGAGGTCTTTTTTTGGTTGTTATTTACACAAGACCCACCAGGGTTGAGGGCCTCTCCCTTGGATAGGAGGTCCCATTGTCGTTCCCAGCCAGGGAGCCCTATGCAGGTCCCACCTTTTGGTGGGATGGGCTTGCCGCTGATGGGTCGTGACCCTGGGGGGTCATAACCCTCTCTTTCCCCGGGTAAGGGTCAAGAGATGGGAGGTAGTGGTTTCCCACCTACGTATTCAATTCACAGGGAACGAATCGCAATGCCAGATGTGAACTGAGCTAGGTCAGGTCCCTTCTGAGACTACACTTTACAATTGCGGTGCAGATGAGTGTGCTTCCACACAGACATTTTACATCAAGGTGAGGTTTCTTCTGGGACTGCTCTTTACTATTGCGGTGCAGATGAGTGTGCTTCCACATAGACATTTTACAAGTATTGATGTTTGCAACTACAATTGTAAGTATTAGACAGTCTGCAGACTCAACAAATACATAAAACTCAACCACAATTGTAGGTTTTAGACAGGAACAAGTGTCTACAAATAAATAAAAACTATTGCCCGTAGTGTCCTTTTGGCATCAGTGTCCTTTTGGCATCAATGTCCTTTTGGCATCAGTGTCCTTTTAGCATCAGTGTCCTTTTGGCACTTATCATTGTCCTTTTGGCATTAGTGTCCTTTTAGCATCAGTGTCCTTTTGGCACTTATCATTGTCCTTTTGGCATTAGTGTCCTTTTAGCATCAGTGTCCTTTTGGCACTTATCATTGTCCTTTTGGCATTAGTGTCCTTTTAGCATCAGTGTCCTTTTGGCACTTATCATTGTCCTTTTGGCATTAGTGTCCTTTTAGCATCAGTGTCCTTTTGGCACTTATCATTGTCCTTTTGGCATTAGTGTCCTTTTGGCATCAGTGTCCTTTTGGCATCAATGTCCTTTTGGCATCAGTGTCCTTTTAGCATCAGTGTCCTTTTGGCACTTATCATTGTCCTTTTGGCATTAGTGTCCTTTTAGCATCAGTGTCCTTTTGGCACTTATCATTGTCCTTTTGGCATTAGTGTCCTTTTGGCATCAGTGTCCTTTTGGCATCAATGTCCTTTTGGCATCAGTGTCCTTTTAGCATCAGTGTCCTTTTGGCACTTATCATTGTCCTTTTGGCATCAGTGTCCTTTTAGCATCAGTGTCCTTTTGGCACTTATCATTGTCCTTTTGGCATTAGTGTCCTTTTAGCATCAGTGTCCTTTTGGCACTTATCATTGTCCTTTTGGCATTAGTGTCCTTTTACCATCAGTGTCCTTTTGGCACTTATCATTGTCCTTTTGGCATTAGTGTCCTTTTGGCATGAGTGTCCTTTTGGCACTTATAGGTTACAAACATAACCCCAGTTATCATTGGCCTTTTGGCATTAGTGTCCTTTTGGCATCAGTGTCCTTTTGGCATCAATGTCCTTTTGGCATCAGTGTCCTTTTAGCATCAGTGTCCTTTTGGCACTTATCATTGTCCTTTTGGCATTAGTGTCCTTTTAGCATCAGTGTCCTTTTGGCACTTATCATTGTCCTTTTGGCATTAGTGTCCTTTTGGCATCAGTGTCCTTTTGGCATCAATGTCCTTTTGGCATCAGTGTCCTTTTAGCATCAGTGTCCTTTTGGCACTTATCATTGTCCTTTTGGCATTAGTGTCCTTTTAGCATCAGTGTCCTTTTGGCACTTATCATTGTCCTTTTGGCATTAGTGTCCTTTTGGCATCAGTGTCCTTTTGGCATCAATGTCCTTTTGGCATCAGTGTCCTTTTAGCATCAGTGTCCTTTTGGCACTTATCATTGTCCTTTTGGCATTAGTGTCCTTTTAGCATCAGTGTCCTTTTGGCACTTATCATTGTCCTTTTGGCATTAGTGTCCTTTTAGCATCAGTGTCCTTTTGGCACTTATCATTGTCCTTTTGGCATTAGTGTCCTTTTAGCATCAGTGTCCTTTTGGCACTTATCATTGTCCTTTTGGCATTAGTGTCCTTTTAGCATCAGTGTCCTTTTGGCACTTATCATTGTCCTTTTGGCATTAGTGTCCTTTTAGCATCAGTGTCCTTTTGGCACTTATCATTGTCCTTTTGGCATTAGTGTCCTTTTAGCATCAGTGTCCTTTTGGCACTTATCATTGTCCTTTTGGCATTAGTGTCCTTTTGGCATCAGTGTCCTTTTGGCATCAATGTCCTTTTGGCATCAGTGTCCTTTTAGCATCAGTGTCCTTTTGGCACTTATCATTGTCCTTTTGGCATTAGTGTCCTTTTAGCATCAGTGTCCTTTTGGCACTTATCATTGTCCTTTTGGCATTAGTGTCCTTTTGGCATCAGTGTCCTTTTGGCATCAATGTCCTTTTGGCATCAGTGTCCTTTTAGCATCAGTGTCCTTTTGGCACTTATCATTGTCCTTTTGGCATTAGTGTCCTTTTAGCATCAGTGTCCTTTTGGCACTTATCATTGTCCTTTTGGCATTAGTGTCCTTTTGGCATCAGTGTCCTTTTGGCATCAATGTCCTTTTGGCATCAGTGTCCTTTTAGCATCAGTGTCCTTTTGGCACTTATCATTGTCCTTTTGGCATCAGTGTCCTTTTAGCATCAGTGTCCTTTTGGCACTTATCATTGTCCTTTTGGCATCAGTGTCCTTTTAGCATCAGTGTCCTTTTGGCACTTATCATTGTCCTTTTGGCATTAGTGTCCTTTTGGCACTTATAGGTTACAAACATAACCCCAGTTATCATTGGCCTTTTGGCATTAGTGTCCTTTTGGCATCAGTGTCCTTTTGGCATCAATGTCCTTTTGGCATCAGTGTCCTTTTGGCATCAGTGTCCTTTTGGCATCAGTGTCCTTTTGGCATCATTGTCCTTTTGGCACCAGTGTCCTTTTGGCACTGGCCTTTTGGCACTACAAAATTCGCTGCTGCCCCCCAAAGGGATGTGACTGCAGGTACCTTTTGCCAAATGGACACAACTTACTAGCCAAAAAATGCCAAAAAGACAGTCTTTTTGGCACTTGCCTAATACCCAAAAGGACAAAAAGTCAGAATTATCTCCAACGCGGCGGTCTGCGTTGACTTTTTGTCTTTTTTGGCATTGGGCTTATTAGCCAAAAGGACACAAAATTCCTGCCAAACGGACACCTTTCCCTTACGTGTTGTTTTAGCTACTTTACAGAAGCCGACATAGCATGATTTGGCGTGGCCTATTTGCCTGATCTTCTCTGTATCGCTCCAATTTCCGCTCATTCCTATGGTGGGTCCCAATCTTCTCTGTATCGTTCCAATTTGTGTCCTATTTGTCCTATTTGCCTGATCTTCTCTGTATCGCTCCAATTTCCGCTCATTCCTATGGTGGGTCCCAATCTTCTCTGTATCGTTCCAATTTGTGTCCTATTTGTCCTATTTGCCTGATCTTCTCTGTATCGCTCCAATTTCCGCTCGCGCAAGGATGACACGCAAATTCGTGAAGCGTTCCTCATTTTTAACTATTTTGAGGAAATAGAGAAAAAAAAAATATTTTAGATTTTTTTAAATTATTTTTCGACATTTTTTAATGCTTCAAAGTCCCCCCAAGTGGCCCCTGAGGTGATAGGCCACGCCCACAGCTCCAAACCACGCCCCCATGGTGATAGGCCACGCCCCCAGCTTCAAACCACACCCCCCTCGCCGATAGAGGACAAGCACACGGCTTTAAACCACAATCCAAGGTGATAGGCCACGCCCCCAGGCCGATAAGCCCCGCCCACAGCTCCACAACACGCCCCCATGGTGATAGGCCACGCCCCCAGCTTCAAACCACACCCCGCTCGCCGAGAGAGGACAAGCACACGGCTTTAAACCACAATCCAAGGTGAAAGGGCACGCCCCCAGGCCGATAAGCCACGCCCACAGCTCCAAAACACGCCCCATGGTGATAGGCCACGCCCCCAGCTTCAAACCACACCCCCCTCGCCGAGAGAGGACAAGCACACGGCTTAAAACCCCAATCCAAGGTGATAGGCCACGCCCCCAGGCCGATAAGCCACGCCCACGGCTCCAAAACACGCCCCCATGGTGATAGGCCACGCCCCCAGCTTCAAACCACACCCCGCTCGCCGAGAGAGGACAAGCACACGGCTTTAAACCACAATCCAAGGTGAAAGGGCACGCCCCCAGGCCGATAAGCCACGCCCACAGCTCCAAAACACGCCCCATGGTGATAGGCCACGCCCCCAGCTTCAAACCACACCCCCCTCGCCGAGAGAGGACAAGCACACGGCTTAAAACCCCAATCCAAGGTGATAGGCCACGCCCCCAGGCCGATAAGCCACGCCCACGGCTCCAAAACACGCCCCCATGGTGATAGGCCACGCCCCCAGCTTCAAACCACACCCCCCTCGCCGAGAGAGGACAAGCACACGGCTTAAAACCCCAGTCCAAGGTGATAGGCCACGCCCCCAGGCCGATAAGCCACGCCCACAGCTGCAAAACACGCCCCCATGGCGATAGGCCACGCCCCCAGCTTCAAACCACACCCCCCTCGCCGATAGAGGACAAGCACACGGCTTTAAACCACAATCCAAGGTGATAGGCCACGCCCCCAAGCCGACAGGCCACGCCCACAGCTCCAAACCACCCCCCCCCCCCGGGTGATAGGACACGCCCACAGCTTCAAACCACACCCCCCGAAGCGATAGGCCACGCCCACAGAGCGGGTAGGGGAGGGCCCGGGGGGCGGGGTTAAGTGTTCGACCGATCAAACCGATCAATCGATCGATCGATCGATCAGTGCAGCCTCTATGGCTTGGATTGTGGAAAAATCTCTCCAAATGACTATGTCCAGAAGTCAAAATCTGTGAAAATGACTATGTCCAGAAGTCAAAACGGCGAAAGATGGGGTTTTGCCCGGCTCTCCATGCGGCCCCGGGGAGCCTCCGGCCCCCACCGGGGTGCCCAGCCAGAGCCCAGCTAAGTCCTCTACCTGGCTCTCCATCCGAACCCGGGGACCCACTCTTAAGCACCCCCCCCGGAGTCTGGACCCACAGCCGCGGGCGCTAGTTGCCCGGGGACAGGGGAGTATAAGCCAATTTCGGCCCGGGGACAGGGGGGTACAAATCCATTTATATCCCTGAATTCTTCTAAGTCGAAACTGCAGAAGATGCAGTTTTGCGGGGCCCCCCACGCCAAACCGAGGCCCCTTAAGAGGACAGCACTCTGCCAGGTGTAACCAAAGTCATGCCTGGTTCCGTGTTCCGCAGCCCACCTGAGCTTTCTACGCTGTAGCGCCCCCTGGTGCTTCTCCAAAGTGTCCGATATTTCACTTTTTTTTTTTTTTTTTTTTTTTAAGGATGCTTTCCTTAGGGAAAAAAAAAAAGTTATCATTGTCCTTTTGGCATCAGTGTCCTTTTGGCATGAGTGTCCTTTTGGCACTTATAGGTTACAAACATAACCCCAGTTATCATTGGCCTTTTGGCATTAGTGTCCTTTTGGCATCAGTGTCCTTTTGGCATCAATATCCTTTTGGCATCAGTGTCCTTTTAGCATCAGTGTCCTTTTGGCACTTATCATTGTCCTTTTGGCATTAGTGTCCTTTTAGCATCAGTGTCCTTTTGGCACTTATCATTGTCCTTTTGGCATTAGTGTCCTTTTGGCATCAGTGTCCTTTTGGCATCAATGTCCTTTTGGCATCAGTGTCCTTTTAGCATCAGTGTCCTTTTGGCACTTATCATTGTCCTTTTGGCATTAGTGTCCTTTTAGCATCAGTGTCCTTTTGGCACTTATCATTGTCCTTTTGGCATTAGTGTCCTTTTAGCATCAGTGTCCTTTTGGCACTTATCATTGTCCTTTTGGCATTAGTGTCCTTTTAGCATCAGTGTCCTTTTGGCACTTATCATTGTCCTTTTGGCATTAGTGTCCTTTTGGCATCAGTGTCCTTTTGGCATCAATGTCCTTTTGGCATCAGTGTCCTTTTAGCATCAGTGTCCTTTTGGCACTTATCATTGTCCTTTTGGCATTAGTGTCCTTTTAGCATCAGTGTCCTTTTGGCACTTATCATTGTCCTTTTGGCATTAGTGTCCTTTTGGCATCAGTGTCCTTTTGGCATCAATGTCCTTTTGGCATCAGTGCCCTTTTAGCATCAGTGTCCTTTTGGCACTTATCATTGTCCTTTTGGCATTAGTGTCCTTTTAGCATCAGTGTCCTTTTGGCACTTATCATTGTCCTTTTGGCATTAGTGTCCTTTTAGCATCAGTGTCCTTTTGGCACTTATCATTGTCCTTTTGGCATTAGTGTCCTTTTAGCATCAGTGTCCTTTTGGCACTTATCATTGTCCTTTTGGCATTAGTGTCCTTTTAGCATCAGTGTCCTTTTGGCACTTATCATTGTCCTTTTGGCATTAGTGTCCTTTTAGCATCAGTGTCCTTTTGGCACTTATCATTGTCCTTTTGGCATTAGTGTCCTTTTAGCATCAGTGTCCTTTTGGCACTTATCATTGTCCTTTTGGCATTAGTGTCCTTTTAGCATCAGTGTCCTTTTGGCACTTATCATTGTCTTTTTGGCATTAGTGTCCTTTTAGCATCAGTGTCCTTTTGGCACTTATCATTGTCCTTTTGGCATTAGTGTCCTTTTGGCATCAGTGTCCTTTTGGCATCAATGTCCTTTTGGCATCAGTGTCCTTTTAGCATCAGTGTCCTTTTGGCACTTATCATTGTCCTTTTGGCATTAGTGTCCTTTTAGCATCAGTGTCCTTTTGGCACTTATCATTGTCCTTTTGGCATTAGTGTCCTTTTGGCATCAGTGTCCTTTTGGCATCAATGTCCTTTTGGCATCAGTGTCCTTTTAGCATCAGTGTCCTTTTGGCACTTATCATTGTCCTTTTGGCATTAGTGTCCTTTTAGCATCAGTGTCCTTTTGGCACTTATCATTGTCCTTTTGGCATTAGTGTCCTTTTAGCATCAGTGTCCTTTTGGCACTTATCATTGTCCTTTTGGCATTAGTGTCCTTTTAGCATCAGTGTCCTTTTGGCACTTATCATTGTCCTTTTGGCATTAGTGTCCTTTTAGCATCAGTGTCCTTTTGGCACTCATCATTGTCCTTTTGGCATTAGTGTCCTTTTAGCATCAGTGTCCTTTTGGCACTTATCATTGTCCTTTTGGCATTAGTGTCCTTTTAGCATCAGTGTCCTTTTGGCACTTATCATTGTCCTTTTGGCATTAGTGTCCTTTTAGCATCAGTGTCCTTTTGGCACTTATCATTGTCCTTTTGGCATTAGTGTCCTTTTGGCATCAGTGTCCTTTTGGCATCAATGTCCTTTTGGCATCAGTGTCCTTTTAGCATCAGTGTCCTTTTGGCACTTATCATTGTCCTTTTGGCATTAGTGTCCTTTTAGCATCAGTGTCCTTTTGGCACTTATCATTGTCCTTTTGGCATTAGTGTCCTTTTGGCATCAATGTCCTTTTGGCATCAGTGTCCTTTTAGCATCAGTGTCCTTTTGGCACTTATCATTGTCCTTTTGGCATCAGTTTCCTTTTCGCATCAGTGTCCTTTTGGCACTTATCATTGTCCTTTTGGCATTAGTGTCCTTTTGGCATGAGTGTCCTTTTGGCACTTATAGGTTACAAACATAACCCCAGTTATCATTGGCCTTTTGGCATTAGTGTCCTTTTGGCATCAGTGTCCTTTTGGCATCAATGTCCTTTTGGCATCAGTGTCCTTTTAGCATCAGTGTCCTTTTGGCACTTATCATTGTCCTTTTGGCATTAGTGTCCTTTTAGCATCAGTGTCCTTTTGGCACTTATCATTGTCCTTTTGGCATTAGTGTCCTTTTGGCATCAGTGTCCTTTTGGCATCAATGTCCTTTTGGCATCAGTGTCCTTTTAGCATCAGTGTCCTTTTGGCACTTATCATTGTCCTTTTGGCATTAGTGTCCTTTTAGCATCAGTGTCCTTTTGGCACTTATCATTGTCCTTTTGGCATTAGTGTCCTTTTGGCATCAGTGTCCTTTTGGCATCAATGTCCTTTTGGCATCAGTGTCCTTTTAGCATCAGTGTCCTTTTGGCACTTATCATTGTCCTTTTGGCATTAGTGTCCTTTTAGCATCAGTGTCCTTTTGGCACTTATCATTGTCCTTTTGGCATTAGTGTCCTTTTAGCATCAGTGTCCTTTTGGCACTTATCATTGTCCTTTTGGCATTAGTGTCCTTTTAGCATCAGTGTCCTTTTGGCACTTATCATTGTCCTTTTGGCATTAGTGTCCTTTTAGCATCAGTGTCCTTTTGGCACTTATCATTGTCCTTTTGGCATTAGTGTCCTTTTAGCATCAGTGTCCTTTTGGCACTTATCATTGTCCTTTTGGCATTAGTGTCCTTTTAGCATCAGTGTCCTTTTGGCACTTATCATTGTCCTTTTGGCATTAGTGTCCTTTTAGCATCAGTGTCCTTTTGGCACTTATCATTGTCCTTTTGGCATTAGTGTCCTTTTGGCATCAGTGTCCTTTTGGCATCAATGTCCTTTTGGCATCAGTGTCCTTTTAGCATCAGTGTCCTTTTGGCACTTATCATTGTCCTTTTGGCATTAGTGTCCTTTTAGCATCAGTGTCCTTTTGGCACTTATCATTGTCCTTTTGGCATTAGTGTCCTATTGGCATCAGTGTCCTTTTGGCATCAATGTCCTTTTGGCATCAGTGTCCTTTTAGCATCAGTGTCCTTTTGGCACTTATCATTGTCCTTTTGGCATCAGTGTCCTTTTAGCATCAGTGTCCTTTTGGCACTTATCATTGTCCTTTTGGCATTAGTGTCCTTTTAGCATCAGTGTCCTTTTGGCACTTATCATTGTCCTTTTGGCATTAGTGTCCTTTTAGCATCAGTGTCCTTTTGGCACTTATCATTGTCCTTTTGGCATTAGTGTCCTTTTGGCATCAGTGTCCTTTTGGCATCAATGTCCTTTTGGCATCAGTGTCCTTTTAGCATCAGTGTCCTTTTGGCACTTATCATTGTCCTTTTGGCATTAGTGTCCTTTTAGCATCAGTGTCCTTTTGGCACTTATCATTGTCCTTTTGGCATTAGTGTCCTTTTGGCATCAGTGTCCTTTTGGCATCAATGTCCTTTTGGCATCAGTGTCCTTTTAGCATCAGTGTCCTTTTGGCACTTATCATTGTCCTTTTGGCATCAGTGTCCTTTTAGCATCAGTGTCCTTTTGGCACTTATCATTGTCCTTTTGGCATCAGTGTCCTTTTAGCATCAGTGTCCTTTTGGCACTTATCATTGTCCTTTTGGCATTAGTGTCCTTTTGGCACTTATAGGTTACAAACATAACCCCAGTTATCATTGGCCTTTTGGCATTAGTGTCCTTTTGGCATCAGTGTCCTTTTGGCATCAATGTCCTTTTGGCATCATTGTCCTTTTGGCACCAGTGTCCTTTTGGCACTGGCCTTTTGGCACTACAAAATTCGCTGCTGCCCCCCAAAGGGATGTGACTGCAGGTACCTTTTGCCAAATGGACACAACTTACTAGCCAAAAAGACTGTCTTTTTGGCAAAAAATGCCAAAAAGACAGTCTTTTTGGCACTTGCCTAATACCCAAAAGGACAAAAAGTCAGAGTTATCTCCAACGCGGCGGTCTGCGTTGACTTTTTGTCTTTTTTGGCATTGGGCTTATTAGCCAAAAGGACACAAAATTCCTGCCAAACGGACACCTTTCCCTTACGTGTTGTTTTAGCTACTTTACAGAAGCCGACATAGCATGATTTGGCGTGGCCTATTTGCCTGATCTTCTCTGTATCGCTCCAATTTCCGCTCATTCCTATGGTGGGTCCCAATCTTCTCTGTATCGTTCCAATTTGTGTCCTATTTGTCCTATTTGCCTGATCTTCTCTGTATCGCTCCAATTTCCGCTCATTCCTATGGTGGGTCCCAATCTTCTCTGTATCGTTCCAATTTGTGTCCTATTTGTCCTATTTGCCTGATCTTCTCTGTATCGCTCCAATTTCCGCTCGCGCAAGGATGACACGCAAATTCGTGAAGCGTTCCTCATTTTTAACTATTTTGAGGAAATAGAGAAAAAAAAAATATTTTAGATTTTTTAAAATTATTTTTCGACATTTTTTAATGCTTCAAAGTCCCCCCAAGTGGCCCCTGAGGTGATAGGCCACGCCCACAGCTCCAAACCACGCCCCCATGGTGATAGGCCACGCCCCCAGCTTCAAACCACACCCCCCTCGCCGATAGAGGACAAGCACACGGCTTTAAACCACAATCCAAGGTGATAGGCCACGCCCCCAGGCCGATAAGCCCCGCCCACAGCTCCACAACACGCCCCCATGGTGATAGGCCACGCCCCCAGCTTCAAACCACACCCCGCTCGCCGAGAGAGAACAAGCACACGGCTTTAAACCACAATCCAAGGTGATAGGCCACGCCCCCAGGCCGATAAGCCACGCCCACAGCTCCAAAACACGCCCCATGGTGATAGGCCACGCCCCCAGCTTCAAACCACACCCCCCTCGCCGAGAGAGGACAAGCACACGGCTTAAAACCCCAATCCAAGGTGATAGGCCACGCCCCCAGGCCGATAAGCCACGCCCACGGCTCCAAAACACGCCCCCATGGTGATAGGCCACGCCCCCAGCTTCAAACCACACCCCCCTCGCCGAGAGAGGACAAGCACACGGCTTAAAACCCCAGTCCAAGGTGATAGGCCACGCCCCCAGGCCGATAAGCCACGCCCACAGCTGCAAAACACGCCCCCATGGCGATAGGCCACGCCCCCAGCTTCAAACCACACCCCCCTCGCCGATAGAGGACAAGCACACGGCTTTAAACCACAATCCAAGGTGATAGGCCACGCCCCCAAGCCGACAGGCCACGCCCACAGCTCCAAACCACCCCCCCCCCCCGGGTGATAGGACACGCCCACAGCTTCAAACCACACCCCCCGAAGCGATAGGCCACGCCCACAGAGCGGGTAGGGGAGGGCCCGGGGGGCGGGGTTAAGTGTTCGACCGATCAAACCGATCAATCGATCGATCGATCGATCAGTGCAGCCTCTATGGCTTGGATTGTGGAAAAATCTCTCCAAATGACTATGTCCAGAAGTCAAAATCTGTGAAAATGACTATGTCCAGAAGTCAAAATCTGTGAAAATGACTATGTCCAGAAGTCAAAACGGCGAAAGATGGGGTTTTGCCCGGCTCTCCATGCGGCCCCGGGGAGCCTCCGGCCCCCACCGGGGTGCCCAGCCAGAGCCCAGCTAAGTCCTCTACCTGGCTCTCCATCCGAACCCGGGGACCCACTCTTAAGCACCCCCCCCGGAGTCTGGACCCACAGCCGCGGGCGCTAGTTGCCCGGGGACAGGGGAGTATAAGCCAATTTCGGCCCGGGGACAGGGGGGTACAAATCCATTTATATCCCTGAATTCTTCTAAGTCGAAACTGCAGAAGATGCAGTTTTGCGGGGGCCCCCACGCCAAACCGAGGCCCCTTAAGAGGACAGCACTCTGCCAGGTGTAACCAAAGTCATGCCTGGTTCCGTGTTCCGCAGCCCACCTGAGCTTTCTACGCTGTAGCGCCCCCTGGTGCTTCTCCAAAGTGTCCGATATTTCACTTTTTTTTTTTTTTTTTTTTTTAAGGATGCTTTCCTTAGGGAAAAAAAAAAGTTATCATTGTCCTTTTGGCATCAGTGTCCTTTTGGCATGAGTGTCCTTTTGGCACTTATAGGTTACAAACATAACCCCAGTTATCATTGGCCTTTTGGCATTAGTGTCCTTTTGGCATCAGTGTCCTTTTGGCATCAATATCCTTTTGGCATCAGTGTCCTTTTAGCATCAGTGTCCTTTTGGCACTTATCATTGTCCTTTTGGCATTAGTGTCCTTTTAGCATCAGTGTCCTTTTGGCACTTATCATTGTCCTTTTGGCATTAGTGTCCTTTTGGCATCAGTGTCCTTTTGGCATCAATGTCCTTTTGGCATCAGTGTCCTTTTAGCATCAGTGTCCTTTTGGCACTTATCATTGTCCTTTTGGCATTAGTGTCCTTTTAGCATCAGTGTCCTTTTGGCACTTATCATTGTCCTTTTGGCATTAGTGTCCTTTTGGCATCAGTGTCCTTTTGGCACTTATCATTGTCCTTTTGGCATTAGTGTCCTTTTAGCATCAGTGTCCTTTTGGCACTTATCATTGTCCTTTTGGCATTAGTGTCCTTTTAGCATCAGTGTCCTTTTGGCACTTATCATTGTCCTTTTGGCATTAGTGTCCTTTTGGCATCAGTGTCCTTTTGGCATCAATGTCCTTTTGGCATCAGTGTCCTTTTAGCATCAGTGTCCTTTTGGCACTTATCATTGTCCTTTTGGCATTAGTGTCCTTTTAGCATCAGTGTCCTTTTGGCACTTATCATTGTCCTTTTGGCATTAGTGTCCTTTTGGCATCAATGTCCTTTTGGCATCAGTGTCATTTTAGCATCAGTGTCCTTTTGGCACTTATCATTGTCCTTTTGGCATCAGTGTCCTTTTAGCATCAGTGTCCTTTTGGCACTTATCATTGTCCTTTTGGCATTAGTGTCCTTTTGGCATGAGTGTCCTTTTGGCACTTATAGGTTACAAACATAACCCCAGTTATCATTGGCCTTTTGGCATTAGTGTCCTTTTGGCATCAGTGTCCTTTTGGCATCAATGTCCTTTTGGCATCAGTGTCCTTTTAGCATCAGTGTCCTTTTGGCACTTATCATTGTCCTTTTGGCATTAGTGTCCTTTTAGCATCAGTGTCCTTTTGGCACTTATCATTGTCCTTTTGGCATTAGTGTCCTTTTGGCATCAGTGTCCTTTTGGCATCAATGTCCTTTTGGCATCAGTGTCCTTTTAGCATCAGTGTCCTTTTGGCACTTATCATTGTCCTTTTGGCATTAGTGTCCTTTTAGCATCAGTGTCCTTTTGGCACTTATCATTGTCCTTTTGGCATTAGTGTCCTTTTGGCATCAGTGTCCTTTTGGCATCAATGTCCTTTTGGCATCAGTGTCCTTTTAGCATCAGTGTCCTTTTGGCACTTATCATTGTCCTTTTGGCATTAGTGTCCTTTTAGCATCAGTGTCCTTTTGGCACTTATCATTGTCCTTTTGGCATTAGTGTCCTTTTAGCATCAGTGTCCTTTTGGCACTTATCATTGTCCTTTTGGCATTAGTGTCCTTTTAGCATCAGTGTCCTTTTGGCACTTATCATTGTCCTTTTGGCATTAGTGTCCTTTTAGCATCAGTGTCCTTTTGGCACTTATCATTGTCCTTTTGGCATTAGTGTCCTTTTGGCATCAGTGTCCTTTTGGCATCAATGTCCTTTTGGCATCAGTGTCCTTTTAGCATCAGTGTCCTTTTGGCACTTATCATTGTCCTTTTGGCATTAGTGTCCTTTTAGCATCAGTGTCCTTTTGGCAGTTATCATTGTCCTTTTGGCATTAGTGTCCTTTTGGCATCAATGTCCTTTTGGCATCAGTGTCCTTTTAGCATCAGTGTCCTTTTGGCACTTATCATTGTCCTTTTGGCATCAGTGTCCTTTTAGCATCAGTGTCCTTTTGGCACTTATCATTGTCCTTTTGGCATTAGTGTCCTTTTGGCATGAGTGTCCTTTTGGCACTTATAGGTTACAAACATAACCCCAGTTATCATTGGCCTTTTGGCATTAGTGTCCTTTTGGCATCAGTGTCCTTTTGGCATCAATGTCCTTTTGGCATCAGTGTCCTTTTAGCATCAGTGTCCTTTTGGCACTTATCATTGTCCTTTTGGCATTAGTGTCCTTTTGGCATCAGTGTCCTTTTGGCATCAATGTCCTTTTGGCATCAGTGTCCTTTTAGCATCAGTGTCCTTTTGGCACTTATCATTGTCCTTTTGGCATTAGTGTCCTTTTAGCATCAGTGTCCTTTTGGCACTTATCATTGTCCTTTTGGCATTAGTGTCCTTTTGGCATCAGTGTCCTTTTGGCATCAATGTCCTTTTGGCATCAGTGTCCTTTTAGCATCAGTGTCCTTTTGGCACTTATCATTGTCCTTTTGGCATTAGTGTCCTTTTAGCATCAGTGTCCTTTTGGCACTTATCATTGTCCTTTTGGCATTAGTGTCCTTTTAGCATCAGTGTCCTTTTGGCACTTATCATTGTCCTTTTGGCATTAGTGTCCTTTTAGCATCAGTGTCCTTTTGGCACTTATCATTGTCCTTTTGGCATTAGTGTCCTTTTAGCATCAGTGTCCTTTTGGCACTTATCATTGTCCTTTTGGCATTAGTGTCCTTTTAGCATCAGTGTCCTTTTGGCACTTATCATTGTCCTTTTGGCATTAGTGTCCTTTTAGCATCAGTGTCCTTTTGGCACTTATCATTGTCCTTTTGGCATTAGTGTCCTTTTAGCATCAGTGTCCTTTTGGCACTTATCTTTGTCCTTTTGGCATTAGTGTCCTTTTAGCATCAGTGTCCTTTTGGCACTTATCATTGTCCTTTTGGCATTAGTGTCCTTTTGGCATCAGTGTCCTTTTGGCACTTATCATTGTCCTTTTGGCATTAGTGTCCTTTTGGCATCAGTGTCCTTTTGGCATCAATGTCCTTTTGGCATCAGTGTCCTTTTAGCATCAGTGTCCTTTTGGCACTTATCATTGTCCTTTTGGCATTAGTGTCCTTTTAGCATCAGTGTCCTTTTGGCACTTATCATTGTCCTTTTGGCATTAGTGTCCTTTTAGCATCAGTGTCCTTTTGGCACTTATCATTGTCCTTTTGGCATTAGTGTCCTTTTAGCATCAGTGTCCTTTTGGCACTTATCATTGTCCTTTTGGCATTAGTGTCCTTTTAGCATCAGTGTCCTTTTGGCACTTATCATTGTCCTTTTGGCATTAGTGTCCTTTTAGCATCAGTGTCCTTTTGGCACTTATCATTGTCCTTTTGGCATTAGTGTCCTTTTGGCATCAGTGTCCTTTTGGCATCAATGTCCTTTTGGCATCAGTGTCCTTTTAGCATCAGTGTCCTTTTGGCACTTATCATTGTCCTTTTGGCATTAGTGTCCTTTTAGCATCAGTGTCCTTTTGGCACTTATCATTGTCCTTTTGGCATTAGTGTCCTTTTGGCATCAATGTCCTTTTGGCATCAGTGTCCTTTTAGCATCAGTGTCTTTTTGGCACTTATCATTGTCCTTTTGGCATCAGTGTCCTTTTAGCATCAGTGTCCTTTTGGCACTTATCATTGTCCTTTTGGCATTAGTGTCCTTTTGGCATGAGTGTCCTTTTGGCACTTATAGGTTACAAACATAACCCCAGTTATCATTGGCCTTTTGGCATTAGTGTCCTTTTGGCATCAGTGTCCTTTTGGCATCAATGTCCTTTTGGCATCAGTGTCCTTTTAGCATCAGTGTCCTTTTGGCACTTATCATTGTCCTTTTGGCATTAGTGTCCTTTTAGCATCAGTGTCCTTTTGGCACTTATCATTGTCCTTTTGGCATTAGTGTCCTTTTGGCATCAGTGTCCTTTTGGCATCAATGTCCTTTTGGCATCAGTGTCCTTTTAGCATCAGTGTCCTTTTGGCACTTATCATTGTCCTTTTGGCATTAGTGTCCTTTTAGCATCAGTGTCCTTTTGGCACTTATCATTGTCCTTTTGGCATTAGTGTCCTTTTGGCATCAGTGTCCTTTTGGCATCAATGTCCTTTTGGCATCAGTGTCCTTTTAGCATCAGTGTCCTTTTGGCACTTATCATTGTCCTTTTGGCATTAGTGTCCTTTTAGCATCAGTGTCCTTTTGGCAGTTATCATTGTCCTTTTGGCATTAGTGTCCTTTTGGCATCAATGTCCTTTTGGCATCAGTGTCCTTTTAGCATCAGTGTCCTTTTGGCACTTATCATTGTCCTTTTGGCATCAGTGTCCTTTTAGCATCAGTGTCCTTTTGGCACTTATCATTGTCCTTTTGGCATTAGTGTCCTTTTGGCATGAGTGTCCTTTTGGCACTTATAGGTTACAAACATAACCCCAGTTATCATTGGCCTTTTGGCATTAGTGTCCTTTTGGCATCAGTGTCCTTTTGGCATCAATGTCCTTTTGGCATCAGTGTCCTTTTAGCATCAGTGTCCTTTTGGCACTTATCATTGTCCTTTTGGCATTAGTGTCCTTTTGGCATCAGTGTCCTTTTGGCATCAATGTCCTTTTGGCATCAGTGTCCTTTTAGCATCAGTGTCCTTTTGGCACTTATCATTGTCCTTTTGGCATTAGTGTCCTTTTAGCATCAGTGTCCTTTTGGCACTTATCATTGTCCTTTTGGCATTAGTGTCCTTTTGGCATCAGTGTCCTTTTGGCATCAATGTCCTTTTGGCATCAGTGTCCTTTTAGCATCAGTGTCCTTTTGGCACTTATCATTGTCCTTTTGGCATTAGTGTCCTTTTAGCATCAGTGTCCTTTTGGCACTTATCATTGTCCTTTTGGCATTAGTGTCCTTTTAGCATCAGTGTCCTTTTGGCACTTATCATTGTCCTTTTGGCATTAGTGTCCTTTTAGCATCAGTGTCCTTTTGGCACTTATCATTGTCCTTTTGGCATTAGTGTCCTTTTAGCATCAGTGTCCTTTTGGCACTTATCATTGTCCTTTTGGCATTAGTGTCCTTTTAGCATCAGTGTCCTTTTGGCACTTATCATTGTCCTTTTGGCATTAGTGTCCTTTTAGCATCAGTGTCCTTTTGGCACTTATCATTGTCCTTTTGGCATTAGTGTCCTTTTAGCATCAGTGTCCTTTTGGCACTTATCTTTGTCCTTTTGGCATTAGTGTCCTTTTAGCATCAGTGTCCTTTTGGCACTTATCATTGTCCTTTTGGCATTAGTGTCCTTTTGGCATCAGTGTCCTTTTGGCACTTATCATTGTCCTTTTGGCATTAGTGTCCTTTTGGCATCAGTGTCCTTTTGGCATCAATGTCCTTTTGGCATCAGTGTCCTTTTAGCATCAGTGTCCTTTTGGCACTTATCATTGTCCTTTTGGCATTAGTGTCCTTTTAGCATCAGTGTCCTTTTGGCACTTATCATTGTCCTTTTGGCATTAGTGTCCTTTTAGCATCAGTGTCCTTTTGGCACTTATCATTGTCCTTTTGGCATTAGTGTCCTTTTAGCATCAGTGTCCTTTTGGCACTTATCATTGTCCTTTTGGCATTAGTGTCCTTTTAGCATCAGTGTCCTTTTGGCACTTATCATTGTCCTTTTGGCATTAGTGTCCTTTTAGCATCAGTGTCCTTTTGGCACTTATCATTGTCCTTTTGGCATTAGTGTCCTTTTGGCATCAGTGTCCTTTTGGCATCAATGTCCTTTTGGCATCAGTGTCCTTTTAGCATCAGTGTCCTTTTGGCACTTATCATTGTCCTTTTGGCATTAGTGTCCTTTTAGCATCAGTGTCCTTTTGGCACTTATCATTGTCCTTTTGGCATTAGTGTCCTTTTGGCATCAATGTCCTTTTGGCATCAGTGTCCTTTTAGCATCAGTGTCTTTTTGGCACTTATCATTGTCCTTTTGGCATCAGTGTCCTTTTAGCATCAGTGTCCTTTTGGCACTTATCATTGTCCTTTTGGCATTAGTGTCCTTTTGGCATGAGTGTCCTTTTGGCACTTATAGGTTACAAACATAACCCCAGTTATCATTGGCCTTTTGGCATTAGTGTCCTTTTGGCATCAGTGTCCTTTTGGCATCAATGTCCTTTTGGCATCAGTGTCCTTTTAGCATCAGTGTCCTTTTGGCACTTATCATTGTCCTTTTGGCATTAGTGTCCTTTTAGCATCAGTGTCCTTTTGGCACTTATCATTGTCCTTTTGGCATTAGTGTCCTTTTGGCATCAGTGTCCTTTTGGCATCAATGTCCTTTTGGCATCAGTGTCCTTTTAGCATCAGTGTCCTTTTGGCACTTATCATTGTCCTTTTGGCATTAGTGTCCTTTTAGCATCAGTGTCCTTTTGGCACTTATCATTGTCCTTTTGGCATTAGTGTCCTTTTGGCATCAGTGTCCTTTTGGCATCGATGTCCTTTTGGCATCAGTGTCCTTTTAGCATCAGTGTCCTTTTGGCACTTATCATTGTCCTTTTGGCATTAGTGTCCTTTTAGCATCAGTGTCCTTTTGGCACTTATCATTGTCCTTTTGGCATTAGTGTCCTTTTAGCATCAGTGTCCTTTTGGCACTTATCATTGTCCTTTTGGCATTAGTGTCCTTTTAGCATCATTGTCCTTTTGGCACTTATCATTGTCCTTTTGGCATTAGTGTCCTTTTAGCATCAGTGTCCTTTTGGCACTTATCATTGTCCTTTTGGCATTAGTGTCCTTTTAGCATCAGTGTCCTTTTGGCACTTATCATTGTCCTTTTGGCATTAGTGTCCTTTTAGCATCAGTGTCCTTTTGGCACTTATCATTGTCCTTTTGGCATTAGTGTCCTTTTGGCATCAGTGTCCTTTTGGCACTTATCATTGTCCTTTTGGCATTAGTGTCCTTTTGGCATCAGTGTCCTTTTGGCATCAATGTCCTTTTGGCATCAGTGTCCTTTTAGCATCAGTGTCCTTTTGGCACTTATCATTGTCCTTTTGGCATTAGTGTCCTTTTAGCATCAGTGTCCTTTTGGCACTTATCATTGTCCTTTTGGCATTAGTGTCCTTTTAGCATCAGTGTCCTTTTGGCACTTATCATTGTCCTTTTGGCATTAGTGTCCTTTTAGCATCAGTGTCCTTTTGGCACTTATCATTGTCCTTTTGGCATTAGTGTCCTTTTAGCATCAGTGTCCTTTTGGCACTTATCATTGTCCTTTTGGCATTAGTGTCCTTTTAGCATCAGTGTCCTTTTGGCACTTATCATTGTCCTTTTGGCATTAGTGTCCTTTTGGCATCAGTGTCCTTTTGGCATCAATGTCCTTTTGGCATCAGTGTCCTTTTAGCATCAGTGTCCTTTTGGCACTTATCATTGTCCTTTTGGCATTAGTGTCCTTTTAGCATCAGTGTCCTTTTGGCACTTATCATTGTCCTTTTGGCATTAGTGTCCTTTTGGCATCAGTGTCCTTTTGGCATCAATGTCCTTTTGGCATCAGTGTCCTTTTAGCATCAGTGTCCTTTTGGCACTTATCATTGTCCTTTTGGCATTAGTGTCCTTTTAGCATCAGTGTCCTTTTGGCACTTATCATTGTCCTTTTGGCATTAGTGTCCTTTTAGCATCAGTGTCCTTTTAGCATCAGTGTCCTTTTGGCACTTATCATTGTCCTTTTGGCATTAGTGTCCTTTTAGCATCAGTGTCCTTTTGGCACTTATCATTGTCCTTTTGGCATTAGTGTCCTTTTAGCATCAGTGTCCTTTTGGCACTTATCATTGTCCTTTTGGCATTAGTGTCCTTTTAGCATCAGTGTCCTTTTGGCACTTATCATTGTCCTTTTGGCATTAGTGTCCTTTTGGCATCAGTGTCCTTTTGGCATCAATGTCCTTTTGGCATCAGTGTCCTTTTAGCATCAGTGTCCTTTTGGCACTTATCATTGTCCTTTTGGCATTAGTGTCCTTTTAGCATCAGTGTCCTTTTGGCAGTTATCATTGTCCTTTTGGCATTAGTGTCCTTTTGGCATCAATGTCCTTTTGGCATCAGTGTCCTTTTAGCATCAGTGTCCTTTTGGCACTTATCATTGTCCTTTTGGCATCAGTGTCCTTTTAGCATCAGTGTCCTTTTGGCACTTATCATTGTCCTTTTGGCATTAGTGTCCTTTTGGCATGAGTGTCCTTTTGGCACTTATAGGTTACAAACATAACCCCAGTTATCATTGGCCTTTTGGCATTAGTGTCCTTTTGGCATCAGTGTCCTTTTGGCATCAATGTCCTTTTGGCATCAGTGTCCTTTTAGCATCAGTGTCCTTTTGGCACTTATCATTGTCCTTTTGGCATTAGTGTCCTTTTGGCATCAGTGTCCTTTTGGCATCAATGTCCTTTTGGCATCAGTGTCCTTTTAGCATCAGTGTCCTTTTGGCACTTATCATTGTCCTTTTGGCATTAGTGTCCTTTTAGCATCAGTGTCCTTTTGGCACTTATCATTGTCCTTTTGGCATTAGTGTCCTTTTGGCATCAGTGTCCTTTTGGCATCAATGTCCTTTTGGCATCAGTGTCCTTTTAGCATCAGTGTCCTTTTGGCACTTATCATTGTCCTTTTGGCATTAGTGTCCTTTTAGCATCAGTGTCCTTTTGGCACTTATCATTGTCCTTTTGGCATTAGTGTCCTTTTAGCATCAGTGTCCTTTTGGCACTTATCATTGTCCTTTTGGCATTAGTGTCCTTTTAGCATCAGTGTCCTTTTGGCACTTATCATTGTCCTTTTGGCATTAGTGTCCTTTTAGCATCAGTGTCCTTTTGGCACTTATCATTGTCCTTTTGGCATTAGTGTCCTTTTAGCATCAGTGTCCTTTTGGCACTTATCATTGTCCTTTTGGCATTAGTGTCCTTTTAGCATCAGTGTCCTTTTGGCACTTATCATTGTCCTTTTGGCATTAGTGTCCTTTTAGCATCAGTGTCCTTTTGGCACTTATCTTTGTCCTTTTGGCATTAGTGTCCTTTTAGCATCAGTGTCCTTTTGGCACTTATCATTGTCCTTTTGGCATTAGTGTCCTTTTGGCATCAGTGTCCTTTTGGCACTTATCATTGTCCTTTTGGCATTAGTGTCCTTTTGGCATCAGTGTCCTTTTGGCATCAATGTCCTTTTGGCATCAGTGTCCTTTTAGCATCAGTGTCCTTTTGGCACTTATCATTGTCCTTTTGGCATTAGTGTCCTTTTAGCATCAGTGTCCTTTTGGCACTTATCATTGTCCTTTTGGCATTAGTGTCCTTTTAGCATCAGTGTCCTTTTGGCACTTATCATTGTCCTTTTGGCATTAGTGTCCTTTTAGCATCAGTGTCCTTTTGGCACTTATCATTGTCCTTTTGGCATTAGTGTCCTTTTAGCATCAGTGTCCTTTTGGCACTTATCATTGTCCTTTTGGCATTAGTGTCCTTTTAGCATCAGTGTCCTTTTGGCACTTATCATTGTCCTTTTGGCATTAGTGTCCTTTTGGCATCAGTGTCCTTTTGGCATCAATGTCCTTTTGGCATCAGTGTCCTTTTAGCATCAGTGTCCTTTTGGCACTTATCATTGTCCTTTTGGCATTAGTGTCCTTTTAGCATCAGTGTCCTTTTGGCACTTATCATTGTCCTTTTGGCATTAGTGTCCTTTTGGCATCAATGTCCTTTTGGCATCAGTGTCCTTTTAGCATCAGTGTCTTTTTGGCACTTATCATTGTCCTTTTGGCATCAGTGTCCTTTTAGCATCAGTGTCCTTTTGGCACTTATCATTGTCCTTTTGGCATTAGTGTCCTTTTGGCATGAGTGTCCTTTTGGCACTTATAGGTTACAAACATAACCCCAGTTATCATTGGCCTTTTGGCATTAGTGTCCTTTTGGCATCAGTGTCCTTTTGGCATCAATGTCCTTTTGGCATCAGTGTCCTTTTAGCATCAGTGTCCTTTTGGCACTTATCATTGTCCTTTTGGCATTAGTGTCCTTTTAGCATCAGTGTCCTTTTGGCACTTATCATTGTCCTTTTGGCATTAGTGTCCTTTTGGCATCAGTGTCCTTTTGGCATCAATGTCCTTTTGGCATCAGTGTCCTTTTAGCATCAGTGTCCTTTTGGCACTTATCATTGTCCTTTTGGCATTAGTGTCCTTTTAGCATCAGTGTCCTTTTGGCACTTATCATTGTCCTTTTGGCATTAGTGTCCTTTTGGCATCAGTGTCCTTTTGGCATCGATGTCCTTTTGGCATCAGTGTCCTTTTAGCATCAGTGTCCTTTTGGCACTTATCATTGTCCTTTTGGCATTAGTGTCCTTTTAGCATCAGTGTCCTTTTGGCACTTATCATTGTCCTTTTGGCATTAGTGTCCTTTTAGCATCAGTGTCCTTTTGGCACTTATCATTGTCCTTTTGGCATTAGTGTCCTTTTAGCATCATTGTCCTTTTGGCACTTATCATTGTCCTTTTGGCATTAGTGTCCTTTTAGCATCAGTGTCCTTTTGGCACTTATCATTGTCCTTTTGGCATTAGTGTCCTTTTAGCATCAGTGTCCTTTTGGCACTTATCATTGTCCTTTTGGCATTAGTGTCCTTTTAGCATCAGTGTCCTTTTGGCACTTATCATTGTCCTTTTGGCATTAGTGTCCTTTTGGCATCAGTGTCCTTTTGGCACTTATCATTGTCCTTTTGGCATTAGTGTCCTTTTGGCATCAGTGTCCTTTTGGCATCAATGTCCTTTTGGCATCAGTGTCCTTTTAGCATCAGTGTCCTTTTGGCACTTATCATTGTCCTTTTGGCATTAGTGTCCTTTTAGCATCAGTGTCCTTTTGGCACTTATCATTGTCCTTTTGGCATTAGTGTCCTTTTAGCATCAGTGTCCTTTTGGCACTTATCATTGTCCTTTTGGCATTAGTGTCCTTTTAGCATCAGTGTCCTTTTGGCACTTATCATTGTCCTTTTGGCATTAGTGTCCTTTTAGCATCAGTGTCCTTTTGGCACTTATCATTGTCCTTTTGGCATTAGTGTCCTTTTAGCATCAGTGTCCTTTTGGCACTTATCATTGTCCTTTTGGCATTAGTGTCCTTTTGGCATCAGTGTCCTTTTGGCATCAATGTCCTTTTGGCATCAGTGTCCTTTTAGCATCAGTGTCCTTTTGGCACTTATCATTGTCCTTTTGGCATTAGTGTCCTTTTAGCATCAGTGTCCTTTTGGCACTTATCATTGTCCTTTTGGCATTAGTGTCCTTTTGGCATCAGTGTCCTTTTGGCATCAATGTCCTTTTGGCATCAGTGTCCTTTTAGCATCAGTGTCCTTTTGGCACTTATCATTGTCCTTTTGGCATTAGTGTCCTTTTAGCATCAGTGTCCTTTTGGCACTTATCATTGTCCTTTTGGCATTAGTGTCCTTTTAGCATCATTGTCCTTTTGGCACTTATCATTATCCTTTTGGCATTAGTGTCCTTTTAGCATCAGTGTCCTTTTGGCACTTATCATTGTCCTTTTGGCATTAGTGTCCTTTTAGCATCAGTGTCCTTTTGGCACTTATCATTGTCCTTTTGGCATTAGTGTCCTTTTAGCATCAGTGTCCTTTTGGCACTTATCATTGTCCTTTTGGCATTAGTGTCCTTTTGGCATCAGTGTCCTTTTGGCACTTATCATTGTCCTTTTGGCATTAGTGTCCTTTTGGCATCAGTGTCCTTTTGGCATCAATGTCCTTTTGGCATCAGTGTCCTTTTAGCATCAGTGTCCTTTTGGCACTTATCATTGTCCTTTTGGCATTAGTGTCCTTTTAGCATCAGTGTCCTTTTGGCACTTATCATTGTCCTTTTGGCATTAGTGTCCTTTTAGCATCAGTGTCCTTTTGGCACTTATCATTGTCCTTTTGGCATTAGTGTCCTTTTAGCATCAGTGTCCTTTTGGCACTTATCATTGTCCTTTTGGCATTAGTGTCCTTTTGGCATCAGTGTCCTTTTGGCATCAATGTCCTTTTGGCATCAGTGTCCTTTTAGCATCAGTGTCCTTTTGGCACTTATCATTGTCCTTTTGGCATTAGTGTCCTTTTAGCATCAGTGTCCTTTTGGCACTTATCATTGTCCTTTTGGCATTAGTGTCCTTTTGGCATCAATGTCCTTTTGGCATCAGTGTCCTTTTAGCATCAGTGTCCTTTTGGCACTTATCATTGTCCTTTTGGCATCAGTGTCCTTTTAGCATCAGTGTCCTTTTGGCACTTATCATTGTCCTTTTGGCATTAGTGTCCTTTTGGCATGAGTGTCCTTTTGGCACTTATAGGTTACAAACATAACCCCAGTTATCATTGGCCTTTTGGCATTAGTGTCCTTTTGGCATCAGTGTCCTTTTGGCATCAATGTCCTTTTGGCATCAGTGTCCTTTTAGCATCAGTGTCCTTTTGGCACTTATCATTGTCCTTTTGGCATTAGTGTCCTTTTAGCATCAGTGTCCTTTTGGCACTTATCATTGTCCTTTTGGCATTAGTGTCCTTTTGGCATCAGTGTCCTTTTGGCATCAATGTCCTTTTGGCATCAGTGTCCTTTTAGCATCAGTGTCCTTTTGGCACTTATCATTGTCCTTTTGGCATTAGTGTCCTTTTAGCATCAGTGTCCTTTTGGCACTTATCATTGTCCTTTTGGCATCAGTGTCCTTTTAGCATCAGTGTCCTTTTGTTACTTATCATTGTCCTTTTGGCATTAGTGTCCTTTTGGCATGAGTGTCCTTTTGGCACTTATAGGTTACAAACATAACCCCAGTTATCATTGGCCTTTTGGCATTAGTGTCCTTTTGGCATCAGTGTCCTTTTGGCATCAATGTCCTTTTGGCATCAGTGTCCTTTTAGCATCAGTGTCCTTTTGGCACTTATCATTGTCCTTTTGGCATTAGTGTCCTTTTAGCATCAGTGTCCTTTTGGCACTTATCATTGTCCTTTTGGCATTAGTGTCCTTTTGGCATCAGTGTCCTTTTGGCATCAATGTCCTTTTGGCATCAGTGTCCTTTTAGCATCAGTGTCCTTTTGGCACTTATCATTGTCCTTTTGGCATTAGTGTCCTTTTAGCATCAGTGTCCTTTTGGCACTTATCATTGTCCTTTTGGCATTAGTGTCCTTTTGGCATCAGTGTCCTTTTGGCATCAATGTCCTTTTGGCATCAGTGTCCTTTTAGCATCAGTGTCCTTTTGGCACTTATCATTGTCCTTTTGGCATTAGTGTCCTTTTAGCATCAGTGTCCTTTTGGCACTTATCATTGTCCTTTTGGCATTAGTGTCCTTTTAGCATCAGTGTCCTTTTGGCACTTATCATTGTCCTTTTGGCATTAGTGTCCTTTTAGCATCAGTGTCCTTTTGGCACTTATCATTGTCCTTTTGGCATTAGTGTCCTTTTAGCATCAGTGTCCTTTTGGCACTTATCATTGTCCTTTTGGCATCAGTGTCCTTTTAGCATCAGTGTCCTTTTGTTACTTATCATTGTCCTTTTGGCATTAGTGTCCTTTTGGCATGAGTGTCCTTTTGGCACTTATAGGTTACAAACATAACCCCAGTTATCATTGGCCTTTTGGCATTAGTGTCCTTTTGGCATCAGTGTCCTTTTGGCATCAATGTCCTTTTGGCATCAGTGTCCTTTTAGCATCAGTGTCCTTTTGGCACTTATCATTGTCCTTTTGGCATTAGTGTCCTTTTAGCATCAGTGTCCTTTTGGCACTTATCATTGTCCTTTTGGCATTAGTGTCCTTTTGGCATCAGTGTCCTTTTGGCATCAATGTCCTTTTGGCATCAGTGTCCTTTTAGCATCAGTGTCCTTTTGGCACTTATCATTGTCCTTTTGGCATTAGTGTCCTTTTAGCATCAGTGTCCTTTTGGCACTTATCATTGTCCTTTTGGCATTAGTGTCCTTTTGGCATCAGTGTCCTTTTGGCATCAATGTCCTTTTGGCATCAGTGTCCTTTTAGCATCAGTGTCCTTTTGGCACTTATCATTGTCCTTTTGGCATTAGTGTCCTTTTAGCATCAGTGTCCTTTTGGCACTTATCATTGTCCTTTTGGCATTAGTGTCCTTTTAGCATCAGTGTCCTTTTGGCACTTATCATTGTCCTTTTGGCATTAGTGTCCTTTTAGCATCAGTGTCCTTTTGGCACTTATCATTGTCCTTTTGGCATTAGTGTCCTTTTAGCATCAGTGTCCTTTTGGCACTTATCATTGTCCTTTTGGCATTAGTGTCCTTTTAGCATCAGTGTCCTTTTGGCACTTATCATTGTCCTTTTGGCATTAGTGTCCTTTTGGCATCAGTGTCCTTTTGGCACTTATCATTGTCCTTTTGGCATTAGTGTCCTTTTGGCATCAGTGTCCTTTTGGCATCAATGTCCTTTTGGCATCAGTGTCCTTTTAGCATCAGTGTCCTTTTGGCACTTATCATTGTCCTTTTGGCATTAGTGTCCTTTTAGCATCAGTGTCCTTTTGGCACTTATCATTGTCCTTTTGGCATTAGTGTCCTTTTAGCATCAGTGTCCTTTTGGCACTTATCATTGTCCTTTTGGCATTAGTGTCCTTTTAGCATCAGTGTCCTTTTGGCACTTATCATTGTCCTTTTGGCATTAGTGTCCTTTTAGCATCAGTGTCCTTTTGGCACTTATCATTGTCCTTTTGGCATTAGTGTCCTTTTAGCATCAGTGTCCTTTTGGCACTTATCATTGTCCTTTTGGCATTAGTGTCCTTTTGGCATCAGTGTCCTTTTGGCATCAATGTCCTTTTGGCATCAGTGTCCTTTTAGCATCAGTGTCCTTTTGGCACTTATCATTGTCCTTTTGGCATTAGTGTCCTTTTAGCATCAGTGTCCTTTTGGCACTTATCATTGTCCTTTTGGCATTAGTGTCCTTTTAGCATCAGTGTCCTTTTGGCACTTATCATTGTCCTTTTGGCATTAGTGTCCTTTTAGCATCAGTGTCCTTTTGGCACTTATCATTGTCCTTTTGGCATTAGTGTCCTTTTAGCATCAGTGTCCTTTTGGCACTTATCATTGTCCTTTTGGCATTAGTGTCCTTTTAGCATCAGTGTCCTTTTGGCACTTATCATTGTCCTTCTGGCATTAGTGTCCTTTTGGCATCAGTGTCCTTTTGGCATCAATGTCCTTTTGGCATCAGTGTCCTTTTAGCATCAGTGTCCTTTTGGCACTTATCATTGTCCTTTTGGCATTAGTGTCCTTTTAGCATCAGTGTCCTTTTGGCACTTATCATTGTCCTTTTGGCATTAGTGTCCTTTTGGCATCAATGTCCTTTTGGCATCAGTGTCCTTTTAGCATCAGTGTCCTTTTGGCACTTATCATTGTCCTTTTGGCATCAGTGTCCTTTTAGCATCAGTGTCCTTTTGGCACTTATCATTGTCCTTTTGGCATTAGTGTCCTTTTGGCATGAGTGTCCTTTTGGCACTTATAGGTTACAAACATAACCCCAGTTATCATTGGCCTTTTGGCATTAGTGTCCTTTTGGCATCAGTGTCCTTTTGGCATCAATGTCCTTTTGGCATCAGTGTCCTTTTAGCATCAGTGTCCTTTTGGCACTTATCATTGTCCTTTTGGCATTAGTGTCCTTTTAGCATCAGTGTCCTTTTGGCACTTATCATTGTCCTTTTGGCATTAGTGTCCTTTTGGCATCAGTGTCCTTTTGGCATCAATGTCCTTTTGGCATCAGTGTCCTTTTAGCATCAGTGTCCTTTTGGCACTTATCATTGTCCTTTTGGCATTAGTGTCCTTTTGGCACTTATCATTGTCCTTTTGGCATTAGTGTCCTTTTAGCATCAGTGTCCTTTTGGCACTTATCATTGTCCTTTTGGCATTAGTGTCCTTTTAGCATCAGTGTCCTTTTGGCACTTATCATTGTCCTTTTGGCATTAGTGTCCTTTTAGCATCAGTGTCCTTTTGGCACTTATCATTGTCCTTTTGGCATTAGTGTCCTTTTAGCATCAGTGTCCTTTTGGCACTTATCATTGTCCTTTTGGCATTAGTGTCCTTTTAGCATCAGTGTCCTTTTAGCATCAGTGTCCTTTTGGCACTTATCATTGTCCTTTTGGCATCAGTGTCCTTTTGGCACTTATCATTGTCCTTTTGGCATTAGTGTCCTTTTAGCATCAGTGTCCTTTTGGCACTTATCATTGTCCTTTTGGCATTAGTGTCCTTTTAGCATCAGTGTCCTTTTGGCACTTATCATTGTCCTTTTGGCATTAGTGTCCTTTTGGCATCAGTGTCCTTTTGGCACTTATCATTGTCCTTTTGGCATTAGTGTCCTTTTGGCATCAGTGTCCTTTTGGCATCAATGTCCTTTTGGCATCAGTGTCCTTTTAGCATCAGTGTCCTTTTGGCACTTATCATTGTCATTTTGGCATTAGTGTCCTTTTGGCATGAGTGTCCTTTTGGCACTTATAGGTTACAAACATAACCCCAGTTATCATTGGCCTTTTGGCATTAGTGTCCTTTTGGCATCAGTGTCCTTTTGGCATCAATGTCCTTTTGGCATCAGTGTCCTTTTAGCATCAGTGTCCTTTTGGCACTTATCATTGTCCTTTTGGCATTAGTGTCCTTTTAGCATCAGTGTCCTTTTGGCACTTATCATTGTCCTTTTGGCATTAGTGTCCTTTTGGCATCAGTGTCCTTTTGGCATCAATGTCCTTTTGGCATCAGTGTCCTTTTAGCATCAGTGTCCTTTTGGCACTTATCATTGTCCTTTTGGCATTAGTGTCCTTTTAGCATCAGTGTCCTTTTGGCACTTATCATTGTCCTTTTGGCATTAGTGTCCTTTTGGCATCAGTGTCCTTTTGGCATCAATGTCCTTTTGGCATCAGTGTCCTTTTAGCATCAGTGTCCTTTTGGCACTTATCATTGTCCTTTTGGCATTAGTGTCCTTTTAGCATCAGTGTCCTTTTGGCACTTATCATTGTCCTTTTGGCATTAGTGTCCTTTTAGCATCAGTGTCCTTTTGGCACTTATCATTGTCCTTTTGGCATTAGTGTCCTTTTAGCATCAGTGTCCTTTTGGCACTTATCATTGTCCTTTTGGCATTAGTGTCCTTTTAGCATCAGTGTCCTTTTGGCACTTATCATTGTCCTTTTGGCATTAGTGTCCTTTTGGCATCAGTGTCCTTTTGGCATCAATGTCCTTTTGGCATCAGTGTCCTTTTAGCATCAGTGTCCTTTTGGCACTTATCATTGTCCTTTTGGCATTAGTGTCCTTTTAGCATCAGTGTCCTTTTGGCACTTATCATTGTCCTTTTGGCATTAGTGTCCTTTTAGCATCAGTGTCCTTTTGGCACTTATCATTGTCCTTTTGGCATTAGTGTCCTTTTAGCATCAGTGTCCTTTTGGCACTTATCATTGTCCTTTTGGCATTAGTGTCCTTTTAGCATCAGTGTCCTTTTGGCACTTATCATTGTCCTTTTGGCATTAGTGTCCTTTTAGCATCAGTGTCCTTTTGGCACTTATCATTGTCCTTTTGGCATTAGTGTCCTTTTGGCATCAGTGTCCTTTTGGCATCAATGTCCTTTTGGCATCAGTGTCCTTTTAGCATCAGTGTCCTTTTGGCACTTATCATTGTCCTTTTGGCATTAGTGTCCTTTTAGCATCAGTGTCCTTTTGGCACTTATCATTGTCCTTTTGGCATTAGTGTCCTTTTGGCATCAATGTCCTTTTGGCATCAGTGTCCTTTTAGCATCAGTGTCCTTTTGGCACTTATCATTGTCCTTTTGGCATCAGTGTCCTTTTAGCATCAGTGTCCTTTTGGCACTTATCATTGTCCTTTTGGCATTAGTGTCCTTTTGGCATGAGTGTCCTTTTGGCACTTATAGGTTACAAACATAACCCCAGTTATCATTGGCCTTTTGGCATTAGTGTCCTTTTGGCATCAGTGTCCTTTTGGCATCAATGTCCTTTTGGCATCAGTGTCCTTTTAGCATCAGTGTCCTTTTGGCACTTATCATTGTCCTTTTGGCATTAGTGTCCTTTTAGCATCAGTGTCCTTTTGGCACTTATCATTGTCCTTTTGGCATTAGTGTCCTTTTGGCATCAGTGTCCTTTTGGCATCAATGTCCTTTTGGCATCAGTGTCCTTTTAGCATCAGTGTCCTTTTGGCACTTATCATTGTCCTTTTGGCATTAGTGTCCTTTTGGCACTTATCATTGTCCTTTTGGCATTAGTGTCCTTTTAGCATCAGTGTCCTTTTGGCACTTATCATTGTCCTTTTGGCATTAGTGTCCTTTTAGCATCAGTGTCCTTTTGGCACTTATCATTGTCCTTTTGGCATTAGTGTCCTTTTAGCATCAGTGTCCTTTTGGCACTTATCATTGTCCTTTTGGCATTAGTGTCCTTTTAGCATCAGTGTCCTTTTGGCACTTATCATTGTCCTTTTGGCATTAGTGTCCTTTTAGCATCAGTGTCCTTTTAGCATCAGTGTCCTTTTGGCACTTATCATTGTCCTTTTGGCATCAGTGTCCTTTTGGCACTTATCATTGTCCTTTTGGCATTAGTGTCCTTTTAGCATCAGTGTCCTTTTGGCACTTATCATTGTCCTTTTGGCATTAGTGTCCTTTTAGCATCAGTGTCCTTTTGGCACTTATCATTGTCCTTTTGGCATTAGTGTCCTTTTGGCATCAGTGTCCTTTTGGCACTTATCATTGTCCTTTTGGCATTAGTGTCCTTTTGGCATCAGTGTCCTTTTGGCATCAATGTCCTTTTGGCATCAGTGTCCTTTTAGCATCAGTGTCCTTTTGGCACTTATCATTGTCCTTTTGGCATTAGTGTCCTTTTAGCATCAGTGTCCTTTTGGCACTTATCATTGTCCTTTTGGCATTAGTGTCCTTTTAGCATCAGTGTCCTTTTGGCACTTATCATTGTCCTTTTGGCATCAGTGTCCTTTTAGCATCAATGTCCTTTTGGCATCAGTGTCCTTTTAGCATCAGTGTCCTTTTGGCACTTATCATTGTCCTTTTGGCATTAGTGTCCTTTTGGCATCAGTGTCCTTTTGGCATCAATGTCCTTTTGGCATCAGTGTCCTTTTGGCATCAGTGTCCTTTTGGCACTTATCATTGTCCTTTTGGCATTAGTGTCCTTTTGGCATCAGTGTCCTTTTGGCATCAATGTCCTTTTGGCATCAGTGTCCTTTTAGCATCAGTGTCCTTTTGGCACTTATCATTGTCATTTTGGCATTAGTGTCCTTTTGGCATGAGTGTCCTTTTGGCACTTATAGGTTACAAACATAACCCCAGTTATCATTGGCCTTTTGGCATTAGTGTCCTTTTGGCATCAGTGTCCTTTTGGCATCAATGTCCTTTTGGCATCAGTGTCCTTTTAGCATCAGTGTCCTTTTGGCACTTATCATTGTCCTTTTGGCATTAGTGTCCTTTTAGCATCAGTGTCCTTTTGGCACTTATCATTGTCCTTTTGGCATTAGTGTCCTTTTGGCATCAGTGTCCTTTTGGCATCAATGTCCTTTTGGCATCAGTGTCCTTTTAGCATCAGTGTCCTTTTGGCACTTATCATTGTCCTTTTGGCATTAGTGTCCTTTTAGCATCAGTGTCCTTTTGGCACTTATCATTGTCCTTTTGGCATTAGTGTCCTTTTGGCATCAGTGTCCTTTTGGCATCAATGTCCTTTTGGCATCAGTGTCCTTTTAGCATCAGTGTCCTTTTGGCACTTATCATTGTCCTTTTGGCATTAGTGTCCTTTTAGCATCAGTGTCCTTTTGGCACTTATCATTGTCCTTTTGGCATTAGTGTCCTTTTAGCATCAGTGTCCTTTTGGCACTTATCATTGTCCTTTTGGCATTAGTGTCCTTTTAGCATCAGTGTCCTTTTGGCACTTATCATTGTCCTTTTGGCATTAGTGTCCTTTTAGCATCAGTGTCCTTTTGGCACTTATCATTGTCCTTTTGGCATTAGTGTCCTTTTGGCATCAGTGTCCTTTTGGCATCAATGTCCTTTTGGCATCAGTGTCCTTTTAGCATCAGTGTCCTTTTGGCACTTATCATTGTCCTTTTGGCATTAGTGTCCTTTTAGCATCAGTGTCCTTTTGGCACTTATCATTGTCCTTTTGGCATTAGTGTCCTTTTAGCATCAGTGTCCTTTTGGCACTTATCATTGTCCTTTTGGCATTAGTGTCCTTTTAGCATCAGTGTCCTTTTGGCACTTATCATTGTCCTTTTGGCATTAGTGTCCTTTTAGCATCAGTGTCCTTTTGGCACTTATCATTGTCCTTTTGGCATTAGTGTCCTTTTAGCATCAGTGTCCTTTTGGCACTTATCATTGTCCTTTTGGCATTAGTGTCCTTTTGGCATCAGTGTCCTTTTGGCATCAATGTCCTTTTGGCATCAGTGTCCTTTTAGCATCAGTGTCCTTTTGGCACTTATCATTGTCCTTTTGGCATTAGTGTCCTTTTAGCATCAGTGTCCTTTTGGCACTTATCATTGTCCTTTTGGCATTAGTGTCCTTTTGGCATCAATGTCCTTTTGGCATCAGTGTCCTTTTAGCATCAGTGTCCTTTTGGCACTTATCATTGTCCTTTTGGCATCAGTGTCCTTTTAGCATCAGTGTCCTTTTGGCACTTATCATTGTCCTTTTGGCATTAGTGTCCTTTTGGCATGAGTGTCCTTTTGGCACTTATAGGTTACAAACATAACCCCAGTTATCATTGGCCTTTTGGCATTAGTGTCCTTTTGGCATCAGTGTCCTTTTGGCATCAATGTCCTTTTGGCATCAGTGTCCTTTTAGCATCAGTGTCCTTTTGGCACTTATCATTGTCCTTTTGGCATTAGTGTCCTTTTAGCATCAGTGTCCTTTTGGCACTTATCATTGTCCTTTTGGCATTAGTGTCCTTTTGGCATCAGTGTCCTTTTGGCATCAATGTCCTTTTGGCATCAGTGTCCTTTTAGCATCAGTGTCCTTTTGGCACTTATCATTGTCCTTTTGGCATTAGTGTCCTTTTGGCACTTATCATTGTCCTTTTGGCATTAGTGTCCTTTTAGCATCAGTGTCCTTTTGGCACTTATCATTGTCCTTTTGGCATTAGTGTCCTTTTAGCATCAGTGTCCTTTTGGCACTTATCATTGTCCTTTTGGCATTAGTGTCCTTTTAGCATCAGTGTCCTTTTGGCACTTATCATTGTCCTTTTGGCATTAGTGTCCTTTTAGCATCAGTGTCCTTTTGGCACTTATCATTGTCCTTTTGGCATTAGTGTCCTTTTAGCATCAGTGTCCTTTTAGCATCAGTGTCCTTTTGGCACTTATCATTGTCCTTTTGGCATCAGTGTCCTTTTGGCACTTATCATTGTCCTTTTGGCATTAGTGTCCTTTTAGCATCAGTGTCCTTTTGGCACTTATCATTGTCCTTTTGGCATTAGTGTCCTTTTAGCATCAGTGTCCTTTTGGCACTTATCATTGTCCTTTTGGCATTAGTGTCCTTTTGGCATCAGTGTCCTTTTGGCACTTATCATTGTCCTTTTGGCATTAGTGTCCTTTTGGCATCAGTGTCCTTTTGGCATCAATGTCCTTTTGGCATCAGTGTCCTTTTAGCATCAGTGTCCTTTTGGCACTTATCATTGTCCTTTTGGCATTAGTGTCCTTTTAGCATCAGTGTCCTTTTGGCACTTATCATTGTCCTTTTGGCATTAGTGTCCTTTTAGCATCAGTGTCCTTTTGGCACTTATCATTGTCCTTTTGGCATCAGTGTCCTTTTAGCATCAATGTCCTTTTGGCATCAGTGTCCTTTTAGCATCAGTGTCCTTTTGGCACTTATCATTGTCCTTTTGGCATTAGTGTCCTTTTGGCATCAGTGTCCTTTTGGCATCAATGTCCTTTTGGCATCAGTGTCCTTTTAGCATCAGTGTCCTTTTGGCACTTATCATTGTCCTTTTGGCATTAGTGTCCTTTTAGCATCAGTGTCCTTTTGGCACTTATCATTGTCCTTTTGGCGTTAGTGTCCTTTTGGCATCAATGTCCTTTTGGCATCAGTGTCCTTTTAGCATCAGTGTCCTTTTGGCACTTATCATTGTCCTTTTGGCATCAGTGTCCTTTTAGCATCAGTGTCCTTTTGGCACTTATCATTGTCCTTTTGGCATTAGTGTCCTTTTGGCATGAGTGTCCTTTTGGCACTTATAGGTTACAAACATAACCCCAGTTATCATTGGCCTTTTGGCATTAGTGTCCTTTTGGCATCAGTGTCCTTTTGGCATCAATGTCCTTTTGGCATCAGTGTCCTTTTAGCATCAGTGTCCTTTTGGCACTTATCATTGTCCTTTTGGCATTAGTGTCCTTTTAGCATCAGTGTCCTTTTGGCACTTATCATTGTCCTTTTGGCATTAGTGTCCTTTTGGCATCAGTGTCCTTTTGGCATCAATGTCCTTTTGGCATCAGTGTCCTTTTGGCACTTATCATTGTCCTTTTGGCATTAGTGTCCTTTTGGCACTTATCATTGTCCTTTTGGCATTAGTGTCCTTTTAGCATCAGTGTCCTTTTGGCACTTATCATTGTCCTTTTGGCATTAGTGTCCTTTTAGCATCAGTGTCCTTTTGGCACTTATCATTGTCCTTTTGGCATTAGTGTCCTTTTAGCATCAGTGTCCTTTGGCACTTATCATTGTCCTTTTGGCATTAGTGTCCTTTTAGCATCAGTGTCCTTTTGGCACTTATCATTGTCCTTTTGGCATTAGTGTCCTTTTAGCATCAGTGTCCTTTTAGCATCAGTGTCCTTTTGGCACTTATCATTGTCCTTTTGGCATCAGTGTCCTTTTGGCACTTATCATTGTCCTTTTGGCATTAGTGTCCTTTTAGCATCAGTGTCCTTTTGGCACTTATCATTGTCCTTTTGGCATTAGTGTCCTTTTAGCATCAGTGTCCTTTTGGCACTTATCATTGTCCTTTTGGCATTAGTGTCCTTTTGGCATCAGTGTCCTTTTGGCACTTATCATTGTCCTTTTGGCATTAGTGTCCTTTTGGCATCAGTGTCCTTTTGGCATCAATGTCCTTTTGGCATCAGTGTCCTTTTAGCATCAGTGTCCTTTTGGCACTTATCATTGTCCTTTTGGCATTAGTGTCCTTTTAGCATCAGTGTCCTTTTGGCACTTATCATTGTCCTTTTGGCATTAGTGTCCTTTTAGCATCAGTGTCCTTTTGGCACTTATCATTGTCCTTTTGGCATCAGTGTCCTTTTAGCATCAATGTCCTTTTGGCATCAGTGTCCTTTTAGCATCAGTGTCCTTTTGGCACTTATCATTGTCCTTTTGGCATCAGTGTCCTTTTAGCATCAGTGTCCTTTTGGCACTTATCATTGTCCTTTTGGCATTAGTGTCCTTTTGGCACTTATCATTGTCCTTTTGGCATTAGTGTCCTTTTGGCATCAATGTCCTTTTGGCATCAGTGTCCTTTTAGCATCAGTGTCCTTTTGGCACTTATCATTGTCCTTTTGGCATTAGTGTCCTTTTAGCATCAGTGTCCTTTTGGCACTTATCATTGTCCTTTTGGCATTAGTGTCCTTTTAGCATCAGTGTCCTTTTGGCACTTATCATTGTCCTTTTGGCATTAGTGTCCTTTTGGCATCAGTGTCCTTTTGGCATCAATGTCCTTTTGGCATCAGTGTCCTTTTAGCATCAGTGTCCTTTTGGCACTTATCATTGTCCTTTTGGCATTAGTGTCCTTTTAGCATCAGTGTCCTTTTGGCACTTATCATTGTCCTTTTGGCATTAGTGTCCTTTTGGCATCAATGTCCTTTTGGCATCAGTGTCCTTTTAGCATCAGTGTCCTTTTGGCACTTATCATTGTCCTTTTGGCATCAGTGTCCTTTTAGCATCAGTGTCCTTTTGGCACTTATCATTGTCCTTTTGGCATTAGTGTCCTTTTGGCATGAGTGTCCTTTTGGCACTTATAGGTTACAAACATAACCCCAGTTATCATTGGCCTTTTGGCATTAGTGTCCTTTTGGCATCAGTGTCCTTTTGGCATCAATGTCCTTTTGGCATCAGTGTCCTTTTAGCATCAGTGTCCTTTTGGCACTTATCATTGTCCTTTTGGCATTAGTGTCCTTTTAGCATCAGTGTCCTTTTGGCACTTATCATTGTCCTTTTGGCATTAGTGTCCTTTTGGCATCAGTGTCCTTTTGGCACTTATCATTGTCCTTTTGGCATTAGTGTCCTTTTGGCATCAGTGTCCTTTTGGCATCAATGTCCTTTTGGCATCAGTGTCCTTTTAGCATCAGTGTCCTTTTGGCACTTATCATTGTCCTTTTGGCATTAGTGTCCTTTTAGCATCAGTGTCCTTTTGGCACTTATCATTGTCCTTTTGGCATTAGTGTCCTTTTAGCATCAGTGTCCTTTTGGCACTTATCATTGTCCTTTTGGCATCAGTGTCCTTTTAGCATCAATGTCCTTTTGGCATCAGTGTCCTTTTAGCATCAGTGTCCTTTTGGCACTTATCATTGTCCTTTTGGCATCAGTGTCCTTTTAGCATCAGTGTCCTTTTGGCACTTATCATTGTCCTTTTGGCATTAGTGTCCTTTTGGCACTTATCATTGTCCTTTTGGCATTAGTGTCCTTTTGGCATCAATGTCCTTTTGGCATCAGTGTCCTTTTAGCATCAGTGTCCTTTTGGCACTTATCATTGTCCTTTTGGCATTAGTGTCCTTTTAGCATCAGTGTCCTTTTGGCACTTATCATTGTCCTTTTGGCATTAGTGTCCTTTTAGCATCAGTGTCCTTTTGGCACTTATCATTGTCCTTTTGGCATTAGTGTCCTTTTGGCATCAGTGTCCTTTTGGCATCAATGTCCTTTTGGCATCAGTGTCCTTTTAGCATCAGTGTCCTTTTGGCACTTATCATTGTCCTTTTGGCATTAGTGTCCTTTTAGCATCAGTGTCCTTTTGGCACTTATCATTGTCCTTTTGGCATTAGTGTCCTTTTGGCATCAATGTCCTTTTGGCATCAGTGTCCTTTTAGCATCAGTGTCCTTTTGGCACTTATCATTGTCCTTTTGGCATCAGTGTCCTTTTAGCATCAGTGTCCTTTTGGCACTTATCATTGTCCTTTTGGCATTAGTGTCCTTTTGGCATGAGTGTCCTTTTGGCACTTATAGGTTACAAACATAACCCCAGTTATCATTGGCCTTTTGGCATTAGTGTCCTTTTGGCATCAGTGTCCTTTTGGCATCAATGTCCTTTTGGCATCAGTGTCCTTTTAGCATCAGTGTCCTTTTGGCACTTATCATTGTCCTTTTGGCATTAGTGTCCTTTTAGCATCAGTGTCCTTTTGGCACTTATCATTGTCCTTTTGGCATTAGTGTCCTTTTGGCATCAGTGTCCTTTTGGCATCAATGTCCTTTTGGCATCAGTGTCCTTTTAGCATCAGTGTCCTTTTGGCACTTATCATTGTCCTTTTGGCATTAGTGTCCTTTTGGCACTTATCATTGTCCTTTTGGCATTAGTGTCCTTTTAGCATCAGTGTCCTTTTGGCACTTATCATTGTCCTTTTGGCATTAGTGTCCTTTTAGCATCAGTGTCCTTTTGGCACTTATCATTGTCCTTTTGGCATTAGTGTCCTTTTAGCATCAGTGTCCTTTTGGCACTTATCATTGTCCTTTTGGCATTAGTGTCCTTTTAGCATCAGTGTCCTTTTGGCACTTATCATTGTCCTTTTGGCATTAGTGTCCTTTTAGCATCAGTGTCCTTTTAGCATCAGTGTCCTTTTGGCACTTATCATTGTCCTTTTGGCATCAGTGTCCTTTTGGCACTTATCATTGTCCTTTTGGCATTAGTGTCCTTTTAGCATCAGTGTCCTTTTGGCACTTATCATTGTCCTTTTGGAATTAGTGTCCTTTTAGCATCAGTGTCCTTTTGGCACTTATCATTGTCCTTTTGGCATTAGTGTCCTTTTGGCATCAGTGTCCTTTTGGCACTTATCATTGTCCTTTTGGCATTAGTGTCCTTTTGGCATCAGTGTCCTTTTGGCATCAATGTCCTTTTGGCATCAGTGTCCTTTTAGCATCAGTGTCCTTTTGGCACTTATCATTGTCCTTTTGGCATTAGTGTCCTTTTAGCATCAGTGTCCTTTTGGCACTTATCATTGTCCTTTTGGCATTAGTGTCCTTTTAGCATCAGTGTCCTTTTGGCACTTATCATTGTCCTTTTGGCATCAGTGTCCTTTTAGCATCAATGTCCTTTTGGCATCAGTGTCCTTTTAGCATCAGTGTCCTTTTGGCACTTATCATTGTCCTTTTGGCATCAGTGTCCTTTTAGCATCAGTGTCCTTTTGGCACTTATCATTGTCCTTTTGGCATTAGTGTCCTTTTGGCACTTATCATTGTCCTTTTGGCATTAGTGTCCTTTTGGCATCAATGTCCTTTTGGCATCAGTGTCCTTTTAGCATCAGTGTCCTTTTGGCACTTATCATTGTCCTTTTGGCATTAGTGTCCTTTTAGCATCAGTGTCCTTTTGGCACTTATCATTGTCCTTTTGGCATTAGTGTCCTTTTAGCATCAGTGTCCTTTTGGCACTTATCATTGTCCTTTTGGCATTAGTGTCCTTTTGGCATCAGTGTCCTTTTGGCATCAATGTCCTTTTGGCATCAGTGTCCTTTTAGCATCAGTGTCCTTTTGGCACTTATCATTGTCCTTTTGGCATTAGTGTCCTTTTAGCATCAGTGTCCTTTTGGCACTTATCATTGTCCTTTTGGCATTAGTGTCCTTTTGGCATCAGTGTCCTTTTGGCATCAATGTCCTTTTGGCATCAGTGTCCTTTTAGCATCAGTGTCCTTTTGGCACTTATCATTGTCCTTTTGGCATTAGTGTCCTTTTAGCATCAGTGTCCTTTTGGCACTTATCATTGTCCTTTTGGCATTAGTGTCCTTTTAGCATCAGTGTCCTTTTGGCATCAATGTCCTTTTGGCATCAGTGTCCTTTTAGCATCAGTGTCCTTTTGGCACTTATCATTGTCCTTTTGGCATTAGTGTCCTTTTGGCATCAGTGTCCTTTTGGCATCAATGTCCTTTTGGCATCAGTGTCCTTTTAGCATCAGTGTCCTTTTGGCACTTATCATTGTCCTTTTGGCATTAGTGTCCTTTTAGCATCAGTGTCCTTTTGGCACTTATCATTGTCCTTTTGGCATTAGTGTCCTTTTGGCATCAATGTCCTTTTGGCATCAGTGTCCTTTTAGCATCAGTGTCCTTTTAGCATCAGTGTCCTTTTGGCACTTATCATTGTCCTTTTGGCATCAGTGTCCTTTTAGCATCAGTGTCCTTTTGGCACTTATCATTGTCCTTTTGGCATTAGTGTCCTTTTGGCATCAGTGTCCTTTTGGCATCAATGTCCTTTTGGCATCAATGTCCTTTTGGCATCAGTGTCCTTTTAGCATCAGTGTCCTTTTGGCACTTATCATTGTCCTTTTGGCATTAGTGTCCTTTTAGCATCAGTGTCCTTTTGGCACTTATCATTGTCCTTTTGGCATTAGTGTCCTTTTAGCATCAGTGTCCTTTTGGCACTTATCATTGTCCTTTTGGCATTAGTGTCCTTTTAGCATCAGTGTCCTTTTGGCACTTATCATTGTCCTTTTGGCATTAGTGTCCTTTTGGCATCAGTGTCCTTTTGGCATCAATGTCCTTTTGGCATCAGTGTCCTTTTAGCATCAGTGTCCTTTTGGCACTTATCATTGTCCTTTTGGCATTAGTGTCCTTTTAGCATCAGTGTCCTTTTGGCACTTATCATTGTCCTTTTGGCATTAGTGTCCTTTTACCATCAGTGTCCTTTTGGCACTTATCATTGTCCTTTTGGCATTAGTGTCCTTTTGGCATGAGTGTCCTTTTGGCACTTATAGGTTACAAACATAACCCCAGTTATCATTGGCCTTTTGGCATTAGTGTCCTTTTGGCATCAGTGTCCTTTTGGCATCAATGTCCTTTTGGCATCAGTGTCCTTTTAGCATCAGTGTCCTTTTGGCACTTATCATTGTCCTTTTGGCATTAGTGTCCTTTTAGCATCAGTGTCCTTTTGGCACTTATCATTGTCCTTTTGGCATTAGTGTCCTTTTGGCATCAGTGTCCTTTTGGCATCAATGTCCTTTTGGCATCAGTGTCCTTTTAGCATCAGTGTCCTTTTGGCACTTATCATTGTCCTTTTGGCATTAGTGTCCTTTTAGCATCAGTGTCCTTTTGGCACTTATCATTGTCCTTTTGGCATTAGTGTCCTTTTGGCATCAGTGTCCTTTTGGCATCAATGTCCTTTTGGCATCAGTGTCCTTTTAGCATCAGTGTCCTTTTGGCACTTATCATTGTCCTTTTGGCATTAGTGTCCTTTTAGCATCAGTGTCCTTTTGGCACTTATCATTGTCCTTTTGGCATTAGTGTCCTTTTAGCATCAGTGTCCTTTTGGCACTTATCATTGTCCTTTTGGCATTAGTGTCCTTTTAGCATCAGTGTCCTTTTGGCACTTATCATTGTCCTTTTGGCATTAGTGTCCTTTTAGCATCAGTGTCCTTTTGGCACTTATCATTGTCCTTTTGGCATTAGTGTCCTTTTAGCATCAGTGTCCTTTTGGCACTTATCATTGTCCTTTTGGCATTAGTGTCCTTTTAGCATCAGTGTCCTTTTGTCACTTATCATTGTCCTTTTGGCATTAGTGTCCTTTTAGCATCAGTGTCCTTTTGGCACTTATCATTGTCCTTTTGGCATTAGTGTCCTTTTGGCATCAGTGTCCTTTTGGCACTTATCATTGTCCTTTTGGCATTAGTGTCCTTTTGGCATCAGTGTCCTTTTGGCATCAATGTCCTTTTGGCATCAGTGTCCTTTTAGCATCAGTGTCCTTTTGGCACTTATCATTGTCCTTTTGGCATTAGTGTCCTTTTAGCATCAGTGTCCTTTTGGCACTTATCATTGTCCTTTTGGCATTAGTGTCCTTTTAGCATCAGTGTCCTTTTGGCACTTATCATTGTCCTTTTGGCATTAGTGTCCTTTTAGCATCAGTGTCCTTTTGGCACTTATCATTGTCCTTTTGGCATTAGTGTCCTTTTAGCATCAGTGTCCTTTTGGCACTTATCATTGTCCTTTTGGCATTAGTGTCCTTTTGGCATCAATGTCCTTTTGGCATCAGTGTCCTTTTAGCATCAGTGTCCTTTTGGCACTTATCATTGTCCTTTTGGCATCAGTGTCCTTTTAGCATCAGTGTCCTTTTGGCACTTATCATTGTCCTTTTGGCATTAGTGTCCTTTTGGCATCAGTGTCCTTTTGGCATCAATGTCCTTTTGGCATCAATGTCCTTTTGGCATCAGTGTCCTTTTAGCATCAGTGTCCTTTTGGCACTTATCATTGTCCTTTTGGCATTAGTGTCCTTTTAGCATCAGTGTCCTTTTGGCACTTATCATTGTCCTTTTGGCATTAGTGTCCTTTTAGCATCAGTGTCCTTTTGGCACTTATCATTGTCCTTTTGGCATTAGTGTCCTTTTAGCATCAGTGTCCTTTTGGCACTTATCATTGTCCTTTTGGCATTAGTGTCCTTTTGGCATCAGTGTCCTTTTGGCATCAATGTCCTTTTGGCATCAGTGTCCTTTTAGCATCAGTGTCCTTTTGGCACTTATCATTGTCCTTTTGGCATTAGTGTCCTTTTAGCATCAGTGTCCTTTTGGCACTTATCATTGTCCTTTTGGCATTAGTGTCCTTTTACCATCAGTGTCCTTTTGGCACTTATCATTGTCCTTTTGGCATTAGTGTCCTTTTGGCATGAGTGTCCTTTTGGCACTTATAGGTTACAAACATAACCCCAGTTATCATTGGCCTTTTGGCATTAGTGTCCTTTTGGCATCAGTGTCCTTTTGGCATCAATGTCCTTTTGGCATCAGTGTCCTTTTAGCATCAGTGTCCTTTTGGCACTTATCATTGTCCTTTTGGCATTAGTGTCCTTTTAGCATCAGTGTCCTTTTGGCACTTATCATTGTCCTTTTGGCATTAGTGTCCTTTTGGCATCAGTGTCCTTTTGGCATCAATGTCCTTTTGGCATCAGTGTCCTTTTAGCATCAGTGTCCTTTTGGCACTTATCATTGTCCTTTTGGCATTAGTGTCCTTTTAGCATCAGTGTCCTTTTGGCACTTATCATTGTCCTTTTGGCATTAGTGTCCTTTTAGCATCAGTGTCCTTTTGGCACTTATCATTGTCCTTTTGGCATTAGTGTCCTTTTAGCATCAGTGTCCTTTTGGCACTTATCATTGTCCTTTTGGCATTAGTGTCCTTTTAGCATCAGTGTCCTTTTGGCACTTATCATTGTCCTTTTGGCATTAGTGTCCTTTTAGCATCAGTGTCCTTTTGGCACTTATCATTGTCCTTTTGGCATTAGTGTCCTTTTAGCATCAGTGTCCTTTTGGCACTTATCATTGTCCTTTTGGCATTAGTGTCCTTTTAGCATCAGTGTCCTTTTGTCACTTATCATTGTCCTTTTGGCATTAGTGTCCTTTTAGCATCAGTGTCCTTTTGGCACTTATCATTGTCCTTTTGGCATTAGTGTCCTTTTGGCATCAGTGTCCTTTTGGCACTTATCATTGTCCTTTTGGCATTAGTGTCCTTTTGGCATCAGTGTCCTTTTGGCATCAATGTCCTTTTGGCATTAGTGTCCTTTTAGCATCAGTGTCCTTTTGGCACTTATCATTGTCCTTTTGGCATTAGTGTCCTTTTAGCATCAGTGTCCTTTTGGCACTTATCATTGTCCTTTTGGCATTAGTGTCCTTTTAGCATCAGTGTCCTTTTGGCACTTATCATTGTCCTTTTGGCATTAGTGTCCTTTTAGCATCAGTGTCCTTTTGGCACTTATCATTGTCCTTTTGGCATTAGTGTCCTTTTAGCATCAGTGTCCTTTTGGCACTTATCATTGTCCTTTTGGCATTAGTGTCCTTTTAGCATCAGTGTCCTTTTGGCATCAATGTCCTTTTGGCATCAGTGTCCTTTTAGCATCAGTGTCCTTTTGGCACTTATCATTGTCCTTTTGGCATTAGTGTCCTTTTAGCATCAGTGTCCTTTTGGCACTTATCATTGTCCTTTTGGCATTAGTGTCCTTTTGGCATCAATGTCCTTTTGGCATCAGTGTCCTTTTAGCATCAGTGTCCTTTTGGCACTTATCATTGTCCTTTTGGCATCAGTGTCCTTTTAGCATCAGTGTCCTTTTGGCACTTATCATTGTCCTTTTGGCATTAGTGTCCTTTTGGCATGAGTGTCCTTTTGGCACTTATAGGTTACAAACATAACCCCAGTTATCATTGGCCTTTTGGCATTAGTGTCCTTTTGGCATCAGTGTCCTTTTGGCATCAATGTCCTTTTGGCATCAGTGTCCTTTTAGCATCAGTGTCCTTTTGGCACTTATCATTGTCCTTTTGGCATTAGTGTCCTTTTAGCATCAGTGTCCTTTTGGCTATTATCATTGTCCTTTTGGCATTAGTGTCCTTTTGGCATCAGTGTCCTTTTGGCATCAATGTCCTTTTGGCATCAGTGTCCTTTTAGCATCAGTGTCCTTTTGGCACTTATCATTGTCCTTTTGGCATTAGTGTCCTTTTAGCATCAGTGTCCTTTTGGCACTTATCATTGTCCTTTTGGCATTAGTGTCCTTTTGGCATCAGTGTCCTTTTGGCATCAATGTCCTTTTGGCATCAGTGTCCTTTTAGCATCAGTGTCCTTTTGGCACTTATCATTGTCCTTTTGGCATTAGTGTCCTTTTAGCATCAGTGTCCTTTTGGCACTTATCATTGTCCTTTTGGCATTAGTGTCCTTTTAGCATCAGTGTCCTTTTGGCACTTATCATTGTCCTTTTGGCATTAGTGTCCTTTTAGCATCAGTGTCCTTTTGGCACTTATCATTGTCCTTTTGGCATTAGTGTCCTTTTAGCATCAGTGTCCTTTTGGCACTTATCATTGTCCTTTTGGCATTAGTGTCCTTTTAGCATCAGTGTCCTTTTGGCACTTATCATTGTCCTTTTGGCATTAGTGTCCTTTTGGCATCAGTGTCCTTTTGGCACTTATCATTGTCCTTTTGGCATTAGTGTCCTTTTGGCATCAGTGTCCTTTTGGCATCAATGTCCTTTTGGCATCAGTGTCCTTTTAGCATCAGTGTCCTTTTGGCACTTATCATTGTCCTTTTGGCATTAGTGTCCTTTTAGCATCAGTGTCCTTTTGGCACTTATCATTGTCCTTTTGGCATTAGTGTCCTTTTAGCATCAGTCTCCTTTTGGCACTTATCATTGTCCTTTTGGCATTAGTGTCCTTTTAGCATCAGTGTCCTTTTGGCACTTATCATTGTCCTTTTGGCATTAGTGTCCTTTTAGCATCAGTGTCCTTTTGGCACTTATCATTGTCCTTTTGGCATTAGTGTCCTTTTAGCATCAGTGTCCTTTTGGCACTTATCATTGTCCTTTTGGCATTAGTGTCCTTTTGGCATCAGTGTCCTTTTGGCACTTATCATTGTCCTTTTGGCATTAGTGTCCTTTTGGCATCAGTGTCCTTTTGGCATCAATGTCCTTTTGGCATCAGTGTCCTTTTAGCATCAGTGTCCTTTTGGCACTTATCATTGTCCTTTTGGCATTAGTGTCCTTTTAGCATCAGTGTCCTTTTGGCACTTATCATTGTCCTTTTGGCATTAGTGTCCTTTTGGCATCAATGTCCTTTTGGCATCAGTGTCCTTTTAGCATCAGTGTCCTTTTGGCACTTATCATTGTCCTTTTGGCATCAGTGTCATTTTAGCATCAGTGTCCTTTTGGCACTTATCATTGTCCTTTTGGCATTAGTGTCCTTTTAGCATCAGTGTCCTTTTGGCACTTATCATTGTCCTTTTGGCATTAGTGTCCTTTTAGCATCAGTGTCCTTTTGGCACTTATCATTGTCCTTTTGGCATTAGTGTCCTTTTGGCATCAGTGTCCTTTTGGCATCAATGTCCTTTTGGCATCAGTGTCCTTTTAGCATCAGTGTCCTTTTGGCACTTATCATTGTCCTTTTGGCATTAGTGTCCTTTTAGCATCAGTGTCCTTTTGGCACTTATCATTGTCCTTTTGGCATTAGTGTCCTTTTGGCATCAATGTCCTTTTGGCATCAGTGTCCTTTTAGCATCAGTGTCCTTTTGGCACTTATCATTGTCCTTTTGGCATCAGTGTCATTTTAGCATCAGTGTCCTTTTGGCACTTATCATTGTCCTTTTGGCATTAGTGTCCTTTTGGCATGAGTGTCCTTTTGGCACTTATAGGTTACAAACATAACCCCAGTTATCATTGGCCTTTTGGCATTAGTGTCCTTTTGGCATCAGTGTCCTTTTGGCATCAATGTCCTTTTGGCATCAGTGTCCTTTTAGCATCAGTGTCCTTTTGGCACTTATCATTGTCCTTTTGGCATTAGTGTCCTTTTAGCATCAGTGTCCTTTTGGCACTTATCATTGTCCTTTTGGCATTAGTGTCCTTTTGGCATCAGTGTCCTTTTGGCATCAATGTCCTTTTGGGATCAGTGTCCTTTTAGCATCAGTGTCCTTTTGGCACTTATCATTGTCCTTTTGGCATTAGTGTCCTTTTAGCATCAGTGTCCTTTTGGCACTTATCATTGTCCTTTTGGCATTAGTGTCCTTTTGGCATCAGTGTCCTTTTGGCATCAATGTCCTTTTGGCATCAGTGTCCTTTTAGCATCAGTGTCCTTTTGGCACTTATCATTGTCCTTTTGGCATTAGTGTCCTTTTAGCATCAGTGTCCTTTTGGCACTTATCATTGTCCTTTTGGCATTAGTGTCCTTTTAGCATCAGTGTCCTTTTGGCACTTATCATTGTCCTTTTGGCATTAGTGTCCTTTTAGCATCAGTGTCCTTTTGGCACTTATCATTGTCCTTTTGGCATTAGTGTCCTTTTAGCATCAGTGTCCTTTTGGCACTTATCATTGTCCTTTTGGCATTAGTGTCCTTTTAGCATCAGTGTCCTTTTGGCACTTATCATTGTCCTTTTGGCATTAGTGTCCTTTTGGCATCAGTGTCCTTTTGGCACTTATCATTGTCCTTTTGGCATTAGTGTCCTTTTGGCATCAGTGTCCTTTTGGCATCAATGTCCTTTTGGCATCAGTGTCCTTTTAGCATCAGTGTCCTTTTGGCACTTATCATTGTCCTTTTGGCATTAGTGTCCTTTTAGCATCAGTGTCCTTTTGGCACTTATCATTGTCCTTTTGGCATTAGTGTCCTTTTGGCATCAATGTCCTTTTGGCATCAGTGTCCTTTTAGCATCAGTGTCCTTTTGGCACTTATCATTGTCCTTTTGGCATCAGTGTCATTTTAGCATCAGTGTCCTTTTGGCACTTATCATTGTCCTTTTGGCATTAGTGTCCTTTTAGCATCAGTGTCCTTTTGGCACTTATCATTGTCCTTTTGGCATTAGTGTCCTTTTAGCATCAGTGTCCTTTTGGCACTTATCATTGTCCTTTTGGCATTAGTGTCCTTTTGGCATCAGTGTCCTTTTGGCATCAATGTCCTTTTGGCATCAGTGTCCTTTTAGCATCAGTGTCCTTTTGGCACTTATCATTGTCCTTTTGGCATTAGTGTCCTTTTAGCATCAGTGTCCTTTTGGCACTTATCATTGTCCTTTTGGCATTAGTGTCCTTTTGGCATCAATGTCCTTTTGGCATCAGTGTCCTTTTAGCATCAGTGTCCTTTTGGCACTTATCATTGTCCTTTTGGCATCTGTGTCATTTTAGCATCAGTGTCCTTTTGGCACTTATCATTGTCCTTTTGGCATTAGTGTCCTTTTGGCATGAGTGTCCTTTTGGCACTTATAGGTTACAAACATAACCCCAGTTATCATTGGCCTTTTGGCATTAGTGTCCTTTTGGCATCAGTGTCCTTTTGGCATCAATGTCCTTTTGGCATCAGTGTCCTTTTAGCATCAGTGTCCTTTTGGCACTTATCATTGTCCTTTTGGCATTAGTGTCCTTTTAGCATCAGTGTCCTTTTGGCACTTATCATTGTCCTTTTGGCATTAGTGTCCTTTTGGCATCAGTGTCCTTTTGGCATCAATGTCCTTTTGGGATCAGTGTCCTTTTAGCATCAGTGTCCTTTTGGCACTTATCATTGTCCTTTTGGCATTAGTGTCCTTTTAGCATCAGTGTCCTTTTGGCACTTATCATTGTCCTTTTGGCATTAGTGTCCTTTTGGCATCAGTGTCCTTTTGGCATCAATGTCCTTTTGGCATCAGTGTCCTTTTAGCATCAGTGTCCTTTTGGCACTTATCATTGTCCTTTTGGCATTAGTGTCCTTTTAGCATCAGTGTCCTTTTGGCACTTATCATTGTCCTTTTGGCATTAGTGTCCTTTTAGCATCAGTGTCCTTTTGGCACTTATCATTGTCCTTTTGGCATTAGTGTCCTTTTAGCATCAGTGTCCTTTTGGCACTTATCATTGTCTTTTTGGCATTAGTGTCCTTTTAGCATCAGTGTCCTTTTGGCACTTATCATTGTCCTTTTGGCATTAGTGTCCTTTTAGCATCAGTGTCCTTTTGGCACTTATCATTGTCCTTTTGGCATTAGTGTCCTTTTGGCATCAGTGTCCTTTTGGCATCAATGTCCTTTTGGCATCAGTGTCCTTTTAGCATCAGTGTCCTTTTGGCACTTATCATTGTCCTTTTGGCATTAGTGTCCTTTTAGCATCAGTGTCCTTTTGGCACTTATCATTGTCCTTTTGGCATTAGTGTCCTTTTGGCATCAATGTCCTTTTGGCATCAGTGTCCTTTTAGCATCAGTGTCCTTTTGGCACTTATCATTGTCCTTTTGGCATCAGTGTCATTTTAGCATCAGTGTCCTTTTGGCACTTATCATTGTCCTTTTGGCATTAGTGTCCTTTTGGCATGAGTGTCCTTTTGGCACTTATAGGTTACAAACATAACCCCAGTTATCATTGGCCTTTTGGCATTAGTGTCCTTTTGGCATCAGTGTCCTTTTGGCATCAATGTCCTTTTGGCATCAGTGTCCTTTTAGCATCAGTGTCCTTTTGGCACTTATCATTGTCCTTTTGGCATTAGTGTCCTTTTAGCATCAGTGTCCTTTTGGCACTTATCATTGTCCTTTTGGCATTAGTGTCCTTTTGGCATCAGTGTCCTTTTGGCATCAATGTCCTTTTGGCGTCAGTGTCCTTTTAGCATCAGTGTCCTTTTGGCACTTATCATTGTCCTTTTGGCATTAGTGTCCTTTTAGCATCAGTGTCCTTTTGGCACTTATCATTGTCCTTTTGGCATTAGTGTCCTTTTGGCATCAGTGTCCTTTTGGCATCAATGTCCTTTTGGCATCAGTGTCCTTTTAGCATCAGTGTCCTTTTGGCACTTATCATTGTCCTTTTGGCATTAGTGTCCTTTTAGCATCAGTGTCCTTTTGGCACTTATCATTGTCCTTTTGGCATTAGTGTCCTTTTGGCATCAGTGTCCTTTTGGCATCAATGTCCTTTTGGCATCAGTGTCCTTTTAGCATCAGTGTCCTTTTGGCACTTATCATTGTCCTTTTGGCATTAGTGTCCTTTTAGCATCAGTGTCCTTTTGGCACTTATCATTGTCCTTTTGGCATTAGTGTCCTTTTAGCATCAGTGTCCTTTTGGCACTTATCATTGTCCTTTTGGCATTAGTGTCCTTTTAGCATCAGTGTCCTTTTGGCACTTATCATTGTCCTTTTGGCATTAGTGTCCTTTTAGCATCAGTGTCCTTTTGGCACTTATCATTGTCCTTTTGGCATTAGTGTCCTTTTAGCATCAGTGTCCTTTTGGCACTTATCATTGTCCTTTTGGCATTAGTGTCCTTTTGGCATCAGTGTCCTTTTGGCATCAATGTCCTTTTGGCATCAGTGTCCTTTTAGCATCAGTGTCCTTTTGGCACTTATCATTGTCCTTTTGGCATTAGTGTCCTTTTAGCATCAGTGTCCTTTTGGCACTTATCATTGTCCTTTTGGCATTAGTGTCCTTTTGGCATCAATGTCCTTTTGGCATCAGTGTCCTTTTAGCATCAGTGTCCTTTTGGCACTTATCATTGTCCTTTTGGCATCAGTGTCATTTTAGCATCAGTGTCCTTTTGGCACTTATCATTGTCCTTTTGGCATTAGTGTCCTTTTGGCATGAGTGTCCTTTTGGCACTTATAGGTTACAAACATAACCCCAGTTATCATTGGCCTTTTGGCATTAGTGTCCTTTTGGCATCAGTGTCCTTTTGGCATCAATGTCCTTTTGGCATCAGTGTCCTTTTAGCATCAGTGTCCTTTTGGCACTTATCATTGTCCTTTTGGCATTAGTGTCCTTTTAGCATCAGTGTCCTTTTGGCACTTATCATTGTCCTTTTGGCATTAGTGTCCTTTTGGCATCAGTGTCCTTTTGGCATCAATGTCCTTTTGGCATCAGTGTCCTTTTAGCATCAGTGTCCTTTTGGCACTTATCATTGTCCTTTTGGCATTAGTGTCCTTTTAGCATCAGTGTCCTTTTGGCACTTATCATTGTCCTTTTGGCATTAGTGTCCTTTTGGCATCAGTGTCCTTTTGGCATCAATGTCCTTTTGGCATCAGTGTCCTTTTAGCATCAGTGTCCTTTTGGCACTTATCATTGTCCTTTTGGCATTAGTGTCCTTTTAGCATCAGTGTCCTTTTGGCACTTATCATTGTCCTTTTGGCATTAGTGTCCTTTTAGCATCAGTGTCCTTTTGGCACTTATCATTGTCCTTTTGGCATTAGTGTCCTTTTAGCATCAGTGTCCTTTTGGCACTTATCATTGTCCTTTTGGCATTAGTGTCCTTTTAGCATCAGTGTCCTTTTGGCACTTATCATTGTCCTTTTGGCATTAGTGTCCTTTTAGCATCAGTGTCCTTTTGGCACTTATCATTGTCCTTTTGGCATTAGTGTCCTTTTGGCATCAGTGTCCTTTTGGCACTTATCATTGTCCTTTTGGCATTAGTGTCCTTTTGGCATCAGTGTCCTTTTGGCATCAATGTCCTTTTGGCATCAGTGTCCTTTTAGCATCAGTGTCCTTTTGGCACTTATCATTGTCCTTTTGGCATTAGTGTCCTTTTAGCATCAGTGTCCTTTTGGCACTTATCATTTTCCTTTTGGCATTAGTGTCCTTTTAGCATCAGTGTCCTTTTGGCACTTATCATTGTCCTTTTGGCATTAGTGTCCTTTTAGCATCAGTGTCCTTTTGGCACTTATCATTGTCCTTTTGGCATTAGTGTCCTTTTAGCATCAGTGTCCTTTTGGCACTTATCATTGTCCTTTTGGCATTAGTGTCCTTTTGGCATCAGTGTCCTTTTGGCATCAATGTCCTTTTGGCATCAGTGTCCTTTTAGCATCAGTGTCCTTTTGGCACTTATCATTGTCCTTTTGGCATTAGTGTCCTTTTAGCATCAGTGTCCTTTTGGCACTTATCATTGTCCTTTTGGCATTAGTGTCCTTTTACCATCAGTGTCCTTTTGGCACTTATCATTGTCCTTTTGGCATTAGTGTCCTTTTGGCATGAGTGTCCTTTTGGCACTTATAGGTTACAAACATAACCCCAGTTATCATTGGCCTTTTGGCATTAGTGTCCTTTTGGCATCAGTGTCCTTTTGGCATCAATGTCCTTTTGGCATCAGTGTCCTTTTAGCATCAGTGTCCTTTTGGCACTTATCATTGTCCTTTTGGCATTAGTGTCCTTTTAGCATCAGTGTCCTTTTGGCACTTATCATTGTCCTTTTGGCATTAGTGTCCTTTTGGCATCAGTGTCCTTTTGGCATCAATGTCCTTTTGGCATCAGTGTCCTTTTAGCATCAGTGTCCTTTTGGCACTTATCATTGTCCTTTTGGCATTAGTGTCCTTTTAGCATCAGTGTCCTTTTGGCACTTATCATTGTCCTTTTGGCATTAGTGTCCTTTTGGCATCAGTGTCCTTTTGGCATCAATGTCCTTTTGGCATCAGTGTCCTTTTAGCATCAGTGTCCTTTTGGCACTTATCATTGTCCTTTTGGCATTAGTGTCCTTTTAGCATCAGTGTCCTTTTGGCACTTATCATTGTCCTTTTGGCATTAGTGTCCTTTTAGCATCAGTGTCCTTTTGGCACTTATCATTGTCCTTTTGGCATTAGTGTCCTTTTAGCATCAGTGTCCTTTTGGCACTTATCATTGTCCTTTTGGCATTAGTGTCCTTTTAGCATCAGTGTCCTTTTGGCACTTATCATTGTCCTTTTGGCATCAGTGTCCTTTTAGCATCAGTGTCCTTTTGTTACTTATCATTGTCCTTTTGGCATTAGTGTCCTTTTGGCATGAGTGTCCTTTTGGCACTTATAGGTTACAAACATAACCCCAGTTATCATTGGCCTTTTGGCATTAGTGTCCTTTTGGCATCAGTGTCCTTTTGGCATCAATGTCCTTTTGGCATCAGTGTCCTTTTAGCATCAGTGTCCTTTTGGCACTTATCATTGTCCTTTTGGCATTAGTGTCCTTTTAGCATCAGTGTCCTTTTGGCACTTATCATTGTCCTTTTGGCATTAGTGTCCTTTTGGCATCAGTGTCCTTTTGGCATCAATGTCCTTTTGGCATCAGTGTCCTTTTAGCATCAGTGTCCTTTTGGCACTTATCATTGTCCTTTTGGCATTAGTGTCCTTTTAGCATCAGTGTCCTTTTGGCACTTATCATTGTCCTTTTGGCATTAGTGTCCTTTTAGCATCAGTGTCCTTTTGGCACTTATCATTGTCCTTTTGGCATTAGTGTCCTTTTAGCATCAGTGTCCTTTTGGCACTTATCATTGTCCTTTTGGCATTAGTGTCCTTTTAGCATCAGTGTCCTTTTGGCACTTATCATTGTCCTTTTGGCATTAGTGTCCTTTTAGCATCAGTGTCCTTTTGGCACTTATCATTGTCCTTTTGGCATTAGTGTCCTTTTGGCATCAGTGTCCTTTTGGCACTTATCATTGTCCTTTTGGCATTAGTGTCCTTTTGGCATCAGTGTCCTTTTGGCATCAATGTCCTTTTGGCATCAGTGTCCTTTTAGCATCAGTGTCCTTTTGGCACTTATCATTGTCCTTTTGGCATTAGTGTCCTTTTAGCATCAGTGTCCTTTTGGCACTTATCATTGTCCTTTTGGCATTAGTGTCCTTTTAGCATCAGTGTCCTTTTGGCACTTATCATTGTCCTTTTGGCATTAGTGTCCTTTTAGCATCAGTGTCCTTTTGGCACTTATCATTGTCCTTTTGGCATTAGTGTCCTTTTAGCATCAGTGTCCTTTTGGCACTTATCATTGTCCTTTTGGCATTAGTGTCCTTTTAGCATCAGTGTCCTTTTGGCACTTATCATTGTCCTTTTGGCATTAGTGTCCTTTTGGCATCAGTGTCCTTTTGGCATCAATGTCCTTTTGGCATCAGTGTCCTTTTAGCATCAGTGTCCTTTTGGCACTTATCATTGTCCTTTTGGCATTAGTGTCCTTTTAGCATCAGTGTCCTTTTGGCACTTATCATTGTCCTTTTGGCATTAGTGTCCTTTTAGCATCAGTGTCCTTTTGGCACTTATCATTGTCCTTTTGGCATTAGTGTCCTTTTAGCATCAGTGTCCTTTTGGCACTTATCATTGTCCTTTTGGCATTAGTGTCCTTTTAGCATCAGTGTCCTTTTGGCACTTATCATTGTCCTTTTGGCATTAGTGTCCTTTTAGCATCAGTGTCCTTTTGGCACTTATCATTGTCCTTTTGGCATTAGTGTCCTTTTGGCATCAGTGTCCTTTTGGCACTTATCATTGTCCTTTTGGCATTAGTGTCCTTTTGGCATCAGTGTCCTTTTGGCATCAATGTCCTTTTGGCATCAGTGTCCTTTTAGCATCAGTGTCCTTTTGGCACTTATCATTGTCCTTTTGGCATTAGTGTCCTTTTAGCATCAGTGTCCTTTTGGCACTTATCATTGTCCTTTTGGCATTAGTGTCCTTTTAGCATCAGTGTCCTTTTGGCACTTATCATTGTCCTTTTGGCATTAGTGTCCTTTTAGCATCAGTGTCCTTTTGGCACTTATCATTGTCCTTTTGGCATTAGTGTCCTTTTAGCATCAGTGTCCTTTTGGCACTTATCATTGTCCTTTTGGCATTAGTGTCCTTTTAGCATCAGTGTCCTTTTGGCACTTATCATTGTCCTTTTGGCATTAGTGTCCTTTTGGCATCAGTGTCCTTTTGGCATCAATGTCCTTTTGGCATCAGTGTCCTTTTAGCATCAGTGTCCTTTTGGCACTTATCATTGTCCTTTTGGCATTAGTGTCCTTTTAGCATCAGTGTCCTTTTGGCACTTATCATTGTCCTTTTGGCATTAGTGTCCTTTTGGCATCAGTGTCCTTTTGGCATCAATGTCCTTTTGGCATCAGTGTCCTTTTAGCATCAGTGTCCTTTTGGCACTTATCATTGTCCTTTTGGCATTAGTGTCCTTTTAGCATCAGTGTCCTTTTGGCACTTATCATTGTCCTTTTGGCATTAGTGTCCTTTTAGCATCAGTGTCCTTTTGGCACTTATCATTGTCCTTTTGGCATTAGTGTCCTTTTAGCATCAGTGTCCTTTTGGCACTTATCATTGTCCTTTTGGCATTAGTGTCCTTTTAGCATCAGTGTCCTTTTGGCACTTATCATTGTCCTTTTGGCATTAGTGTCCTTTTAGCATCAGTGTCCTTTTGGCACTTATCATTGTCCTTTTGGCATTAGTGTCCTTTTGGCATCAGTGTCCTTTTGGCACTTATCATTGTCCTTTTGGCATTAGTGTCCTTTTGGCATCAGTGTCCTTTTGGCATCAATGTCCTTTTGGCATCAGTGTCCTTTTAGCATCAGTGTCCTTTTGGCACTTATCATTGTCCTTTTGGCATTAGTGTCCTTTTAGCATCAGTGTCCTTTTGGCACTTATCATTGTCCTTTTGGCATTAGTGTCCTTTTAGCATCAGTGTCCTTTTGGCACTTATCATTGTCCTTTTGGCATTAGTGTCCTTTTAGCATCAGTGTCCTTTTGGCACTTATCATTGTCCTTTTGGCATTAGTGTCCTTTTAGCATCAGTGTCCTTTTGGCACTTATCATTGTCCTTTTGGCATTAGTGTCCTTTTAGCATCAGTGTCCTTTTGGCACTTATCATTGTCCTTTTGGCATTAGTGTCCTTTTGGCATCAGTGTCCTTTTGGCATCAATGTCCTTTTGGCATCAGTGTCCTTTTAGCATCAGTGTCCTTTTGGCACTTATCATTGTCCTTTTGGCATTAGTGTCCTTTTAGCATCAGTGTCCTTTTGGCACTTATCATTGTCCTTTTGGCATTAGTGTCCTTTTGGCATCAGTGTCCTTTTGGCATCAATGTCCTTTTGGCATCAGTGTCCTTTTAGCATCAGTGTCCTTTTGGCACTTATCATTGTCCTTTTGGCATTAGTGTCCTTTTAGCATCAGTGTCCTTTTGGCACTTATCATTGTCCTTTTGGCATTAGTGTCCTTTTAGCATCAGTGTCCTTTTGGCACTTATCATTGTCCTTTTGGCATTAGTGTCCTTTTAGCATCAGTGTCCTTTTGGCACTTATCATTGTCCTTTTGGCATTAGTGTCCTTTTAGCATCAGTGTCCTTTTGGCACTTATCATTGTCCTTTTGGCATTAGTGTCCTTTTAGCATCAGTGTCCTTTTGGCACTTATCATTGTCCTTTTGGCATTAGTGTCCTTTTAGCATCAGTGTCCTTTTGGCACTTATCATTGTCCTTTTGGCATTAGTGTCCTTTTGGCATCAGTGTCCTTTTGGCACTTATCATTGTCCTTTTGGCATTAGTGTCCTTTTGGCATCAGTGTCCTTTTGGCATCAATTCCCTTTTGGCATCAGTGTCCTTTTAGCATCAGTGTCCTTTTGGCACTTATCATTGTCCTTTTGGCATTAGTGTCCTTTTAGCATCAGTGTCCTTTTGGCACTTATCATTGTCCTTTTGGCATTAGTGTCCTTTTAGCATCAGTGTCCTTTTGGCACTTATCATTGTCCTTTTGGCATTAGTGTCCTTTTAGCATCAGTGTCCTTTTGGCACTTATCATTGTCCTTTTGGCATTAGTGTCCTTTTAGCATCAGTGTCCTTTTGGCACTTATCATTGTCCTTTTGGCATTAGTGTCCTTTTAGCATCAGTGTCCTTTTGGCACTTATCATTGTCCTTTTGGCATTAGTGTCCTTTTGGCATCAGTGTCCTTTTGGCATCAATGTCCTTTTGGCATCAGTGTCCTTTTAGCATCAGTGTCCTTTTGGCACTTATCATTGTCCTTTTGGCATTAGTGTCCTTTTAGCATCAGTGTCCTTTTGGCACTTATCATTGTCCTTTTGGCATTAGTGTCCTTTTAGCATCAGTGTCCTTTTGGCACTTATCATTGTCCTTTTGGCATTAGTGTCCTTTTAGCATCAGTGTCCTTTTGGCACTTATCATTGTCCTTTTGGCATTAGTGTCCTTTTAGCATCAGTGTCCTTTTGGCACTTATCATTGTCCTTTTGGCATTAGTGTCCTTTTAGCATCAGTGTCCTTTTGGCACTTATCATTGTCCTTTTGGCATTAGTGTCCTTTTGGCATCAGTGTCCTTTTGGCACTTATCATTGTCCTTTTGGCATTAGTGTCCTTTTGGCATCAGTGTCCTTTTGGCATCAATGTCCTTTTGGCATCAGTGTCCTTTTAGCATCAGTGTCCTTTTGGCACTTATCATTGTCCTTTTGGCATTAGTGTCCTTTTAGCATCAGTGTCCTTTTGGCACTTATCATTGTCCTTTTGGCATTAGTGTCCTTTTAGCATCAGTGTCCTTTTGGCACTTATCATTGTCCTTTTGGCATTAGTGTCCTTTTAGCATCAGTGTCCTTTTGGCACTTATCATTGTCCTTTTGGCATTAGTGTCCTTTTAGCATCAGTGTCCTTTTGGCACTTATCATTGTCCTTTTGGCATTAGTGTCCTTTTAGCATCAGTGTCCTTTTGGCACTTATCATTGTCCTTTTGGCATTAGTGTCCTTTTGGCATCAGTGTCCTTTTGGCATCAATGTCCTTTTGGCATCAGTGTCCTTTTAGCATCAGTGTCCTTTTGGCACTTATCATTGTCCTTTTGGCATTAGTGTCCTTTTAGCATCAGTGTCCTTTTGGCACTTATCATTGTCCTTTTGGCATTAGTGTCCTTTTAGCATCAGTGTCCTTTTGGCACTTATCATTGTCCTTTTGGCATTAGTGTCCTTTTAGCATCAGTGTCCTTTTGGCACTTATCATTGTCCTTTTGGCATTAGTGTCCTTTTAGCATCAGTGTCCTTTTGGCACTTATCATTGTCCTTTTGGCATTAGTGTCCTTTTAGCATCAGTGTCCTTTTGGCACTTATCATTGTCCTTTTGGCATTAGTGTCCTTTTGGCATCAGTGTCCTTTTGGCACTTATCATTGTCCTTTTGGCATTAGTGTCCTTTTGGCATCAGTGTCCTTTTGGCATCAATGTCCTTTTGGCATCAGTGTCCTTTTAGCATCAGTGTCCTTTTGGCACTTATCATTGTCCTTTTGGCATTAGTGTCCTTTTAGCATCAGTGTCCTTTTGGCACTTATCATTGTCCTTTTGGCATTAGTGTCCTTTTAGCATCAGTGTCCTTTTGGCACTTATCATTGTCCTTTTGGCATTAGTGTCCTTTTAGCATCAGTGTCCTTTTGGCACTTATCATTGTCCTTTTGGCATTAGTGTCCTTTTAGCATCAGTGTCCTTTTGGCACTTATCATTGTCCTTTTGGCATTAGTGTCCTTTTAGCATCAGTGTCCTTTTGGCACTTATCATTGTCCTTTTGGCATTAGTGTCCTTTTGGCATCAGTGTCCTTTTGGCATCAATGTCCTTTTGGCATCAGTGTCCTTTTAGCATCAGTGTCCTTTTGGCACTTATCATTGTCCTTTTGGCATTAGTGTCCTTTTAGCATCAGTGTCCTTTTGGCACTTATCATTGTCCTTTTGGCATTAGTGTCCTTTTAGCATCAGTGTCCTTTTGGCACTTATCATTGTCCTTTTGGCATCAGTGTCCTTTTAGCATCAGTGTCCTTTTGTTACTTATCATTGTCCTTTTGGCATTAGTGTCCTTTTGGCATGAGTGTCCTTTTGGCACTTATAGGTTTCAAACATAACCCCAGTTATCATTGGCCTTTTGGCATTAGTGTCCTTTTGGCATCAGTGTCCTTTTGGCATCAATGTCCTTTTGGCATCAGTGTCCTTTTAGCATCAGTGTCCTTTTGGCACTTATCATTGTCCTTTTGGCATTAGTGTCCTTTTAGCATCAGTGTCCTTTTGGCACTTATCATTGTCCTTTTGGCATTAGTGTCCTTTTGGCATCAGTGTCCTTTTGGCATCAATGTCCTTTTGGCATCAGTGTCCTTTTAGCATCAGTGTCCTTTTGGCACTTATCATTGTCCTTTTGGCATTAGTGTCCTTTTAGCATCAGTGTCCTTTTGGCACTTATCATTGTCCTTTTGGCATTAGTGTCCTTTTGGCATCAGTGTCCTTTTGGCATCAATGTCCTTTTGGCATCAGTGTCCTTTTAGCATCAGTGTCCTTTTGGCACTTATCATTGTCCTTTTGGCATTAGTGTCCTTTTAGCATCAGTGTCCTTTTGGCACTTATCATTGTCCTTTTGGCATTAGTGTCCTTTTAGCATCAGTGTCCTTTTGGCACTTATCATTGTCCTTTTGGCATTAGTGTCCTTTTAGCATCAGTGTCCTTTTGGCACTTATCATTGTCCTTTTGGCATTAGTGTCCTTTTAGCATCAGTGTCCTTTTGGCACTTATCATTGTCCTTTTGGCATTAGTGTCCTTTTAGCATCAGTGTCCTTTTGGCACTTATCATTGTCCTTTTGGCATTAGTGTCCTTTTGGCATCAGTGTCCTTTTGGCATCAATGTCCTTTTGGCATCAGTGTCCTTTTAGCATCAGTGTCCTTTTGGCACTTATCATTGTCCTTTTGGCATTAGTGTCCTTTTAGCATCAGTGTCCTTTTGGCACTTATCATTGTCCTTTTGGCATTAGTGTCCTTTTAGCATCAGTGTCCTTTTGGCACTTATCATTGTCCTTTTGGCATTAGTGTCCTTTTAGCATCAGTGTCCTTTTGGCACTTATCATTGTCCTTTTGGCATTAGTGTCCTTTTAGCATCAGTGTCCTTTTGGCACTTATCATTGTCCTTTTGGCATTAGTGTCCTTTTAGCATCAGTGTCCTTTTGGCACTTATCATTGTCCTTTTGGCATTAGTGTCCTTTTGGCATCAGTGTCCTTTTGGCACTTATCATTGTCCTTTTGGCATTAGTGTCCTTTTGGCATCAGTGTCCTTTTGGCATCAATGTCCTTTTGGCATCAGTGTCCTTTTAGCATCAGTGTCCTTTTGGCACTTATCATTGTCCTTTTGGCATTAGTGTCCTTTTAGCATCAGTGTCCTTTTGGCACTTATCATTGTCCTTTTGGCATTAGTGTCCTTTTAGCATCAGTGTCCTTTTGGCACTTATCATTGTCCTTTTGGCATTAGTGTCCTTTTAGCATCAGTGTCCTTTTGGCACTTATCATTGTCCTTTTGGCATTAGTGTCCTTTTAGCATCAGTGTCCTTTTGGCACTTATCATTGTCCTTTTGGCATTAGTGTCCTTTTAGCATCAGTGTCCTTTTGGCACTTATCATTGTCCTTTTGGCATTAGTGTCCTTTTGGCATCAGTGTCCTTTTGGCATCAATGTCCTTTTGGCATCAGTGTCCTTTTAGCATCAGTGTCCTTTTGGCACTTATCATTGTCCTTTTGGCATTAGTGTCCTTTTAGCATCAGTGTCCTTTTGGCACTTATCATTGTCCTTTTGGCATTAGTGTCCTTTTAGCATCAGTGTCCTTTTGGCACTTATCATTGTCCTTTTGGCATCAGTGTCCTTTTAGCATCAGTGTCCTTTTGTTACTTATCATTGTCCTTTTGGCATTAGTGTCCTTTTGGCATGAGTGTCCTTTTGGCACTTATAGGTTTCAAACATAACCCCAGTTATCATTGGCCTTTTGGCATTAGTGTCCTTTTGGCATCAGTGTCCTTTTGGCATCAATGTCCTTTTGGCATCAGTGTCCTTTTAGCATCAGTGTCCTTTTGGCACTTATCATTGTCCTTTTGGCATTAGTGTCCTTTTAGCATCAGTGTCCTTTTGGCACTTATCATTGTCCTTTTGGCATTAGTGTCCTTTTGGCATCAGTGTCCTTTTGGCATCAATGTCCTTTTGGCATCAGTGTCCTTTTAGCATCAGTGTCCTTTTGGCACTTATCATTGTCCTTTTGGCATTAGTGTCCTTTTAGCATCAGTGTCCTTTTGGCACTTATCATTGTCCTTTTGGCATTAGTGTCCTTTTGGCATCAGTGTCCTTTTGGCATCAATGTCCTTTTGGCATCAGTGTCCTTTTAGCATCAGTGTCCTTTTGGCACTTATCATTGTCCTTTTGGCATTAGTGTCCTTTTAGCATCAGTGTCCTTTTGGCACTTATCATTGTCCTTTTGGCATTAGTGTCCTTTTAGCATCAGTGTCCTTTTGGCACTTATCATTGTCCTTTTGGCATTAGTGTCCTTTTAGCATCAGTGTCCTTTTGGCACTTATCATTGTCCTTTTGGCATTAGTGTCCTTTTAGCATCAGTGTCCTTTTGGCACTTATCATTGTCCTTTTGGCATTAGTGTCCTTTTAGCATCAGTGTCCTTTTGGCACTTATCATTGTCCTTTTGGCATTAGTGTCCTTTTGGCATCAGTGTCCTTTTGGCACTTATCATTGTCCTTTTGGCATTAGTGTCCTTTTGGCATCAGTGTCCTTTTGGCATCAATGTCCTTTTGGCATCAGTGTCCTTTTAGCATCAGTGTCCTTTTGGCACTTATCATTGTCCTTTTGGCATTAGTGTCCTTTTAGCATCAGTGTCCTTTTGGCACTTATCATTGTCCTTTTGGCATTAGTGTCCTTTTGGCATCAGTGTCCTTTTGGCATCAATGTCCTTTTGGCATCAGTGTCCTTTTAGCATCAGTGTCCTTTTGGCACTTATCATTGTCCTTTTGGCATTAGTGTCCTTTTAGCATCAGTGTCCTTTTGGCACTTATCATTGTCCTTTTGGCATTAGTGTCCTTTTGGCATCAGTGTCCTTTTGGCATCAATGTCCTTTTGGCATCAGTGTCCTTTTAGCATCAGTGTCCTTTTGGCACTTATCATTGTCCTTTTGGCATTAGTGTCCTTTTAGCATCAGTGTCCTTTTGGCACTTATCATTGTCCTTTTGGCATTAGTGTCCTTTTAGCATCAGTGTCCTTTTGGCACTTATCATTGTCCTTTTGGCATTAGTGTCCTTTTAGCATCAGTGTCCTTTTGGCACTTATCATTGTCCTTTTGGCATTAGTGTCCTTTTAGCATCAGTGTCCTTTTGGCACTTATCATTGTCCTTTTGGCATTAGTGTCCTTTTAGCATCAGTGTCCTTTTGGCACTTATCATTGTCCTTTTGGCATTAGTGTCCTTTTGGCATCAGTGTCCTTTTGGCACTTATCATTGTCCTTTTGGCATTAGTGTCCTTTTGGCATCAGTGTCCTTTTGGCATCAATGTCCTTTTGGCATCAGTGTCCTTTTAGCATCAGTGTCCTTTTGGCACTTATCATTGTCCTTTTGGCATTAGTGTCCTTTTAGCATCAGTGTCCTTTTGGCACTTATCATTGTCCTTTTGGCATTAGTGTCCTTTTAGCATCAGTGTCCTTTTGGCACTTATCATTGTCCTTTTGGCATTAGTGTCCTTTTAGCATCAGTGTCCTTTTGGCACTTATCATTGTCCTTTTGGCATTAGTGTCCTTTTAGCATCAGTGTCCTTTTGGCACTTATCATTGTCCTTTTGGCATTAGTGTCCTTTTAGCATCAGTGTCCTTTTGGCACTTATCATTGTCCTTTTGGCATTAGTGTCCTTTTGGCATCAGTGTCCTTTTGGCATCAATGTCCTTTTGGCATCAGTGTCCTTTTAGCATCAGTGTCCTTTTGGCACTTATCATTGTCCTTTTGGCATTAGTGTCCTTTTAGCATCAGTGTCCTTTTGGCACTTATCATTGTCCTTTTGGCATTAGTGTCCTTTTGGCATCAGTGTCCTTTTGGCATCAATGTCCTTTTGGCATCAGTGTCCTTTTAGCATCAGTGTCCTTTTGGCACTTATCATTGTCCTTTTGGCATTAGTGTCCTTTTAGCATCAGTGTCCTTTTGGCACTTATCATTGTCCTTTTGGCATTAGTGTCCTTTTAGCATCAGTGTCCTTTTGGCACTTATCATTGTCCTTTTGGCATTAGTGTCCTTTTAGCATCAGTGTCCTTTTGGCACTTATCATTGTCCTTTTGGCATTAGTGTCCTTTTAGCATCAGTGTCCTTTTGGCACTTATCATTGTCCTTTTGGCATTAGTGTCCTTTTAGCATCAGTGTCCTTTTGGCACTTATCATTGTCCTTTTGGCATTAGTGTCCTTTTAGCATCAGTGTCCTTTTGGCACTTATCATTGTCCTTTTGGCATTAGTGTCCTTTTGCATCAGTGTCCTTTTGGCACTTATCATTGTCCTTTTGGCATTAGTGTCCTTTTGGCATCAGTGTCCTTTTGGCACTTCATTGTCCTTTTGGCATCAGTGTCCTTTTAGCATCAGTGTCCTTTTGGCACTTATCATTGTCCTTTTGGCATTAGTGTCCTTTTAGCATCAGTGTCCTTTTGGCACTTATCATTGTCCTTTTGGCATTAGTGTCCTTTTAGCATCAGTGTCCTTTTGGCACTTATCATTGTCCTTTTGGCATTAGTGTCCTTTTAGCATCAGTGTCCTTTTGGCACTTATCATTGTCCTTTTGGCATTAGTGTCCTTTTAGCATCAGTGTCCTTTTGGCACTTATCATTGTCCTTTTGGCATTAGTGTCCTTTTAGCATCAGTGTCCTTTTGGCACTTATCATTGTCCTTTTGGCATTAGTGTCCTTTTGGCATCAGTGTCCTTTTGGCATCAATGTCCTTTTGGCATCAGTGTCCTTTTAGCATCAGTGTCCTTTTGGCACTTATCATTGTCCTTTTGGCATTAGTGTCCTTTTAGCATCAGTGTCCTTTTGGCACTTATCATTGTCCTTTTGGCATTAGTGTCCTTTTAGCATCAGTGTCCTTTTGGCACTTATCATTGTCCTTTTGGCATTAGTGTCCTTTTAGCATCAGTGTCCTTTTGGCACTTATCATTGTCCTTTTGGCATTAGTGTCCTTTTAGCATCAGTGTCCTTTTGGCACTTATCATTGTCCTTTTGGCATTAGTGTCCTTTTAGCATCAGTGTCCTTTTGGCACTTATCATTGTCCTTTTGGCATTAGTGTCCTTTTGGCATCAGTGTCCTTTTGGCACTTATCATTGTCCTTTTGGCATTAGTGTCCTTTTGGCATCAGTGTCCTTTTGGCATCAATGTCCTTTTGGCATCAGTGTCCTTTTAGCATCAGTGTCCTTTTGGCACTTATCATTGTCCTTTTGGCATTAGTGTCCTTTTAGCATCAGTGTCCTTTTGGCACTTATCATTGTCCTTTTGGCATTAGTGTCCTTTTAGCATCAGTGTCCTTTTGGCACTTATCATTGTCCTTTTGGCATTAGTGTCCTTTTAGCATCAGTGTCCTTTTGGCACTTATCATTGTCCTTTTGGCATTAGTGTCCTTTTGGCATCAGTGTCCTTTTGGCATCAATGTCCTTTTGGCATCAGTGTCCTTTTAGCATCAGTGTCCTTTTGGCACTTATCATTGTCCTTTTGGCATTAGTGTCCTTTTAGCATCAGTGTCCTTTTGGCACTTATCATTGTCCTTTTGGCATTAGTGTCCTTTTAGCATCAGTGTCCTTTTGGCACTTATCATTGTCCTTTTGGCATCAGTGTCCTTTTAGCATCAGTGTCCTTTTGTTACTTATCATTGTCCTTTTGGCATTAGTGTCCTTTTGGCATGAGTGTCCTTTTGGCACTTATAGGTTTCAAACATAACCCCAGTTATCATTGGCCTTTTGGCATTAGTGTCCTTTTGGCATCAGTGTCCTTTTGGCATCAATGTCCTTTTGGCATCAGTGTCCTTTTAGCATCAGTGTCCTTTTGGCACTTATCATTGTCCTTTTGGCATTAGTGTCCTTTTAGCATCAGTGTCCTTTTGGCACTTATCATTGTCCTTTTGGCATTAGTGTCCTTTTGGCATCAGTGTCCTTTTGGCATCAATGTCCTTTTGGCATCAGTGTCCTTTTAGCATCAGTGTCCTTTTGGCACTTATCATTGTCCTTTTGGCATTAGTGTCCTTTTAGCATCAGTGTCCTTTTGGCACTTATCATTGTCCTTTTGGCATTAGTGTCCTTTTGGCATCAGTGTCCTTTTGGCATCAATGTCCTTTTGGCATCAGTGTCCTTTTAGCATCAGTGTCCTTTTGGCACTTATCATTGTCCTTTTGGCATTAGTGTCCTTTTAGCATCAGTGTCCTTTTGGCACTTATCATTGTCCTTTTGGCATTAGTGTCCTTTTAGCATCAGTGTCCTTTTGGCACTTATCATTGTCCTTTTGGCATTAGTGTCCTTTTAGCATCAGTGTCCTTTTGGCACTTATCATTGTCCTTTTGGCATTAGTGTCCTTTTAGCATCAGTGTCCTTTTGGCACTTATCATTGTCCTTTTGGCATTAGTGTCCTTTTAGCATCAGTGTCCTTTTGGCACTTATCATTGTCCTTTTGGCATTAGTGTCCTTTTGGCATCAGTGTCCTTTTGGCACTTATCATTGTCCTTTTGGCATTAGTGTCCTTTTGGCATCAGTGTCCTTTTGGCATCAATGTCCTTTTGGCATCAGTGTCCTTTTAGCATCAGTGTCCTTTTGGCACTTATCATTGTCCTTTTGGCATTAGTGTCCTTTTAGCATCAGTGTCCTTTTGGCACTTATCATTGTCCTTTTGGCATTAGTGTCCTTTTAGCATCAGTGTCCTTTTGGCACTTATCATTGTCCTTTTGGCATTAGTGTCCTTTTAGCATCAGTGTCCTTTTGGCACTTATCATTGTCCTTTGGCATTAGTGTCCTTTTAGCATCAGTGTCCTTTTGGCACTTATCATTGTCCTTTTGGCATTAGTGTCCTTTTGGCATCAGTGTCCTTTTGGCATCAATGTCCTTTTGGCATCAGTGTCCTTTTAGCATCAGTGTCCTTTTGGCACTTATCATTGTCCTTTTGGCATTAGTGTCCTTTTAGCATCAGTGTCCTTTTGGCACTTATCATTGTCCTTTTGGCATTAGTGTCCTTTTAGCATCAGTGTCCTTTTGGCACTTATCATTGTCCTTTTGGCATTAGTGTCCTTTTAGCATCAGTGTCCTTTTGGCACTTATCATTGTCCTTTTGGCATTAGTGTCCTTTTAGCATCAGTGTCCTTTTGGCACTTATCATTGTCCTTTTGGCATTAGTGTCCTTTTAGCATCAGTGTCCTTTTGGCACTTATCATTGTCCTTTTGGCATTAGTGTCCTTTTGGCATCAGTGTCCTTTTGGCACTTATCATTGTCCTTTTGGCATTAGTGTCCTTTTGGCATCAGTGTCCTTTTGGCATCAATGTCCTTTTGGCATCAGTGTCCTTTTAGCATCAGTGTCCTTTTGGCACTTATCATTGTCCTTTTGGCATTAGTGTCCTTTTAGCATCAGTGTCCTTTTGGCACTTATCATTGTCCTTTTGGCATTAGTGTCCTTTTAGCATCAGTGTCCTTTTGGCACTTATCATTGTCCTTTTGGCATTAGTGTCCTTTTAGCATCAGTGTCCTTTTGGCACTTATCATTGTCCTTTTGGCATTAGTGTCCTTTTAGCATCAGTGTCCTTTTGGCACTTATCATTGTCCTTTTGGCATTAGTGTCCTTTTAGCATCAGTGTCCTTTTGGCACTTATCATTGTCCTTTTGGCATTAGTGTCCTTTTGGCATCAGTGTCCTTTTGGCATCAATGTCCTTTTGGCATCAGTGTCCTTTTAGCATCAGTGTCCTTTTGGCACTTATCATTGTCCTTTTGGCATTAGTGTCCTTTTAGCATCAGTGTCCTTTTGGCACTTATCATTGTCCTTTTGGCATTAGTGTCCTTTTGGCATCAGTGTCCTTTTGGCATCAATGTCCTTTTGGCATCAGTGTCCTTTTAGCATCAGTGTCCTTTTGGCACTTATCATTGTCCTTTTGGCATTAGTGTCCTTTTAGCATCAGTGTCCTTTTGGCACTTATCATTGTCCTTTTGGCATTAGTGTCCTTTTAGCATCAGTGTCCTTTTGGCACTTATCATTGTCCTTTTGGCATTAGTGTCCTTTTAGCATCAGTGTCCTTTTGGCACTTATCATTGTCCTTTTGGCATTAGTGTCCTTTTAGCATCAGTGTCCTTTTGGCACTTATCATTGTCCTTTTGGCATTAGTGTCCTTTTAGCATCAGTGTCCTTTTGGCACTTATCATTGTCCTTTTGGCATTAGTGTCCTTTTGGCATCAGTGTCCTTTTGGCACTTATCATTGTCCTTTTGGCATTAGTGTCCTTTTGGCATCAGTGTCCTTTTGGCATCAATGTCCTTTTGGCATCAGTGTCCTTTTAGCATCAGTGTGCTTTTGGCACTTATCATTGTCCTTTTGGCATTAGTGTCCTTTTAGCATCAGTGTCCTTTTGGCACTTATCATTGTCCTTTTGGCATTAGTGTCCTTTTAGCATCAGTGTCCTTTTGGCACTTATCATTGTCCTTTTGGCATTAGTGTCCTTTTAGCATCAGTGTCCTTTTGGCACTTATCATTGTCCTTTTGGCATTAGTGTCCTTTTAGCATCAGTGTCCTTTTGGCACTTATCATTGTCCTTTTGGCATTAGTGTCCTTTTAGCATCAGTGTCCTTTTGGCACTTATCATTGTCCTTTTGGCATTAGTGTCCTTTTGGCATCAGTGTCCTTTTGGCATCAATGTCCTTTTGGCATCAGTGTCCTTTTAGCATCAGTGTCCTTTTGGCACTTATCATTGTCCTTTTGGCATTAGTGTCCTTTTAGCATCATTGTCCTTTTGGCACTTATCATTGTCCTTTTGGCATTAGTGTCCTTTTGGCATCAGTGTCCTTTTGGCATCAATGTCCTTTTGGCATCAGTGTCCTTTTAGCATCAGTGTCCTTTTGGCACTTATCATTGTCCTTTTGGCATTAGTGTCCTTTTAGCATCAGTGTCCTTTTGGCACTTATCATTGTCCTTTTGGCATTAGTGTCCTTTTAGCATCAGTGTCCTTTTGGCACTTATCATTGTCCTTTTGGCATTAGTGTCCTTTTAGCATCAGTGTCCTTTTGGCACTTATCATTGTCCTTTTGGCATTAGTGTCCTTTTAGCATCAGTGTCCTTTTGGCACTTATCATTGTCCTTTTGGCATTAGTGTCCTTTTAGCATCAGTGTCCTTTTGGCACTTATCATTGTCCTTTTGGCATTAGTGTCCTTTTGGCATCAGTGTCCTTTTGGCACTTATCATTGTCCTTTTGGCATTAGTGTCCTTTTGGCATCAGTGTCCTTTTGGCATCAATGTCCTTTTGGCATCAGTGTCCTTTTAGCATCAGTGTCCTTTTGGCACTTATCATTGTCCTTTTGGCATTAGTGTCCTTTTAGCATCAGTGTCCTTTTGGCACTTATCATTGTCCTTTTGGCATTAGTGTCCTTTTAGCATCAGTGTCCTTTTGGCACTTATCATTGTCCTTTTGGCATTAGTGTCCTTTTAGCATCAGTGTCCTTTTGGCACTTATCATTGTCCTTTTGGCATTAGTGTCCTTTTAGCATCAGTGTCCTTTTGGCACTTATCATTGTCCTTTTGGCATTAGTGTCCTTTTAGCATCAGTGTCCTTTTGGCACTTATCATTGTCCTTTTGGCATTAGTGTCCTTTTGGCATCAGTGTCCTTTTGGCATCAATGTCCTTTTGGCATCAGTGTCCTTTTAGCATCAGTGTCCTTTTGGCACTTATCATTGTCCTTTTGGCATTAGTGTCCTTTTAGCATCAGTGTCCTTTTGGCACTTATCATTGTCCTTTTGGCATTAGTGTCCTTTTAGCATCAGTGTCCTTTTGGCACTTATCATTGTCCTTTTGGCATTAGTGTCCTTTTAGCATCAGTGTCCTTTTGGCACTTATCATTGTCCTTTTGGCATTAGTGTCCTTTTAGCATCAGTGTCCTTTTGGCACTTATCATTGTCCTTTTGGCATTAGTGTCCTTTTAGCATCAGTGTCCTTTTGGCACTTATCATTGTCCTTTTGGCATTAGTGTCCTTTTGGCATCAGTGTCCTTTTGGCACTTATCATTGTCCTTTTGGCATTAGTGTCCTTTTGGCATCAGTGTCCTTTTGGCATCAATGTCCTTTTGGCATCAGTGTCCTTTTAGCATCAGTGTCCTTTTGGCACTTATCATTGTCCTTTTGGCATTAGTGTCCTTTTAGCATCAGTGTCCTTTTGGCACTTATCATTGTCCTTTTGGCATTAGTGTCCTTTTAGCATCAGTGTCCTTTTGGCACTTATCATTGTCCTTTTGGCATTAGTGTCCTTTTAGCATCAGTGTCCTTTTGGCACTTATCATTGTCCTTTTGGCATTAGTGTCCTTTTGGCATCAGTGTCCTTTTGGCATCAATGTCCTTTTGGCATCAGTGTCCTTTTAGCATCAGTGTCCTTTTGGCACTTATCATTGTCCTTTTGGCATTAGTGTCCTTTTAGCATCAGTGTCCTTTTGGCACTTATCATTGTCCTTTTGGCATTAGTGTCCTTTTGGCATCAATGTCCTTTTGGCATCAGTGTCCTTTTAGCATCAGTGTCCTTTTGGCACTTATCATTGTCCTTTTGGCATCAGTGTCCTTTTAGCATCAGTGTCCTTTTGGCACTTATCATTGTCCTTTTGGCATTAGTGTCCTTTTGGCATGAGTGTCCTTTTGGCACTTATAGGTTACAAACATAACCCCAGTTATCATTGGCCTTTTGGCATTAGTGTCCTTTTGGCATCAGTGTCCTTTTGGCATCAATGTCCTTTTGGCATCAGTGTCCTTTTAGCATCAGTGTCCTTTTGGCACTTATCATTGTCCTTTTGGCATTAGTGTCCTTTTAGCATCAGTGTCCTTTTGGCACTTATCATTGTCCTTTTGGCATTAGTGTCCTTTTGGCATCAGTGTCCTTTTGGCATCAATGTCCTTTTGGCATCAGTGTCCTTTTGGCACTTATCATTGTCCTTTTGGCATTAGTGTCCTTTTGGCACTTATCATTGTCCTTTTGGCATTAGTGTCCTTTTAGCATCAGTGTCCTTTTGGCACTTATCATTGTCCTTTTGGCATTAGTGTCCTTTTAGCATCAGTGTCCTTTTGGCACTTATCATTGTCCTTTTGGCATTAGTGTCCTTTTAGCATCAGTGTCCTTTTGGCACTTATCATTGTCCTTTTGGCATTAGTGTCCTTTTAGCATCAGTGTCCTTTTGGCACTTATCATTGTCCTTTTGGCATTAGTGTCCTTTTAGCATCAGTGTCCTTTTAGCATCAGTGTCCTTTTGGCACTTATCATTGTCCTTTTGGCATCAGTGTCCTTTTGGCACTTATCATTGTCCTTTTGGCATTAGTGTCCTTTTAGCATCAGTGTCCTTTTGGCACTTATCATTGTCCTTTTGGCATTAGTGTCCTTTTAGCATCAGTGTCCTTTTGGCACTTATCATTGTCCTTTTGGCATTAGTGTCCTTTTGGCATCAGTGTCCTTTTGGCACTTATCATTGTCCTTTTGGCATTAGTGTCCTTTTGGCATCAGTGTCCTTTTGGCATCAATGTCCTTTTGGCATCAGTGTCCTTTTAGCATCAGTGTCCTTTTGGCACTTATCATTGTCCTTTTGGCATTAGTGTCCTTTTAGCATCAGTGTCCTTTTGGCACTTATCATTGTCCTTTTGGCATTAGTGTCCTTTTAGCATCAGTGTCCTTTTGGCATCAATGTCCTTTTGGCATCAGTGTCCTTTTAGCATCAGTGTCCTTTTGGCACTTATCATTGTCCTTTTGGCATCAGTGTCCTTTTAGCATCAGTGTCCTTTTGGCACTTATCATTGTCCTTTTGGCATTAGTGTCCTTTTAGCATCAGTGTCCTTTTGGCACTTATCATTGTCCTTTTGGCATTAGTGTCCTTTTAGCATCAGTGTCCTTTTGGCACTTATCATTGTCCTTTTGGCATTAGTGTCCTTTTGGCATCAGTGTCCTTTTGGCATCAATGTCCTTTTGGCATCAGTGTCCTTTTAGCATCAGTGTCCTTTTGGCACTTATCATTGTCCTTTTGGCATCAGTGTCCTTTTAGCATCAGTGTCCTTTTGGCACTTATCATTGTCCTTTTGGCATTAGTGTCCTTTTAGCATCAGTGTCCTTTTGGCACTTATCATTGTCCTTTTGGCATTAGTGTCCTTTTAGCATCAGTGTCCTTTTGGCACTTATCATTGTCCTTTTGGCATTAGTGTCCTTTTGGCATCAGTGTCCTTTTGGCATCAATGTCCTTTTGGCATCAGTGTCCTTTTAGCATCAGTGTCCTTTTGGCACTTATCATTGTCCTTTTGGCATTAGTGTCCTTTTAGCATCAGTGTCCTTTTGGCACTTATCATTGTCCTTTTGGCATTAGTGTCCTTTTAGCATCAGTGTCCTTTTGGCATCAATGTCCTTTTGGCATCAGTGTCCTTTTAGCATCAGTGTCCTTTTGGCACTTATCATTGTCCTTTTGGCATTAGTGTCCTTTTGGCATCAGTGTCCTTTTGGCATCAATGTCCTTTTGGCATCAGTGTCCTTTTAGCATCAGTGTCCTTTTGGCACTTATCATTGTCCTTTTGGCATTAGTGTCCTTTTAGCATCAGTGTCCTTTTGGCACTTATCATTGTCCTTTTGGCATTAGTGTCCTTTTGGCATCAATGTCCTTTTGGCATCAGTGTCCTTTTAGCATCAGTGTCCTTTTGGCACTTATCATTGTCCTTTTGGCATCAGTGTCCTTTTAGCATCAGTGTCCTTTTGGCACTTATCATTGTCCTTTTGGCATTAGTGTCCTTTTGGCATCAGTGTCCTTTTGGCATCAATGTCCTTTTGGCATCAATGTCCTTTTGGCATCAGTGTCCTTTTAGCATCAGTGTCCTTTTGGCACTTATCATTGTCCTTTTGGCATTAGTGTCCTTTTAGCATCAGTGTCCTTTTGGCACTTATCATTGTCCTTTTGGCATTAGTGTCCTTTTAGCATCAGTGTCCTTTTGGCACTTATCATTGTCCTTTTGGCATTAGTGTCCTTTTAGCATCAGTGTCCTTTTGGCACTTATCATTGTCCTTTTGGCATTAGTGTCCTTTTAGCATCAGTGTCCTTTTGGCACTTATCATTGTCCTTTTGGCATTAGTGTCCTTTTACCATCAGTGTCCTTTTGGCACTTATCATTGTCCTTTTGGCATTAGTGTCCTTTTGGCATGAGTGTCCTTTTGGCACTTATAGGTTACAAACATAACCCCAGTTATCATTGGCCTTTTGGCATTAGTGTCCTTTTGGCATCAGTGTCCTTTTGGCATCAATGTCCTTTTGGCATCAGTGTCCTTTTAGCATCAGTGTCCTTTTGGCACTTATCATTGTCCTTTTGGCATTAGTGTCCTTTTAGCATCAGTGTCCTTTTGGCACTTATCATTGTCCTTTTGGCATTAGTGTCCTTTTGGCATCAGTGTCCTTTTGGCATCAATGTCCTTTTGGCATCAGTGTCCTTTTAGCATCAGTGTCCTTTTGGCACTTATCATTGTCCTTTTGGCATTAGTGTCCTTTTAGCATCAGTGTCCTTTTGGCACTTATCATTGTCCTTTTGGCATTAGTGTCCTTTTGGCATCAGTGTCCTTTTGGCATCAATGTCCTTTTGGCATCAGTGTCCTTTTAGCATCAGTGTCCTTTTGGCACTTATCATTGTCCTTTTGGCATTAGTGTCCTTTTAGCATCAGTGTCCTTTTGGCACTTATCATTGTCCTTTTGGCATTAGTGTCCTTTTAGCATCAGTGTCCTTTTGGCACTTATCATTGTCCTTTTGGCATTAGTGTCCTTTTAGCATCAGTGTCCTTTTGGCACTTATCATTGTCCTTTTGGCATTAGTGTCCTTTTAGCATCAGTGTCCTTTTGGCACTTATCATTGTCCTTTTGGCATTAGTGTCCTTTTAGCATCAGTGTCCTTTTGGCACTTATCATTGTCCTTTTGGCATTAGTGTCCTTTTAGCATCAGTGTCCTTTTGTCACTTATCATTGTCCTTTTGGCATTAGTGTCCTTTTAGCATCAGTGTCCTTTTGGCACTTATCATTGTCCTTTTGGCATTAGTGTCCTTTTGGCATCAGTGTCCTTTTGGCACTTATCATTGTCCTTTTGGCATTAGTGTCCTTTTGGCATCAGTGTCCTTTTGGCATCAATGTCCTTTTGGCATCAGTGTCCTTTTAGCATCAGTGTCCTTTTGGCACTTATCATTGTCCTTTTGGCATTAGTGTCCTTTTAGCATCAGTGTCCTTTTGGCACTTATCATTGTCCTTTTGGCATTAGTGTCCTTTTAGCATCAGTGTCCTTTTGGCACTTATCATTGTCCTTTTGGCATTAGTGTCCTTTTAGCATCAGTGTCCTTTTGGCACTTATCATTGTCCTTTTGGCATTAGTGTCCTTTTAGCATCAGTGTCCTTTTGGCACTTATCATTGTCCTTTTGGCATTAGTGTCCTTTTGGCATCAATGTCCTTTTGGCATCAGTGTCCTTTTAGCATCAGTGTCCTTTTGGCACTTATCATTGTCCTTTTGGCATCAGTGTCCTTTTAGCATCAGTGTCCTTTTGGCACTTATCATTGTCCTTTTGGCATTAGTGTCCTTTTGGCATCAGTATCCTTTTGGCATCAATGTCCTTTTGGCATCAATGTCCTTTTGGCATCAGTGTCCTTTTAGCATCAGTGTCCTTTTGGCACTTATCATTGTCCTTTTGGCATTAGTGTCCTTTTAGCATCAGTGTCCTTTTGGCACTTATCATTGTCCTTTTGGCATTAGTGTCCTTTTAGCATCAGTGTCCTTTTGGCACTTATCATTGTCCTTTTGGCATTAGTGTCCTTTTAGCATCAGTGTCCTTTTGGCACTTATCATTGTCCTTTTGGCATTAGTGTCCTTTTGGCATCAGTGTCCTTTTGGCATCAATGTCCTTTTGGCATCAGTGTCCTTTTAGCATCAGTGTCCTTTTGGCACTTATCATTGTCCTTTTGGCATTAGTGTCCTTTTAGCATCAGTGTCCTTTTGGCACTTATCATTGTCCTTTTGGCATTAGTGTCCTTTTACCATCAGTGTCCTTTTGGCACTTATCATTGTCCTTTTGGCATTAGTGTCCTTTTGGCATGAGTGTCCTTTTGGCACTTATAGGTTACAAACATAACCCCAGTTATCATTGGCCTTTTGGCATTAGTGTCCTTTTGGCATCAGTGTCCTTTTGGCATCAATGTCCTTTTGGCATCAGTGTCCTTTTAGCATCAGTGTCCTTTTAGCATCAGTGTCCTTTTGGCATTAGTGTCCTTTTAGCATCAGTGTCCTTTTGGCACTTATCATTGTCCTTTTGGCATTAGTGTCCTTTTGGCATCAGTGTCCTTTTGGCATCAATGTCCTTTTGGCATCAGTGTCCTTTTAGCATCAGTGTCCTTTTGGCACTTATCATTGTCCTTTTGGCATTAGTGTCCTTTTAGCATCAGTGTCCTTTTGGCACTTATCATTGTCCTTTTGGCATTAGTGTCCTTTTAGCATCAGTGTCCTTTTGGCACTTATCATTGTCCTTTTGGCATTAGTGTCCTTTTAGCATCAGTGTCCTTTTGGCACTTATCATTGTCCTTTTGGCATTAGTGTCCTTTTAGCATCAGTGTCCTTTTGGCACTTATCATTGTCCTTTTGGCATTAGTGTCCTTTTAGCATCAGTGTCCTTTTGGCACTTATCATTGTCCTTTTGGCATTAGTGTCCTTTTGGCATCAGTGTCCTTTTGGCACTTATCATTGTCCTTTTGGCATTAGTGTCCTTTTGGCATCAGTGTCCTTTTGGCATCAATGTCCTTTTGGCATCAGTGTCCTTTTAGCATCAGTGTCCTTTTGGCACTTATCATTGTCCTTTTGGCATTAGTGTCCTTTTAGCATCAGTGTCCTTTTGGCACTTATCATTGTCCTTTTGGCATTAGTGTCCTTTTAGCATCAGTGTCCTTTTGGCACTTATCATTGTCCTTTTGGCATTAGTGTCCTTTTAGCATCAGTGTCCTTTTGGCACTTATCATTGTCCTTTTGGCATTACTGTCCTTTTAGCATCAGTGTCCTTTTGGCACTTATCATTGTCCTTTTGGCATTAGTGTCCTTTTAGCATCAGTGTCCTTTTGGCACTTATCATTGTCCTTTTGGCATTAGTGTCCTTTTGGCATCAGTGTCCTTTTGGCATCAATGTCCTTTTGGCATCAGTGTCCTTTTAGCATCAGTGTCCTTTTGGCACTTATCATTGTCCTTTTGGCATTAGTGTCCTTTTAGCATCAGTGTCCTTTTGGCACTTATCATTGTCCTTTTGGCATTAGTGTCCTTTTGGCATCAATGTCCTTTTGGCATCAGTGTCCTTTTAGCATCAGTGTCCTTTTGGCACTTATCATTGTCTCCTTTTGGCATCAGTGTCCTTTTAGCATCAGTGTCCTTTTGGCACTTATCATTGTCCTTTTGGCATTAGTGTCCTTTTGGCATGAGTGTCCTTTTGGCACTTATAGGTTACAAACATAACCCCAGTTATCATTGGCCTTTTGGCATTAGTGTCCTTTTGGCATCAGTGTCCTTTTGGCATCAATGTCCTTTTGGCATCAGTGTCCTTTTAGCATCAGTGTCCTTTTGGCACTTATCATTGTCCTTTTGGCATTAGTGTCCTTTTAGCATCAGTGTCCTTTTGGCACTTATCATTGTCCTTTTGGCATTAGTGTCCTTTTGGCATCAGTGTCCTTTTGGCATCAATGTCCTTTTGGCATCAGTGTCCTTTTAGCATCAGTGTCCTTTTGGCACTTATCATTGTCCTTTTGGCATTAGTGTCCTTTTGGCACTTATCATTGTCCTTTTGGCATTAGTGTCCTTTTAGCATCAGTGTCCTTTTGGCACTTATCATTGTCCTTTTGGCATTAGTGTCCTTTTAGCATCAGTGTCCTTTTGGCACTTATCATTGTCCTTTTGGCATTAGTGTCCTTTTAGCATCAGTGTCCTTTTGGCACTTATCATTGTCCTTTTGGCATTAGTGTCCTTTTAGCATCAGTGTCCTTTTAGCACTTATCATTGTCCTTTTGGCATTAGTGTCCTTTTAGCATCAGTGTCCTTTTAGCATCAGTGTCCTTTTGGCACTTATCATTGTCCTTTTGGCATCAGTGTCCTTTTGGCACTTATCATTGTCCTTTTGGCATTAGTGTCCTTTTAGCATCAGTGTCCTTTTGGCACTTATCATTGTCCTTTTGGCATTAGTGTCCTTTTAGCATCAGTGTCCTTTTGGCACTTATCATTGTCCTTTTGGCATTAGTGTCCTTTTGGCATCAGTGTCCTTTTGGCACTTATCATTGTCCTTTTGGCATTAGTGTCCTTTTGGCATCAGTGTCCTTTTGGCATCAATGTCCTTTTGGCATCAGTGTCCTTTTAGCATCAGTGTCCTTTTGGCACTTATCATTGTCCTTTTGGCATTAGTGTCCTTTTAGCATCAGTGTCCTTTTGGCACTTATCATTGTCCTTTTGGCATTAGTGTCCTTTTAGCATCAGTGTCCTTTTGGCACTTATCATTGTCCTTTTGGCATCAGTGTCCTTTTAGCATCAGTGTCCTTTTGGCACTTATCATTGTCCTTTTGGCATTAGTGTCCTTTTAGCATCAGTGTCCTTTTGGCACTTATCATTGTCCTTTTGGCATTAGTGTCCTTTTAGCATCAGTGTCCTTTTGGCACTTATCATTGTCCTTTTGGCATTAGTGTCCTTTTGGCATCAGTGTCCTTTTGGCATCAATGTCCTTTTGGCATCAGTGTCCTTTTAGCATCAGTGTCCTTTTGGCACTTATCATTGTCCTTTTGGCATCAGTGTCCTTTTAGCATCAGTGTCCTTTTGGCACTTATCATTGTCCTTTTGGCATTAGTGTCCTTTTAGCATCAGTGTCCTTTTGGCACTTATCATTGTCCTTTTGGCATTAGTGTCCTTTTAGCATCAGTGTCCTTTTGGCACTTATCATTGTCCTTTTGGCATTAGTGTCCTTTTGGCATCAGTGTCCTTTTGGCATCAATGTCCTTTTGGCATCAGTGTCCTTTTAGCATCAGTGTCCTTTTGGCACTTATCATTGTCCTTTTGGCATTAGTGTCCTTTTAGCATCAGTGTCCTTTTGGCACTTATCATTGTCCTTTTGGCATTAGTGTCCTTTTAGCATCAGTGTCCTTTTGGCATCAATGTCCTTTTGGCATCAGTGTCCTTTTAGCATCAGTGTCCTTTTGGCACTTATCATTGTCCTTTTGGCATTAGTGTCCTTTTGGCATCAGTGTCCTTTTGGCATCAATGTCCTTTTGGCATCAGTGTCCTTTTAGCATCAGTGTCCTTTTGGCACTTATCATTGTCCTTTTGGCATTAGTGTCCTTTTAGCATCAGTGTCCTTTTGGCACTTATCATTGTCCTTTTGGCATTAGTGTCCTTTTGGCATCAATGTCCTTTTGGCATCAGTGTCCTTTTAGCATCAGTGTCCTTTTGGCACTTATCATTGTCCTTTTGGCATCAGTGTCCTTTTAGCATCAGTGTCCTTTTGGCACTTATCATTGTCCTTTTGGCATTAGTGTCCTTTTGGCATCAGTGTCCTTTTGGCATCAATGTCCTTTTGGCATCAATGTCCTTTTGGCATCAGTGTCCTTTTAGCATCAGTGTCCTTTTGGCACTTATCATTGTCCTTTTGGCATTAGTGTCCTTTTAGCATCAGTGTCCTTTTGGCACTTATCATTGTCCTTTTGGCATTAGTGTCCTTTTAGCATCAGTGTCCTTTTGGCACTTATCATTGTCCTTTTGGCATTAGTGTCCTTTTAGCATCAGTGTCCTTTTGGCACTTATCATTGTCCTTTTGGCATTAGTGTCCTTTTGGCATCAGTGTCCTTTTGGCATCAATGTCCTTTTGGCATCAGTGTCCTTTTAGCATCAGTGTCCTTTTGACACTTATCATTGTCCTTTTGGCATTAGTGTCCTTTTAGCATCAGTGTCCTTTTGGCACTTATCATTGTCCTTTTGGCATTAGTGTCCTTTTACCATCAGTGTCCTTTTGGCACTTATCATTGTCCTTTTGGCATTAGTGTCCTTTTGGCATGAGTGTCCTTTTGGCACTTATAGGTTACAAACATAACCCCAGTTATCATTGGCCTTTTGGCATTAGTGTCCTTTTGGCATCAGTGTCCTTTTGGCATCAATGTCCTTTTGGCATCAGTGTCCTTTTAGCATCAGTGTCCTTTTGGCACTTATCATTGTCCTTTTGGCATTAGTGTCCTTTTAGCATCAGTGTCCTTTTGGCACTTATCATTGTCCTTTTGGCATTAGTGTCCTTTTGGCATCAGTGTCCTTTTGGCATCAATGTCCTTTTGGCATCAGTGTCCTTTTAGCATCAGTGTCCTTTTGGCACTTATCATTGTCCTTTTGGCATTAGTGTCCTTTTAGCATCAGTGTCCTTTTGGCACTTATCATTGTCCTTTTGGCATTAGTGTCCTTTTGGCATCAGTGTCCTTTTGGCATCAATGTCCTTTTGGCATCAGTGTCCTTTTAGCATCAGTGTCCTTTTGGCACTTATCATTGTCCTTTTGGCATTAGTGTCCTTTTAGCATCAGTGTCCTTTTGGCACTTATCATTGTCCTTTTGGCATTAGTGTCCTTTTAGCATCAGTGTCCTTTTGGCACTTATCATTGTCCTTTTGGCATTAGTGTCCTTTTAGCATCAGTGTCCTTTTGGCACTTATCATTGTCCTTTTGGCATTAGTGTCCTTTTAGCATCAGTGTCCTTTTGGCACTTATCATTGTCCTTTTGGCATTAGTGTCCTTTTAGCATCAGTGTCCTTTTGGCACTTATCATTGTCCTTTTGGCATTAGTGTCCTTTTAGCATCAGTGTCCTTTTGTCACTTATCATTGTCCTTTTGGCATTAGTGTCCTTTTAGCATCAGTGTCCTTTTGGCACTTATCATTGTCCTTTTGGCATTAGTGTCCTTTTGGCATCAGTGTCCTTTTGGCACTTATCATTGTCCTTTTGGCATTAGTGTCCTTTTGGCATCAGTGTCCTTTTGGCATCAATGTCCTTTTGGCATCAGTGTCCTTTTAGCATCAGTGTCCTTTTGGCACTTATCATTGTCCTTTTGGCATTAGTGTCCTTTTAGCATCAGTGTCCTTTTGGCACTTATCATTGTCCTTTTGGCATTAGTGTCCTTTTAGCATCAGTGTCCTTTTGGCACTTATCATTGTCCTTTTGGCATTAGTGTCCTTTTAGCATCAGTGTCCTTTTGGCACTTATCATTGTCCTTTTGGCATTAGTGTCCTTTTAGCATCAGTGTCCTTTTGGCACTTATCATTGTCCTTTTGGCATTAGTGTCCTTTTGGCATCAGTGTCCTTTTGGCATCAATGTCCTTTTGGCATCAGTGTCCTTTTAGCATCAGTGTCCTTTTGGCACTTATCATTGTCCTTTTGGCATTAGTGTCCTTTTGGCATCAGTGTCCTTTTGGCATCAATGTCCTTTTGGCATCAGTGTCCTTTTAGCATCAGTGTCCTTTTGGCACTTATCATTGTCCTTTTGGCATTAGTGTCCTTTTAGCATCAGTGTCCTTTTGGCACTTATCATTGTCCTTTTGGCATTAGTGTCCTTTTGGCATCAATGTCCTTTTGGCATCAGTGTCCTTTTAGCATCAGTGTCCTTTTGGCACTTATCATTGTCCTTTTGGCATCAGTGTCCTTTTAGCATCAGTGTCCTTTTGGCACTTATCATTGTCCTTTTGGCATTAGTGTCCTTTTGGCATCAGTGTCCTTTTGGCATCAATGTCCTTTTGGCATCAATGTCCTTTTGGCATCAGTGTCCTTTTAGCATCAGTGTCCTTTTGGCACTTATCATTGTCCTTTTGGCATTAGTGTCCTTTTAGCATCAGTGTCCTTTTGGCACTTATCATTGTCCTTTTGGCATTAGTGTCCTTTTAGCATCAGTGTCCTTTTGGCACTTATCATTGTCCTTTTGGCATTAGTGTCCTTTTAGCATCAGTGTCCTTTTGGCACTTATCATTGTCCTTTTGGCATTAGTGTCCTTTTGGCATCAGTGTCCTTTTGGCATCAATGTCCTTTTGGCATCAGTGTCCTTTTAGCATCAGTGTCCTTTTGGCACTTATCATTGTCCTTTTGGCATTAGTGTCCTTTTAGCATCAGTGTCCTTTTGGCACTTATCATTGTCCTTTTGGCATTAGTGTCCTTTTACCATCAGTGTCCTTTTGGCACTTATCATTGTCCTTTTGGCATTAGTGTCCTTTTGGCATGAGTGTCCTTTTGGCACTTATAGGTTACAAACATAACCCCAGTTATCATTGGCCTTTTGGCATTAGTGTCCTTTTGGCATCAGTGTCCTTTTGGCATCAATGTCCTTTTGGCATCAGTGTCCTTTTAGCATCAGTGTCCTTTTGGCACTTATCATTGTCCTTTTGGCATTAGTGTCCTTTTAGCATCAGTGTCCTTTTGGCACTTATCATTGTCCTTTTGGCATTAGTGTCCTTTTGGCATCAGTGTCCTTTTGGCATCAATGTCCTTTTGGCATCAGTGTCCTTTTAGCATCAGTGTCCTTTTGGCACTTATCATTGTCCTTTTGGCATTAGTGTCCTTTTAGCATCAGTGTCCTTTTGGCACTTATCATTGTCCTTTTGGCATTAGTGTCCTTTTGGCATCAGTGTCCTTTTGGCATCAATGTCCTTTTGGCATCAGTGTCCTTTTAGCATCAGTGTCCTTTTGGCACTTATCATTGTCCTTTTGGCATTAGTGTCCTTTTAGCATCAGTGTCCTTTTGGCACTTATCATTGTCCTTTTGGCATTAGTGTCCTTTTAGCATCAGTGTCCTTTTGGCACTTATCATTGTCCTTTTGGCATTAGTGTCCTTTTAGCATCAGTGTCCTTTTGGCACTTATCATTGTCCTTTTGGCATTAGTGTCCTTTTAGCATCAGTGTCCTTTTGGCACTTATCATTGTCCTTTTGGCATTAGTGTCCTTTTAGCATCAGTGTCCTTTTGGCACTTATCATTGTCCTTTTGGCATTAGTGTCCTTTTAGCATCAGTGTCCTTTTGTCACTTATCATTGTCCTTTTGGCATTAGTGTCCTTTTAGCATCAGTGTCCTTTTGGCACTTATCATTGTCCTTTTGGCATTAGTGTCCTTTTGGCATCAGTGTCCTTTTGGCACTTATCATTGTCCTTTTGGCATTAGTGTCCTTTTGGCATCAGTGTCCTTTTGGCATCAATGTCCTTTTGGCATCAGTGTCCTTTTAGCATCAGTGTCCTTTTGGCACTTATCATTGTCCTTTTGGCATTAGTGTCCTTTTAGCATCAGTGTCCTTTTGGCACTTATCATTGTCCTTTTGGCATTAGTGTCCTTTTAGCATCAGTGTCCTTTTGGCACTTATCATTGTCCTTTTGGCATTAGTGTCCTTTTAGCATCAGTGTCCTTTTGGCACTTATCATTGTCCTTTTGGCATTAGTGTCCTTTTAGCATCAGTGTCCTTTTGGCACTTATCATTGTCCTTTTGGCATTAGTGTCCTTTTGGCATCAATGTCCTTTTGGCATCAGTGTCCTTTTAGCATCAGTGTCCTTTTGGCACTTATCATTGTCCTTTTGGCATCAGTGTCCTTTTAGCATCAGTGTCCTTTTGGCACTTATCATTGTCCTTTTGGCATTAGTGTCCTTTTGGCATCAGTGTCCTTTTGGCATCAATGTCCTTTTGGCATCAATGTCCTTTTGGCATCAGTGTCCTTTTAGCATCAGTGTCCTTTTGGCACTTATCATTGTCCTTTTGGCATTAGTGTCCTTTTAGCATCAGTGTCCTTTTGGCACTTATCATTGTCCTTTTGGCATTAGTGTCCTTTTAGCATCAGTGTCCTTTTGGCACTTATCATTGTCCTTTTGGCATTAGTGTCCTTTTAGCATCAGTGTCCTTTTGGCACTTATCATTGTCCTTTTGGCATTAGTGTCCTTTTGGCATCAGTGTCCTTTTGGCATCAATGTCCTTTTGGCATCAGTGTCCTTTTAGCATCAGTGTCCTTTTGGCACTTATCATTGTCCTTTTGGCATTAGTGTCCTTTTAGCATCAGTGTCCTTTTGGCACTTATCATTGTCCTTTTGGCATTAGTGTCCTTTTACCATCAGTGTCCTTTTGGCACTTATCATTGTCCTTTTGGCATTAGTGTCCTTTTGGCATGAGTGTCCTTTTGGCACTTATAGGTTACAAACATAACCCCAGTTATCATTGGCCTTTTGGCATTAGTGTCCTTTTGGCATCAGTGTCCTTTTGGCATCAATGTCCTTTTGGCATCAGTGTCCTTTTAGCATCAGTGTCCTTTTGGCACTTATCATTGTCCTTTTGGCATTAGTGTCCTTTTAGCATCAGTGTCCTTTTGGCACTTATCATTGTCCTTTTGGCATTAGTGTCCTTTTGGCATCAGTGTCCTTTTGGCATCAATGTCCTTTTGGCATCAGTGTCCTTTTAGCATCAGTGTCCTTTTGGCACTTATCATTGTCCTTTTGGCATTAGTGTCCTTTTAGCATCAGTGTCCTTTTGGCACTTATCATTGTCCTTTTGGCATTAGTGTCCTTTTGGCATCACTGTCCTTTTGGCATCAATGTCCTTTTGGCATCAGTGTCCTTTTAGCATCAGTGTCCTTTTGGCACTTATCATTGTCCTTTTGGCATTAGTGTCCTTTTAGCATCAGTGTCCTTTTGGCACTTATCATTGTCCTTTTGGCATTAGTGTCCTTTTAGCATCAGTGTCCTTTTGGCACTTATCATTGTCCTTTTGGCATTAGTGTCCTTTTAGCATCAGTGTCCTTTTGGCACTTATCATTGTCCTTTTGGCATTAGTGTCCTTTTAGCATCAGTGTCCTTTTGGCACTTATCATTGTCCTTTTGGCATTAGTGTCCTTTTAGCATCAGTGTCCTTTTGTCACTTATCATTGTCCTTTTGGCATTAGTGTCCTTTTAGCATCAGTGTCCTTTTGTCACTTATCATTGTCCTTTTGGCATTAGTGTCCTTTTGGCATCAGTGTCCTTTTGGCACTTATCATTGTCCTTTTGGCATTAGTGTCCTTTTGGCATCAGTGTCCTTTTGGCATCAATGTCCTTTTGGCATCAGTGTCCTTTTAGCATCAGTGTCCTTTTGGCACTTATCATTGTCCTTTTGGCATTAGTGTCCTTTTAGCATCAGTGTCCTTTTGGCACTTATCATTGTCCTTTTGGCATTAGTGTCCTTTTAGCATCAGTGTCCTTTTGGCACTTATCATTGTCCTTTTGGCATTAGTGTCCTTTTAGCATCAGTGTCCTTTTGGCACTTATCATTGTCCTTTTGGCATTAGTGTCCTTTTAGCATCAGTGTCCTTTTGGCACTTATCATTGTCCTTTTGGCATTAGTGTCCTTTTAGCATCAGTGTCCTTTTGGCACTTATCATTGTCCTTTTGGCATTAGTGTCCTTTTAGCATCAGTGTCCTTTTGGCATCAATGTCCTTTTGGCATCAGTGTCCTTTTAGCATCAGTGTCCTTTTGGCACTTATCATTGTCCTTTTGGCATTAGTGTCCTTTTAGCATCAGTGTCCTTTTGGCACTTATCATTGTCCTTTTGGCATTAGTGTCCTTTTGGCATCAATGTCCTTTTGGCATCAGTGTCCTTTTAGCATCAGTGTCCTTTTGGCACTTATCATTGTCCTTTTGGCATCAGTGTCCTTTTAGCATCAGTGTCCTTTTGGCACTTATCATTGTCCTTTTGGCATTAGTGTCCTTTTGGCATGAGTGTCCTTTTGGCACTTATAGGTTACAAACATAACCCCAGTTATCATTGGCCTTTTGGCATTAGTGTCCTTTTGGCATCAGTGTCCTTTTGGCATCAATGTCCTTTTGGCATCAGTGTCCTTTTAGCATCAGTGTCCTTTTGGCACTTATCATTGTCCTTTTGGCATTAGTGTCCTTTTAGCATCAGTGTCCTTTTGGCACTTATCATTGTCCTTTTGGCATTAGTGTCCTTTTGGCATCAGTGTCCTTTTGGCATCAATGTCCTTTTGGCATCAGTGTCCTTTTAGCATCAGTGTCCTTTTGGCACTTATCATTGTCCTTTTGGCATTAGTGTCCTTTTAGCATCAGTGTCCTTTTAGCATCAGTGTCCTTTTGGCATTAGTGTCCTTTTGGCATCAGTGTCCTTTTGGCATCAATGTCCTTTTGGCATCAGTGTCCTTTTAGCATCAGTGTCCTTTTGGCACTTATCATTGTCCTTTTGGCATTAGTGTCCTTTTAGCATCAGTGTCCTTTTGGCACTTATCATTGTCCTTTTGGCATTAGTGTCCTTTTAGCATCAGTGTCCTTTTGGCACTTATCATTGTCCTTTTGGCATTAGTGTCCTTTTAGCATCAGTGTCCTTTTGGCACTTATCATTGTCCTTTTGGCATTAGTGTCCTTTTAGCATCAGTGTCCTTTTGGCACTTATCATTGTCCTTTTGGCATTAGTGTCCTTTTAGCATCAGTGTCCTTTTGGCACTTATCATTGTCCTTTTGGCATTAATGTCCTTTTGGCATCAGTGTCCTTTTGGCACTTATCATTGTCCTTTTGGCATTAGTGTCCTTTTGGCATCAGTGTCCTTTTGGCATCAATGTCCTTTTGGCATCAGTGTCCTTTTAGCATCAGTGTCCTTTTGGCACTTATCATTGTCCTTTTGGCATTAGTGTCCTTTTAGCATCAGTGTCCTTTTGGCACTTATCATTGTCCTTTTGGCATTAGTGTCCTTTTAGCATCAGTGTCCTTTTGGCACTTATCATTGTCCTTTTGGCATTAGTGTCCTTTTGGCATCAGTGTCCTTTTGGCACTTATCATTGTCCTTTTGGCATTAGTGTCCTTTTGGCATCAGTGTCCTTTTGGCATCAATGTCCTTTTGGCATCAGTGTCCTTTTAGCATCAGTGTCCTTTTGGCACTTATCATTGTCCTTTTGGCATTAGTGTCCTTTTAGCATCAGTGTCCTTTTGGCACTTATCATTGTCCTTTTGGCATTAGTGTCCTTTTGGCATCAATGTCCTTTTGGCATCAGTGTCCTTTTAGCATCAGTGTCCTTTTGGCACTTATCATTGTCCTTTTGGCATCAGTGTCATTTTAGCATCAGTGTCCTTTTGGCACTTATCATTGTCCTTTTGGCATTAGTGTCCTTTTAGCATCAGTGTCCTTTTGGCACTTATCATTGTCCTTTTGGCATTAGTGTCCTTTTAGCATCAGTGTCCTTTTGGCACTTATCATTGTCCTTTTGGCATTAGTGTCCTTTTGGCATCAGTGTCCTTTTGGCATCAATGTCCTTTTGGCATCAGTGTCCTTTTAGCATCAGTGTCCTTTTGGCACTTATCATTGTCCTTTTGGCATTAGTGTCCTTTTAGCATCAGTGTCCTTTTGGCACTTATCATTGTCCTTTTGGCATTAGTGTCCTTTTGGCATCAATGTCCTTTTGGCATCAGTGTCCTTTTAGCATCAGTGTCCTTTTGGCACTTATCATTGTCCTTTTGGCATCAGTGTCATTTTAGCATCAGTGTCCTTTTGGCACTTATCATTGTCCTTTTGGCATTAGTGTCCTTTTGGCATGAGTGTCCTTTTGGCACTTATAGGTTACAAACATAACCCCAGTTATCATTGGCCTTTTGGCATTAGTGTCCTTTTGGCATCAGTGTCCTTTTGGCATCAATGTCCTTTTGGCATCAGTGTCCTTTTGGCATCAATGTCCTTTTGGCATCAGTGTCCTTTTAGCATCAGTGTCCTTTTGGCAATTATCATTGTCCTTTTGGCATTAGTGTCCTTTTAGCATCAGTGTCCTTTTGGCACTTATCATTGTCCTTTTGGCATTAGTGTCCTTTTGGCATCAGTGTCCTTTTGGCATCAATGTCCTTTTGGGATCAGTGTCCTTTTAGCATCAGTGTCCTTTTGGCACTTATCATTGTCCTTTTGGCATTAGTGTCCTTTTAGCATCAGTGTCCTTTTGGCACTTATCATTGTCCTTTTGGCATTAGTGTCCTTTTGGCATCAGTGTCCTTTTGGCATCAATGTCCTTTTGGCATCAGTGTCCTTTTAGCATCAGTGTCCTTTTGGCACTTATCATTGTCCTTTTGGCATTAGTGTCCTTTTAGCATCAGTGTCCTTTTGGCACTTATCATTGTCCTTTTGGCATTAGTGTCCTTTTAGCATCAGTGTCCTTTTGGCACTTATCATTGTCCTTTTGGCATTAGTGTCCTTTTAGCATCAGTGTCCTTTTGGCACTTATCATTGTCCTTTTGGCATTAGTGTCCTTTTAGCATCAGTGTCCTTTTGGCACTTATCATTGTCCTTTTGGCATTAGTGTCCTTTTAGCATCAGTGTCCTTTTGGCACTTATCATTGTCCTTTTGGCATTAGTGTCCTTTTGGCATCAGTGTCCTTTTGGCATCAATGTCCTTTTGGCATCAGTGTCCTTTTAGCATCAGTGTCCTTTTGGCACTTATCATTGTCCTTTTGGCATTAGTGTCCTTTTAGCATCAGTGTCCTTTTGGCACTTATCATTGTCCTTTTGGCATTAGTGTCCTTTTGGCATCAATGTCCTTTTGGCATCAGTGTCCTTTTAGCATCAGTGTCCTTTTGGCACTTATCATTGTCCTTTTGGCATCAGTGTCATTTTAGCATCAGTGTCCTTTTGGCACTTATCATTGTCCTTTTGGCATTAGTGTCCTTTTGGCATGAGTGTCCTTTTGGCACTTATAGGTTACAAACATAACCCCAGTTATCATTGGCCTTTTGGCATTAGTGTCCTTTTGGCATCAGTGTCCTTTTGGCATCAATGTCCTTTTGGCATCAGTGTCCTTTTAGCATCAGTGTCCTTTTGGCACTTATCATTGTCCTTTTGGCATTAGTGTCCTTTTAGCATCAGTGTCCTTTTGGCACTTATCATTGTCCTTTTGGCATTAGTGTCCTTTTGGCATCAGTGTCCTTTTGGCATCAATGTCCTTTTGGCATCAGTGTCCTTTTAGCATCAGTGTCCTTTTGGCACTTATCATTGTCCTTTTGGCATTAGTGTCCTTTTAGCATCAGTGTCCTTTTGGCACTTATCATTGTCCTTTTGGCATTAGTGTCCTTTTGGCATCAGTGTCCTTTTGGCATCAATGTCCTTTTGGCATCAGTGTCCTTTTAGCATCAGTGTCCTTTTGGCACTTATCATTGTCCTTTTGGCATTAGTGTCCTTTTAGCATCAGTGTCCTTTTGGCACTTATCATTGTCCTTTTGGCATTAGTGTCCTTTTGGCATCAGTGTCCTTTTGGCATCAATGTCCTTTTGGCATCAGTGTCCTTTTAGCATCAGTGTCCTTTTGGCACTTATCATTGTCCTTTTGGCATTAGTGTCCTTTTAGCATCAGTGTCCTTTTGGCACTTATCATTGTCCTTTTGGCATTAGTGTCCTTTTAGCATCAGTGTCCTTTTGGCACTTATCATTGTCCTTTTGGCATTAGTGTCCTTTTAGCATCAGTGTCCTTTTGGCACTTATCATTGTCCTTTTGGCATTAGTGTCCTTTTAGCATCAGTGTCCTTTTGGCACTTATCATTGTCCTTTTGGCATTAGTGTCCTTTTAGCATCAGTGTCCTTTTGGCACTTATCATTGTCCTTTTGGCATTAGTGTCCTTTTGGCATCAGTGTCCTTTTGGCATCAATGTCCTTTTGGCATCAGTGTCCTTTTAGCATCAGTGTCCTTTTGGCACTTATCATTGTCCTTTTGGCATTAGTGTCCTTTTAGCATCAGTGTCCTTTTGGCACTTATCATTGTCCTTTTGGCATTAGTGTCCTTTTGGCATCAATGTCCTTTTGGCATCAGTGTCCTTTTAGCATCAGTGTCCTTTTGGCACTTATCATTGTCCTTTTGGCATCAGTGTCATTTTAGCATCAGTGTCCTTTTGGCACTTATCATTGTCCTTTTGGCATTAGTGTCCTTTTGGCATGAGTGTCCTTTTGGCACTTATAGGTTACAAACATAACCCCAGTTATCATTGGCCTTTTGGCATTAGTGTCCTTTTGGCATCAGTGTCCTTTTGGCATCAATGTCCTTTTGGCATCAGTGTCCTTTTAGCATCAGTGTCCTTTTGGCACTTATCATTGTCCTTTTGGCATTAGTGTCCTTTTAGCATCAGTGTCCTTTTGGCACTTATCATTGTCCTTTTGGCATTAGTGTCCTTTTGGCATCAGTGTCCTTTTGGCATCAATGTCCTTTTGGCATCAGTGTCCTTTTAGCATCAGTGTCCTTTTGGCACTTATCATTGTCCTTTTGGCATTAGTGTCCTTTTAGCATCAGTGTCCTTTTGGCACTTATCATTGTCCTTTTGGCATTAGTGTCCTTTTGGCATCAGTGTCCTTTTGGCATCAATGTCCTTTTGGCATCAGTGTCCTTTTAGCATCAGTGTCCTTTTGGCACTTATCATTGTCCTTTTGGCATTAGTGTCCTTTTAGCATCAGTGTCCTTTTGGCACTTATCATTGTCCTTTTGGCATTAGTGTCCTTTTGGCATCAGTGTCCTTTTGGCATCAATGTCCTTTTGGCATCAGTGTCCTTTTAGCATCAGTGTCCTTTTGGCACTTATCATTGTCCTTTTGGCATTAGTGTCCTTTTAGCATCAGTGTCCTTTTAGCATCAGTGTCCTTTTGGCATTAGTGTCCTTTTGGCATCAGTGTCCTTTTGGCATCAATGTCCTTTTGGCATCAGTGTCCTTTTAGCATCAGTGTCCTTTTGGCACTTATCATTGTCCTTTTGGCATTAGTGTCCTTTTAGCATCAGTGTCCTTTTGGCACTTATCATTGTCCTTTTGGCATTAGTGTCCTTTTAGCATCAGTGTCCTTTTGGCACTTATCATTGTCCTTTTGGCATTAGTGTCCTTTTAGCATCAGTGTCCTTTTGGCACTTATCATTGTCCTTTTGGCATTAGTGTCCTTTTAGCATCAGTGTCCTTTTGGCACTTATCATTGTCCTTTTGGCATTAGTGTCCTTTTAGCATCAGTGTCCTTTTGGCACTTATCATTGTCCTTTTGGCATTAATGTCCTTTTGGCATCAGTGTCCTTTTGGCACTTATCATTGTCCTTTTGGCATTAGTGTCCTTTTGGCATCAGTGTCCTTTTGGCATCAATGTCCTTTTGGCATCAGTGTCCTTTTAGCATCAGTGTCCTTTTGGCACTTATCATTGTCCTTTTGGCATTAGTGTCCTTTTAGCATCAGTGTCCTTTTGGCACTTATCATTGTCCTTTTGGCATTAGTGTCCTTTTAGCATCAGTGTCCTTTTGGCACTTATCATTGTCCTTTTGGCATTAGTGTCCTTTTGGCATCAGTGTCCTTTTGGCACTTATCATTGTCCTTTTGGCATTAGTGTCCTTTTGGCATCAGTGTCCTTTTGGCATCAATGTCCTTTTGGCATCAGTGTCCTTTTAGCATCAGTGTCCTTTTGGCACTTATCATTGTCCTTTTGGCATTAGTGTCCTTTTAGCATCAGTGTCCTTTTGGCACTTATCATTGTCCTTTTGGCATTAGTGTCCTTTTGGCATCAATGTCCTTTTGGCATCAGTGTCCTTTTAGCATCAGTGTCCTTTTGGCACTTATCATTGTCCTTTTGGCATCAGTGTCATTTTAGCATCAGTGTCCTTTTGGCACTTATCATTGTCCTTTTGGCATTAGTGTCCTTTTAGCATCAGTGTCCTTTTGGCACTTATCATTGTCCTTTTGGCATTAGTGTCCTTTTAGCATCAGTGTCCTTTTGGCACTTATCATTGTCCTTTTGGCATTAGTGTCCTTTTGGCATCAGTGTCCTTTTGGCATCAATGTCCTTTTGGCATCAGTGTCCTTTTAGCATCAGTGTCCTTTTGGCACTTATCATTGTCCTTTTGGCATTAGTGTCCTTTTAGCATCAGTGTCCTTTTGGCACTTATCATTGTCCTTTTGGCATTAGTGTCCTTTTGGCATCAATGTCCTTTTGGCATCAGTGTCCTTTTAGCATCAGTGTCCTTTTGGCACTTATCATTGTCCTTTTGGCATCAGTGTCATTTTAGCATCAGTGTCCTTTTGGCACTTATCATTGTCCTTTTGGCATTAGTGTCCTTTTGGCATGAGTGTCCTTTTGGCACTTATAGGTTACAAACATAACCCCAGTTATCATTGGCCTTTTGGCATTAGTGTCCTTTTGGCATCAGTGTCCTTTTGGCATCAATGTCCTTTTGGCATCAGTGTCCTTTTGGCATCAATGTCCTTTTGGCATCAGTGTCCTTTTAGCATCAGTGTCCTTTTGGCAATTATCATTGTCCTTTTGGCATTAGTGTCCTTTTAGCATCAGTGTCCTTTTGGCACTTATCATTGTCCTTTTGGCATTAGTGTCCTTTTGGCATCAGTGTCCTTTTGGCATCAATGTCCTTTTGGGATCAGTGTCCTTTTAGCATCAGTGTCCTTTTGGCACTTATCATTGTCCTTTTGGCATTAGTGTCCTTTTAGCATCAGTGTCCTTTTGGCACTTATCATTGTCCTTTTGGCATTAGTGTCCTTTTGGCATCAGTGTCCTTTTGGCATCAATGTCCTTTTGGCATCAGTGTCCTTTTAGCATCAGTGTCCTTTTGGCACTTATCATTGTCCTTTTGGCATTAGTGTCCTTTTAGCATCAGTGTCCTTTTGGCACTTATCATTGTCCTTTTGGCATTAGTGTCCTTTTAGCATCAGTGTCCTTTTGGCACTTATCATTGTCCTTTTGGCATTAGTGTCCTTTTAGCATCAGTGTCCTTTTGGCACTTATCATTGTCCTTTTGGCATTAGTGTCCTTTTAGCATCAGTGTCCTTTTGGCACTTATCATTGTCCTTTTGGCATTAGTGTCCTTTTAGCATCAGTGTCCTTTTGGCACTTATCATTGTCCTTTTGGCATTAGTGTCCTTTTGGCATCAGTGTCCTTTTGGCATCAATGTCCTTTTGGCATCAGTGTCCTTTTAGCATCAGTGTCCTTTTGGCACTTATCATTGTCCTTTTGGCATTAGTGTCCTTTTAGCATCAGTGTCCTTTTGGCACTTATCATTGTCCTTTTGGCATTAGTGTCCTTTTGGCATCAATGTCCTTTTGGCATCAGTGTCCTTTTAGCATCAGTGTCCTTTTGGCACTTATCATTGTCCTTTTGGCATCAGTGTCATTTTAGCATCAGTGTCCTTTTGGCACTTATCATTGTCCTTTTGGCATTAGTGTCCTTTTGGCATGAGTGTCCTTTTGGCACTTATAGGTTACAAACATAACCCCAGTTATCATTGGCCTTTTGGCATTAGTGTCCTTTTGGCATCAGTGTCCTTTTGGCATCAATGTCCTTTTGGCATCAGTGTCCTTTTAGCATCAGTGTCCTTTTGGCACTTATCATTGTCCTTTTGGCATTAGTGTCCTTTTAGCATCAGTGTCCTTTTGGCACTTATCATTGTCCTTTTGGCATTAGTGTCCTTTTGGCATCAGTGTCCTTTTGGCATCAATGTCCTTTTGGCATCAGTGTCCTTTTAGCATCAGTGTCCTTTTGGCACTTATCATTGTCCTTTTGGCATTAGTGTCCTTTTAGCATCAGTGTCCTTTTGGCACTTATCATTGTCCTTTTGGCATTAGTGTCCTTTTGGCATCAGTGTCCTTTTGGCATCAATGTCCTTTTGGCATCAGTGTCCTTTTAGCATCAGTGTCCTTTTGGCACTTATCATTGTCCTTTTGGCATTAGTGTCCTTTTAGCATCAGTGTCCTTTTGGCACTTATCATTGTCCTTTTGGCATTAGTGTCCTTTTGGCATCAGTGTCCTTTTGGCATCAATGTCCTTTTGGCATCAGTGTCCTTTTAGCATCAGTGTCCTTTTGGCACTTATCATTGTCCTTTTGGCATTAGTGTCCTTTTAGCATCAGTGTCCTTTTGGCACTTATCATTGTCCTTTTGGCATTAGTGTCCTTTTAGCATCAGTGTCCTTTTGGCACTTATCATTGTCCTTTTGGCATTAGTGTCCTTTTAGCATCAGTGTCCTTTTGGCACTTATCATTGTCCTTTTGGCATTAGTGTCCTTTTAGCATCAGTGTCCTTTTGGCACTTATCATTGTCCTTTTGGCATTAGTGTCCTTTTAGCATCAGTGTCCTTTTGGCACTTATCATTGTCCTTTTGGCATTAGTGTCCTTTTGGCATCAGTGTCCTTTTGGCATCAATGTCCTTTTGGCATCAGTGTCCTTTTAGCATCAGTGTCCTTTTGGCACTTATCATTGTCCTTTTGGCATTAGTGTCCTTTTAGCATCAGTGTCCTTTTGGCACTTATCATTGTCCTTTTGGCATTAGTGTCCTTTTGGCATCAATGTCCTTTTGGCATCAGTGTCCTTTTAGCATCAGTGTCCTTTTGGCACTTATCATTGTCCTTTTGGCATCAGTGTCATTTTAGCATCAGTGTCCTTTTGGCACTTATCATTGTCCTTTTGGCATTAGTGTCCTTTTGGCATGAGTGTCCTTTTGGCACTTATAGGTTACAAACATAACCCCAGTTATCATTGGCCTTTTGGCATTAGTGTCCTTTTGGCATCAGTGTCCTTTTGGCATCAATGTCCTTTTGGCATCAGTGTCCTTTTAGCATCAGTGTCCTTTTGGCACTTATCATTGTCCTTTTGGCATTAGTGTCCTTTTAGCATCAGTGTCCTTTTGGCACTTATCATTGTCCTTTTGGCATTAGTGTCCTTTTGGCATCAGTGTCCTTTTGGCATCAATGTCCTTTTGGCATCAGTGTCCTTTTAGCATCAGTGTCCTTTTGGCACTTATCATTGTCCTTTTGGCATTAGTGTCCTTTTAGCATCAGTGTCCTTTTGGCACTTATCATTGTCCTTTTGGCATTAGTGTCCTTTTGGCATCAGTGTCCTTTTGGCATCAATGTCCTTTTGGCATCAGTGTCCTTTTAGCATCAGTGTCCTTTTGGCACTTATCATTGTCCTTTTGGCATTAGTGTCCTTTTAGCATCAGTGTCCTTTTGGCACTTATCATTGTCCTTTTGGCATTAGTGTCCTTTTGGCATCAGTGTCCTTTTGGCATCAATGTCCTTTTGGCATCAGTGTCCTTTTAGCATCAGTGTCCTTTTGGCACTTATCATTGTCCTTTTGGCATTAGTGTCCTTTTAGCATCAGTGTCCTTTTGGCACTTATCATTGTCCTTTTGGCATTAGTGTCCTTTTAGCATCAGTGTCCTTTTGGCACTTATCATTGTCCTTTTGGCATTAGTGTCCTTTTAGCATCAGTGTCCTTTTGGCACTTATCATTGTCCTTTTGGCATTAGTGTCCTTTTAGCATCAGTGTCCTTTTGGCACTTATCATTGTCCTTTTGGCATTAGTGTCCTTTTAGCATCAGTGTCCTTTTGGCACTTATCATTGTCCTTTTGGCATTAGTGTCCTTTTGGCATCAGTGTCCTTTTGGCACTTATCATTGTCCTTTTGGCATTAGTGTCCTTTTGGCATCAGTGTCCTTTTGGCATCAATGTCCTTTTGGCATCAGTGTCCTTTTAGCATCAGTGTCCTTTTGGCACTTATCATTGTCCTTTTGGCATTAGTGTCCTTTTAGCATCAGTGTCCTTTTGGCACTTATCATTGTCCTTTTGGCATTAGTGTCCTTTTAGCATCAGTGTCCTTTTGGCACTTATCATTGTCCTTTTGGCATTAGTGTCCTTTTAGCATCAGTGTCCTTTTGGCACTTATCATTGTCCTTTTGGCATTAGTGTCCTTTTAGCATCAGTGTCCTTTTGGCACTTATCATTGTCCTTTTGGCATTAGTGTCCTTTTAGCATCAGTGTCCTTTTGGCACTTATCATTGTCCTTTTGGCATTAGTGTCCTTTTGGCATCAGTGTCCTTTTGGCACTTATCATTGTCCTTTTGGCATTAGTGTCCTTTTGGCATCAGTGTCCTTTTGGCATCAATGTCCTTTTGGCATCAGTGTCCTTTTAGCATCAGTGTCCTTTTGGCACTTATCATTGTCCTTTTGGCATTAGTGTCCTTTTAGCATCAGTGTCCTTTTGGCACTTATCATTGTCCTTTTGGCATTAGTGTCCTTTTGGCATCAATGTCCTTTTGGCATCAGTGTCCTTTTAGCATCAGTGTCCTTTTGGCACTTATCATTGTCCTTTTGGCATCAGTGTCCTTTTAGCATCAGTGTCCTTTTGGCACTTATCATTGTCCTTTTGGCATTAGTGTCCTTTTAGCATCAGTGTCCTTTTGGCACTTATCATTGTCCTTTTGGCATTAGTGTCCTTTTGGCATCAGTGTCCTTTTGGCATCAATGTCCTTTTGGCATCAGTGTCCTTTTAGCATCAGTGTCCTTTTGGCACTTATCATTGTCCTTTTGGCATTAGTGTCCTTTTAGCATCAGTGTCCTTTTGGCACTTATCATTGTCCTTTTGGCATTAGTGTCCTTTTGGCATCAATGTCCTTTTGGCATCAGTGTCCTTTTAGCATCAGTGTCCTTTTGGCACTTATCATTGTCCTTTTGGCATCAGTGTCATTTTAGCATCAGTGTCCTTTTGGCACTTATCATTGTCCTTTTGGCATTAGTGTCCTTTTGGCATGAGTGTCCTTTTGGCACTTATAGGTTACAAACATAACCCCAGTTATCATTGGCCTTTTGGCATTAGTGTCCTTTTGGCATCAGTGTCCTTTTGGCATCAATGTCCTTTTGGCATCAGTGTCCTTTTAGCATCAGTGTCCTTTTGGCACTTATCATTGTCCTTTTGGCATTAGTGTCCTTTTAGCATCAGTGTCCTTTTGGCACTTATCATTGTCCTTTTGGCATTAGTGTCCTTTTGGCATCAGTGTCCTTTTGGCATCAATGTCCTTTTGGGATCAGTGTCCTTTTAGCATCAGTGTCCTTTTGGCACTTATCATTGTCCTTTTGGCATTAGTGTCCTTTTAGCATCAGTGTCCTTTTGGCACTTATCATTGTCCTTTTGGCATTAGTGTCCTTTTGGCATCAGTGTCCTTTTGGCATCAATGTCCTTTTGGCATCAGTGTCCTTTTAGCATCAGTGTCCTTTTGGCACTTATCATTGTCCTTTTGGCATTAGTGTCCTTTTAGCATCAGTGTCCTTTTGGCACTTATCATTGTCCTTTTGGCATTAGTGTCCTTTTAGCATCAGTGTCCTTTTGGCACTTATCATTGTCCTTTTGGCATTAGTGTCCTTTTGGCATCAGTGTCCTTTTGGCACTTATCATTGTCCTTTTGGCATTAGTGTCCTTTTGGCATCAGTGTCCTTTTGGCATCAATGTCCTTTTGGCATCAGTGTCCTTTTAGCATCAGTGTCCTTTTGGCACTTATCATTGTCCTTTTGGCATTAGTGTCCTTTTAGCATCAGTGTCCTTTTGGCACTTATCATTGTCCTTTTGGCATTAGTGTCCTTTTGGCATCAATGTCCTTTTGGCATCAGTGTCCTTTTAGCATCAGTGTCCTTTTGGCACTTATCATTGTCCTTTTGGCATCAGTGTCATTTTAGCATCAGTGTCCTTTTGGCACTTATCATTGTCCTTTTGGCATTAGTGTCCTTTTAGCATCAGTGTCCTTTTGGCACTTATCATTGTCCTTTTGGCATTAGTGTCCTTTTAGCATCAGTGTCCTTTTGGCACTTATCATTGTCCTTTTGGCATTAGTGTCCTTTTGGCATCAGTGTCCTTTTGGCATCAATGTCCTTTTGGCATCAGTGTCCTTTTAGCATCAGTGTCCTTTTGGCACTTATCATTGTCCTTTTGGCATTAGTGTCCTTTTAGCATCAGTGTCCTTTTGGCACTTATCATTGTCCTTTTGGCATTAGTGTCCTTTTGGCATCAATGTCCTTTTGGCATCAGTGTCCTTTTAGCATCAGTGTCCTTTTGGCACTTATCATTGTCCTTTTGGCATCAGTGTCATTTTAGCATCAGTGTCCTTTTGGCACTTATCATTGTCCTTTTGGCATTAGTGTCCTTTTGGCATGAGTGTCCTTTTGGCACTTATAGGTTACAAACATAACCCCAGTTATCATTGGCCTTTTGGCATTAGTGTCCTTTTGGCATCAGTGTCCTTTTGGCATCAATGTCCTTTTGGCATCAGTGTCCTTTTAGCATCAGTGTCCTTTTGGCACTTATCATTGTCCTTTTGGCATTAGTGTCCTTTTAGCATCAGTGTCCTTTTGGCACTTATCATTGTCCTTTTGGCATTAGTGTCCTTTTGGCATCAGTGTCCTTTTGGCATCAATGTCCTTTTGGGATCAGTGTCCTTTTAGCATCAGTGTCCTTTTGGCACTTATCATTGTCCTTTTGGCATTAGTGTCCTTTTAGCATCAGTGTCCTTTTGGCACTTATCATTGTCCTTTTGGCATTAGTGTCCTTTTGGCATCAGTGTCCTTTTGGCATCAATGTCCTTTTGGCATCAGTGTCCTTTTAGCATCAGTGTCCTTTTGGCACTTATCATTGTCCTTTTGGCATTAGTGTCCTTTTAGCATCAGTGTCCTTTTGGCACTTATCATTGTCCTTTTGGCATTAGTGTCCTTTTAGCATCAGTGTCCTTTTGGCACTTATCATTGTCCTTTTGGCATTAGTGTCCTTTTAGCATCAGTGTCCTTTTGGCACTTATCATTGTCCTTTTGGCATTAGTGTCCTTTTAGCATCAGTGTCCTTTTGGCACTTATCATTGTCCTTTTGGCATTAGTGTCCTTTTAGCATCAGTGTCCTTTTGGCACTTATCATTGTCCTTTTGGCATTAGTGTCCTTTTGGCATCAGTGTCCTTTTGGCATCAATGTCCTTTTGGCATCAGTGTCCTTTTAGCATCAGTGTCCTTTTGGCACTTATCATTGTCCTTTTGGCATTAGTGTCCTTTTAGCATCAGTGTCCTTTTGGCACTTATCATTGTCCTTTTGGCATTAGTGTCCTTTTGGCATCAATGTCCTTTTGGCATCAGTGTCCTTTTAGCATCAGTGTCCTTTTGGCACTTATCATTGTCCTTTTGGCATCAGTGTCATTTTAGCATCAGTGTCCTTTTGGCACTTATCATTGTCCTTTTGGCATTAGTGTCCTTTTGGCATGAGTGTCCTTTTGGCACTTATAGGTTACAAACATAACCCCAGTTATCATTGGCCTTTTGGCATTAGTGTCCTTTTGGCATCAGTGTCCTTTTGGCATCAATGTCCTTTTGGCATCAGTGTCCTTTTAGCATCAGTGTCCTTTTGGCACTTATCATTGTCCTTTTGGCATTAGTGTCCTTTTAGCATCAGTGTCCTTTTGGCACTTATCATTGTCCTTTTGGCATTAGTGTCCTTTTGGCATCAGTGTCCTTTTGGCATCAATGTCCTTTTGGCATCAGTGTCCTTTTAGCATCAGTGTCCTTTTGGCACTTATCATTGTCCTTTTGGCATTAGTGTCCTTTTAGCATCAGTGTCCTTTTGGCACTTATCATTGTCCTTTTGGCATTAGTGTCCTTTTGGCATCAGTGTCCTTTTGGCATCAATGTCCTTTTGGCATCAGTGTCCTTTTAGCATCAGTGTCCTTTTGGCACTTATCATTGTCCTTTTGGCATTAGTGTCCTTTTAGCATCAGTGTCCTTTTGGCACTTATCATTGTCCTTTTGGCATTAGTGTCCTTTTGGCATCAGTGTCCTTTTGGCATCAATGTCCTTTTGGCATCAGTGTCCTTTTAGCATCAGTGTCCTTTTGGCACTTATCATTGTCCTTTTGGCATTAGTGTCCTTTTAGCATCAGTGTCCTTTTGGCACTTATCATTGTCCTTTTGGCATTAGTGTCCTTTTAGCATCAGTGTCCTTTTGGCACTTATCATTGTCCTTTTGGCATTAGTGTCCTTTTAGCATCAGTGTCCTTTTGGCACTTATCATTGTCCTTTTGGCATTAGTGTCCTTTTAGCATCAGTGTCCTTTTGGCACTTATCATTGTCCTTTTGGCATTAGTGTCCTTTTAGCATCAGTGTCCTTTTGGCACTTATCATTGTCCTTTTGGCATTAGTGTCCTTTTGGCATCAGTGTCCTTTTGGCATCAATGTCCTTTTGGCATCAGTGTCCTTTTAGCATCAGTGTCCTTTTGGCACTTATCATTGTCCTTTTGGCATTAGTGTCCTTTTAGCATCAGTGTCCTTTTGGCACTTATCATTGTCCTTTTGGCATTAGTGTCCTTTTGGCATCAATGTCCTTTTGGCATCAGTGTCCTTTTAGCATCAGTGTCCTTTTGGCACTTATCATTGTCCTTTTGGCATCAGTGTCATTTTAGCATCAGTGTCCTTTTGGCACTTATCATTGTCCTTTTGGCATTAGTGTCCTTTTGGCATGAGTGTCCTTTTGGCACTTATAGGTTACAAACATAACCCCAGTTATCATTGGCCTTTTGGCATTAGTGTCCTTTTGGCATCAGTGTCCTTTTGGCATCAATGTCCTTTTGGCATCAGTGTCCTTTTAGCATCAGTGTCCTTTTGGCACTTATCATTGTCCTTTTGGCATTAGTGTCCTTTTAGCATCAGTGTCCTTTTGGCACTTATCATTGTCCTTTTGGCATTAGTGTCCTTTTGGCATCAGTGTCCTTTTGGCATCAATGTCCTTTTGGCATCAGTGTCCTTTTAGCATCAGTGTCCTTTTGGCACTTATCATTGTCCTTTTGGCATTAGTGTCCTTTTAGCATCAGTGTCCTTTTGGCACTTATCATTGTCCTTTTGGCATTAGTGTCCTTTTGGCATCAGTGTCCTTTTGGCATCAATGTCCTTTTGGCATCAGTGTCCTTTTAGCATCAGTGTCCTTTTGGCACTTATCATTGTCCTTTTGGCATTAGTGTCCTTTTAGCATCAGTGTCCTTTTGGCACTTATCATTGTCCTTTTGGCATTAGTGTCCTTTTGGCATCAGTGTCCTTTTGGCATCAATGTCCTTTTGGCATCAGTGTCCTTTTAGCATCAGTGTCCTTTTGGCACTTATCATTGTCCTTTTGGCATTAGTGTCCTTTTAGCATCAGTGTCCTTTTGGCACTTATCATTGTCCTTTTGGCATTAGTGTCCTTTTAGCATCAGTGTCCTTTTGGCACTTATCATTGTCCTTTTGGCATTAGTGTCCTTTTAGCATCAGTGTCCTTTTGGCACTTATCATTGTCCTTTTGGCATTAGTGTCCTTTTAGCATCAGTGTCCTTTTGGCACTTATCATTGTCCTTTTGGCATTAGTGTCCTTTTAGCATCAGTGTCCTTTTGGCACTTATCATTGTCCTTTTGGCATTAGTGTCCTTTTGGCATCAGTGTCCTTTTGGCATCAATGTCCTTTTGGCATCAGTGTCCTTTTAGCATCAGTGTCCTTTTGGCACTTATCATTGTCCTTTTGGCATTAGTGTCCTTTTAGCATCAGTGTCCTTTTGGCACTTATCATTGTCCTTTTGGCATTAGTGTCCTTTTAGCATCAGTGTCCTTTTGGCACTTATCATTGTCCTTTTGGCATTAGTGTCCTTTTAGCATCAGTGTCCTTTTGGCACTTATCATTGTCCTTTTGGCATTAGTGTCCTTTTAGCATCAGTGTCCTTTTGGCACTTATCATTGTCCTTTTGGCATTAGTGTCCTTTTAGCATCAGTGTCCTTTTGGCACTTATCATTGTCCTTTTGGCATTAGTGTCCTTTTAGCATCAGTGTCCTTTTGGCATCAATGTCCTTTTGGCATCAGTGTCCTTTTAGCATCAGTGTCCTTTTGGCACTTATCATTGTCCTTTTGGCATTAGTGTCCTTTTAGCATCAGTGTCCTTTTGGCACTTATCATTGTCCTTTTGGCATTAGTGTCCTTTTGGCATCAATGTCCTTTTGGCATCAGTGTCCTTTTAGCATCAGTGTCCTTTTGGCACTTATCATTGTCCTTTTGGCATCAGTGTCCTCTTAGCATCAGTGTCCTTTTGGCACTTATCATTGTCCTTTTGGCATTAGTGTCCTTTTGGCATTAGTGTCCTTTTGGCACTTATAGGTTACAAACATAACCCCAGTTATCATTGGCCTTTTGGCATTAGTGTCCTTTTGGCATCAGTGTCCTTTTGGCATCAATGTCCTTTTGGCATCAGTGTCCTTTTAGCATCAGTGTCCTTTTGGCACTTATCATTGTCCTTTTGGCATTAGTGTCCTTTTAGCATCAGTGTCCTTTTGGCACTTATCATTGTCCTTTTGGCATTAGTGTCCTTTTGGCATCAGTGTCCTTTTGGCATCAATGTCCTTTTGGCATCAGTGTCCTTTTAGCATCAGTGTCCTTTTGGCACTTATCATTGTCCTTTTGGCATTAGTGTCCTTTTAGCATCAGTGTCCTTTTGGCACTTATCATTGTCCTTTTGGCATTAGTGTCCTTTTGGCATCAGTGTCCTTTTGGCATCAATGTCCTTTTGGCATCAGTGTCCTTTTAGCATCAGTGTCCTTTTGGCACTTATCATTGTCCTTTTGGCATTAGTGTCCTTTTAGCATCAGTGTCCTTTTGGCACTTATCATTGTCCTTTTGGCATTAGTGTCCTTTTAGCATCAGTGTCCTTTTGGCACTTATCATTGTCCTTTTGGCATTAGTGTCCTTTTAGCATCAGTGTCCTTTTGGCACTTATCATTGTCCTTTTGGCATTAGTGTCCTTTTAGCATCAGTGTCCTTTTGGCACTTATCATTGTCCTTTTGGCATTAGTGTCCTTTTAGCATCAGTGTCCTTTTGGCACTTATCATTGTCCTTTTGGCATTAGTGTCCTTTTGGCATCAGTGTCCTTTTGGCACTTATCATTGTCCTTTTGGCATTAGTGTCCTTTTGGCATCAGTGTCCTTTTGGCATCAATGTCCTTTTGGCATCAGTGTCCTTTTAGCATCAGTGTCCTTTTGGCACTTATCATTGTCCTTTTGGCATTAGTGTCCTTTTAGCATCAGTGTCCTTTTGGCACTTATCATTGTCCTTTTGGCATTAGTGTCCTTTTAGCATCAGTGTCCTTTTGGCACTTATCATTGTCCTTTTGGCATTAGTGTCCTTTTAGCATCAGTGTCCTTTTGGCACTTATCATTGTCCTTTTGGCATTAGTGTCCTTTTAGCATCAGTGTCCTTTTGGCACTTATCATTGTCCTTTTGGCATTAGTGTCCTTTTAGCATCAGTGTCCTTTTGGCACTTATCATTGTCCTTTTGGCATTAGTGTCCTTTTGGCATCAGTGTCCTTTTGGCACTTATCATTGTCCTTTTGGCATTAGTGTCCTTTTGGCATCAGTGTCCTTTTGGCATCAATGTCCTTTTGGCATCAGTGTCCTTTTAGCATCAGTGTCCTTTTGGCACTTATCATTGTCCTTTTGGCATTAGTGTCCTTTTAGCATCAGTGTCCTTTTGGCACTTATCATTGTCCTTTTGGCATTAGTGTCCTTTTGGCATCAATGTCCTTTTGGCATCAGTGTCCTTTTAGCATCAGTGTCCTTTTGGCACTTATCATTGTCCTTTTGGCATCAGTGTCATTTTAGCATCAGTGTCCTTTTGGCACTTATCATTGTCCTTTTGGCATTAGTGTCCTTTTAGCATCAGTGTCCTTTTGGCACTTATCATTGTCCTTTTGGCATTAGTGTCCTTTTAGCATCAGTGTCCTTTTGGCACTTATCATTGTCCTTTTGGCATTAGTGTCCTTTTGGCATCAGTGTCCTTTTGGCATCAATGTCCTTTTGGCATCAGTGTCCTTTTAGCATCAGTGTCCTTTTGGCACTTATCATTGTCCTTTTGGCATTAGTGTCCTTTTAGCATCAGTGTCCTTTTGGCACTTATCATTGTCCTTTTGGCATTAGTGTCCTTTTGGCATCAATGTCCTTTTGGCATCAGTGTCCTTTTAGCATCAGTGTCCTTTTGGCACTTATCATTGTCCTTTTGGCATCAGTGTCATTTTAGCATCAGTGTCCTTTTGGCACTTATCATTGTCCTTTTGGCATTAGTGTCCTTTTGGCATGAGTGTCCTTTTGGCACTTATAGGTTACAAACATAACCCCAGTTATCATTGGCCTTTTGGCATTAGTGTCCTTTTGGCATCAGTGTCCTTTTGGCATCAATGTCCTTTTGGCATCAGTGTCCTTTTAGCATCAGTGTCCTTTTGGCACTTATCATTGTCCTTTTGGCATTAGTGTCCTTTTAGCATCAGTGTCCTTTTGGCACTTATCATTGTCCTTTTGGCATTAGTGTCCTTTTGGCATCAGTGTCCTTTTGGCATCAATGTCCTTTTGGGATCAGTGTCCTTTTAGCATCAGTGTCCTTTTGGCACTTATCATTGTCCTTTTGGCATTAGTGTCCTTTTAGCATCAGTGTCCTTTTGGCACTTATCATTGTCCTTTTGGCATTAGTGTCCTTTTGGCATCAGTGTCCTTTTGGCATCAATGTCCTTTTGGCATCAGTGTCCTTTTAGCATCAGTGTCCTTTTGGCACTTATCATTGTCCTTTTGGCATTAGTGTCCTTTTAGCATCAGTGTCCTTTTGGCACTTATCATTGTCCTTTTGGCATTAGTGTCCTTTTAGCATCAGTGTCCTTTTGGCACTTATCATTGTCCTTTTGGCATTAGTGTCCTTTTAGCATCAGTGTCCTTTTGGCACTTATCATTGTCCTTTTGGCATTAGTGTCCTTTTAGCATCAGTGTCCTTTTGGCACTTATCATTGTCCTTTTGGCATTAGTGTCCTTTTAGCATCAGTGTCCTTTTGGCATCAATGTCCTTTTGGCATCAGTGTCCTTTTAGCATCAGTGTCCTTTTGGCACTTATCATTGTCCTTTTGGCATTAGTGTCCTTTTAGCATCAGTGTCCTTTTGGCACTTATCATTGTCCTTTTGGCATTAGTGTCCTTTTGGCATCAATGTCCTTTTGGCATCAGTGTCCTTTTAGCATCAGTGTCCTTTTGGCACTTATCATTGTCCTTTTGGCATCAGTGTCCTCTTAGCATCAGTGTCCTTTTGGCACTTATCATTGTCCTTTTGGCATTAGTGTCCTTTTGGCATGAGTGTCCTTTTGGCACTTATAGGTTACAAACATAACCCCAGTTATCATTGGCCTTTTGGCATTAGTGTCCTTTTGGCATCAGTGTCCTTTTGGCATCAATGTCCTTTTGGCATCAGTGTCCTTTTAGCATCAGTGTCCTTTTGGCACTTATCATTGTCCTTTTGGCATTAGTGTCCTTTTAGCATCAGTGTCCTTTTGGCACTTATCATTGTCCTTTTGGCATTAGTGTCCTTTTGGCATCAGTGTCCTTTTGGCATCAATGTCCTTTTGGCATCAGTGTCCTTTTAGCATCAGTGTCCTTTTGGCACTTATCATTGTCCTTTTGGCATTAGTGTCCTTTTAGCATCAGTGTCCTTTTGGCACTTATCATTGTCCTTTTGGCATTAGTGTCCTTTTGGCATCAGTGTCCTTTTGGCATCAATGTCCTTTTGGCATCAGTGTCCTTTTAGCATCAGTGTCCTTTTGGCACTTATCATTGTCCTTTTGGCATTAGTGTCCTTTTAGCATCAGTGTCCTTTTGGCACTTATCATTGTCCTTTTGGCATTAGTGTCCTTTTAGCATCAGTGTCCTTTTGGCACTTATCATTGTCCTTTTGGCATTAGTGTCCTTTTAGCATCAGTGTCCTTTTGGCACTTATCATTGTCCTTTTGGCATTAGTGTCCTTTTAGCATCAGTGTCCTTTTGGCACTTATCATTGTCCTTTTGGCATTAGTGTCCTTTTAGCATCAGTGTCCTTTTGGCACTTATCATTGTCCTTTTGGCATTAGTGTCCTTTTGGCATCAGTGTCCTTTTGGCACTTATCATTGTCCTTTTGGCATTAGTGTCCTTTTGGCATCAGTGTCCTTTTGGCATCAATGTCCTTTTGGCATCAGTGTCCTTTTAGCATCAGTGTCCTTTTGGCACTTATCATTGTCCTTTTGGCATTAGTGTCCTTTTAGCATCAGTGTCCTTTTGGCACTTATCATTGTCCTTTTGGCATTAGTGTCCTTTTAGCATCAGTGTCCTTTTGGCACTTATCATTGTCCTTTTGGCATTAGTGTCCTTTTAGCATCAGTGTCCTTTTGGCACTTATCATTGTCCTTTTGGCATTAGTGTCCTTTTAGCATCAGTGTCCTTTTGGCACTTATCATTGTCCTTTTGGCATTAGTGTCCTTTTAGCATCAGTGTCCTTTTGGCACTTATCATTGTCCTTTTGGCATTAGTGTCCTTTTGGCATCAGTGTCCTTTTGGCACTTATCATTGTCCTTTTGGCATTAGTGTCCTTTTGGCATCAGTGTCCTTTTGGCATCAATGTCCTTTTGGCATCAGTGTCCTTTTAGCATCAGTGTCCTTTTGGCACTTATCATTGTCCTTTTGGCATTAGTGTCCTTTTAGCATCAGTGTCCTTTTGGCACTTATCATTGTCCTTTTGGCATTAGTGTCCTTTTGGCATCAATGTCCTTTTGGCATCAGTGTCCTTTTAGCATCAGTGTCCTTTTGGCACTTATCATTGTCCTTTTGGCATCAGTGTCATTTTAGCATCAGTGTCCTTTTGGCACTTATCATTGTCCTTTTGGCATTAGTGTCCTTTTAGCATCAGTGTCCTTTTGGCACTTATCATTGTCCTTTTGGCATTAGTGTCCTTTTAGCATCAGTGTCCTTTTGGCACTTATCATTGTCCTTTTGGCATTAGTGTCCTTTTGGCATCAGTGTCCTTTTGGCATCAATGTCCTTTTGGCATCAGTGTCCTTTTAGCATCAGTGTCCTTTTGGCACTTATCATTGTCCTTTTGGCATTAGTGTCCTTTTAGCATCAGTGTCCTTTTGGCACTTATCATTGTCCTTTTGGCATTAGTGTCCTTTTGGCATCAATGTCCTTTTGGCATCAGTGTCCTTTTAGCATCAGTGTCCTTTTGGCACTTATCATTGTCCTTTTGGCATCAGTGTCATTTTAGCATCAGTGTCCTTTTGGCACTTATCATTGTCCTTTTGGCATTAGTGTCCTTTTGGCATGAGTGTCCTTTTGGCACTTATAGGTTACAAACATAACCCCAGTTATCATTGGCCTTTTGGCATTAGTGTCCTTTTGGCATCAGTGTCCTTTTGGCATCAATGTCCTTTTGGCATCAGTGTCCTTTTAGCATCAGTGTCCTTTTGGCACTTATCATTGTCCTTTTGGCATTAGTGTCCTTTTAGCATCAGTGTCCTTTTGGCACTTATCATTGTCCTTTTGGCATTAGTGTCCTTTTGGCATCAGTGTCCTTTTGGCATCAATGTCCTTTTGGGATCAGTGTCCTTTTAGCATCAGTGTCCTTTTGGCACTTATCATTGTCCTTTTGGCATTAGTGTCCTTTTAGCATCAGTGTCCTTTTGGCACTTATCATTGTCCTTTTGGCATTAGTGTCCTTTTGGCATCAGTGTCCTTTTGGCATCAATGTCCTTTTGGCATCAGTGTCCTTTTAGCATCAGTGTCCTTTTGGCACTTATCATTGTCCTTTTGGCATTAGTGTCCTTTTAGCATCAGTGTCCTTTTGGCACTTATCATTGTCCTTTTGGCATTAGTGTCCTTTTAGCATCAGTGTCCTTTTGGCACTTATCATTGTCCTTTTGGCATTAGTGTCCTTTTAGCATCAGTGTCCTTTTGGCACTTATCATTGTCCTTTTGGCATTAGTGTCCTTTTAGCATCAGTGTCCTTTTGGCACTTATCATTGTCCTTTTGGCATTAGTGTCCTTTTAGCATCAGTGTCCTTTTGGCACTTATCATTGTCCTTTTGGCATTAGTGTCCTTTTGGCATCAGTGTCCTTTTGGCATCAATGTCCTTTTGGCATCAGTGTCCTTTTAGCATCAGTGTCCTTTTGGCACTTATCATTGTCCTTTTGGCATTAGTGTCCTTTTAGCATCAGTGTCCTTTTGGCACTTATCATTGTCCTTTTGGCATTAGTGTCCTTTTGGCATCAATGTCCTTTTGGCATCAGTGTCCTTTTAGCATCAGTGTCCTTTTGGCACTTATCATTGTCCTTTTGGCATCAGTGTCATTTTAGCATCAGTGTCCTTTTGGCACTTATCATTGTCCTTTTGGCATTAGTGTCCTTTTGGCATGAGTGTCCTTTTGGCACTTATAGGTTACAAACATAACCCCAGTTATCATTGGCCTTTTGGCATTAGTGTCCTTTTGGCATCAGTGTCCTTTTGGCATCAATGTCCTTTTGGCATCAGTGTCCTTTTAGCATCAGTGTCCTTTTGGCACTTATCATTGTCCTTTTGGCATTAGTGTCCTTTTAGCATCAGTGTCCTTTTGGCACTTATCATTGTCCTTTTGGCATTAGTGTCCTTTTGGCATCAGTGTCCTTTTGGCATCAATGTCCTTTTGGCATCAGTGTCCTTTTAGCATCAGTGTCCTTTTGGCACTTATCATTGTCCTTTTGGCATTAGTGTCCTTTTAGCATCAGTGTCCTTTTGGCACTTATCATTGTCCTTTTGGCATTAGTGTCCTTTTGGCATCAGTGTCCTTTTGGCATCAATGTCCTTTTGGCATCAGTGTCCTTTTAGCATCAGTGTCCTTTTGGCACTTATCATTGTCCTTTTGGCATTAGTGTCCTTTTAGCATCAGTGTCCTTTTGGCACTTATCATTGTCCTTTTGGCATTAGTGTCCTTTTGGCATCAGTGTCCTTTTGGCATCAATGTCCTTTTGGCATCAGTGTCCTTTTAGCATCAGTGTCCTTTTGGCACTTATCATTGTCCTTTTGGCATTAGTGTCCTTTTAGCATCAGTGTCCTTTTGGCACTTATCATTGTCCTTTTGGCATTAGTGTCCTTTTAGCATCAGTGTCCTTTTGGCACTTATCATTGTCCTTTTGGCATTAGTGTCCTTTTAGCATCAGTGTCCTTTTGGCACTTATCATTGTCCTTTTGGCATTAGTGTCCTTTTAGCATCAGTGTCCTTTTGGCACTTATCATTGTCCTTTTGGCATTAGTGTCCTTTTAGCATCAGTGTCCTTTTGGCACTTATCATTGTCCTTTTGGCATTAGTGTCCTTTTGGCATCAGTGTCCTTTTGGCATCAATGTCCTTTTGGCATCAGTGTCCTTTTAGCATCAGTGTCCTTTTGGCACTTATCATTGTCCTTTTGGCATTAGTGTCCTTTTAGCATCAGTGTCCTTTTGGCACTTATCATTGTCCTTTTGGCATTAGTGTCCTTTTGGCATCAATGTCCTTTTGGCATCAGTGTCCTTTTAGCATCAGTGTCCTTTTGGCACTTATCATTGTCCTTTTGGCATCAGTGTCATTTTAGCATCAGTGTCCTTTTGGCACTTATCATTGTCCTTTTGGCATTAGTGTCCTTTTGGCATGAGTGTCCTTTTGGCACTTATAGGTTACAAACATAACCCCAGTTATCATTGGCCTTTTGGCATTAGTGTCCTTTTGGCATCAGTGTCCTTTTGGCATCAATGTCCTTTTGGCATCAGTGTCCTTTTAGCATCAGTGTCCTTTTGGCACTTATCATTGTCCTTTTGGCATTAGTGTCCTTTTAGCATCAGTGTCCTTTTGGCACTTATCATTGTCCTTTTGGCATTAGTGTCCTTTTGGCATCAGTGTCCTTTTGGCATCAATGTCCTTTTGGCATCAGTGTCCTTTTAGCATCAGTGTCCTTTTGGCACTTATCATTGTCCTTTTGGCATTAGTGTCCTTTTAGCATCAGTGTCCTTTTGGCACTTATCATTGTCCTTTTGGCATTAGTGTCCTTTTGGCATCAGTGTCCTTTTGGCATCAATGTCCTTTTGGCATCAGTGTCCTTTTAGCATCAGTGTCCTTTTGGCACTTATCATTGTCCTTTTGGCATTAGTGTCCTTTTAGCATCAGTGTCCTTTTGGCACTTATCATTGTCCTTTTGGCATTAGTGTCCTTTTAGCATCAGTGTCCTTTTGGCACTTATCATTGTCCTTTTGGCATTAGTGTCCTTTTAGCATCAGTGTCCTTTTGGCACTTATCATTGTCCTTTTGGCATTAGTGTCCTTTTAGCATCAGTGTCCTTTTGGCACTTATCATTGTCCTTTTGGCATTAGTGTCCTTTTAGCATCAGTGTCCTTTTGGCACTTATCATTGTCCTTTTGGCATTAGTGTCCTTTTAGCATCAGTGTCCTTTTGGCACTTATCATTGTCCTTTTGGCATTAGTGTCCTTTTGGCATCAGTGTCCTTTTGGCACTTATCATTGTCCTTTTGGCATTAGTGTCCTTTTGGCATCAGTGTCCTTTTGGCATCAATGTCCTTTTGGCATCAGTGTCCTTTTAGCATCAGTGTCCTTTTGGCACTTATCATTGTCCTTTTGGCATTAGTGTCCTTTTAGCATCAGTGTCCTTTTGGCACTTATCATTTTCCTTTTGGCATTAGTGTCCTTTTAGCATCAGTGTCCTTTTGGCACTTATCATTGTCCTTTTGGCATTAGTGTCCTTTTAGCATCAGTGTCCTTTTGGCACTTATCATTGTCCTTTTGGCATTAGTGTCCTTTTAGCATCAGTGTCCTTTTGGCACTTATCATTGTCCTTTTGGCATTAGTGTCCTTTTAGCATCAGTGTCCTTTTGGCACTTATCATTGTCCTTTTGGCATTAGTGTCCTTTTGGCATCAGTGTCCTTTTGGCATCAATGTCCTTTTGGCATCAGTGTCCTTTTAGCATCAGTGTCCTTTTGGCACTTATCATTGTCCTTTTGGCATTAGTGTCCTTTTAGCATCAGTGTCCTTTTGGCACTTATCATTGTCCTTTTGGCATTAGTGTCCTTTTACCATCAGTGTCCTTTTGGCACTTATCATTGTCCTTTTGGCATTAGTGTCCTTTTGGCATGAGTGTCCTTTTGGCACTTATAGGTTACAAACATAACCCCAGTTATCATTGGCCTTTTGGCATTAGTGTCCTTTTGGCATCAGTGTCCTTTTGGCATCAATGTCCTTTTGGCATCAGTGTCCTTTTAGCATCAGTGTCCTTTTGGCACTTATCATTGTCCTTTTGGCATTAGTGTCCTTTTAGCATCAGTGTCCTTTTGGCACTTATCATTGTCCTTTTGGCATTAGTGTCCTTTTGGCATCAGTGTCCTTTTGGCATCAATGTCCTTTTGGCATCAGTGTCCTTTTAGCATCAGTGTCCTTTTGGCACTTATCATTGTCCTTTTGGCATTAGTGTCCTTTTAGCATCAGTGTCCTTTTGGCACTTATCATTGTCCTTTTGGCATTAGTGTCCTTTTGGCATCAGTGTCCTTTTGGCATCAATGTCCTTTTGGCATCAGTGTCCTTTTAGCATCAGTGTCCTTTTGGCACTTATCATTGTCCTTTTGGCATTAGTGTCCTTTTGGCATCAGTGTCCTTTTGGCATCAATGTCCTTTTGGCATCAGTGTCCTTTTAGCATCAGTGTCCTTTTGGCACTTATCATTGTCCTTTTGGCATTAGTGTCCTTTTAGCATCAGTGTCCTTTTGGCACTTATCATTGTCCTTTTGGCATTAGTGTCCTTTTGGCATCAGTGTCCTTTTGGCATCAATGTCCTTTTGGCATCAGTGTCCTTTTAGCATCAGTGTCCTTTTGGCACTTATCATTGTCCTTTTGGCATTAGTGTCCTTTTAGCATCAGTGTCCTTTTGGCACTTATCATTGTCCTTTTGGCATTAGTGTCCTTTTGGCATCAGTGTCCTTTTGGCATCAATGTCCTTTTGGCATCAGTGTCCTTTTAGCATCAGTGTCCTTTTGGCACTTATCATTGTCCTTTTGGCATTAGTGTCCTTTTAGCATCAGTGTCCTTTTGGCACTTATCATTGTCCTTTTGGCATTAGTGTCCTTTTAGCATCAGTGTCCTTTTGGCACTTATCATTGTCCTTTTGGCATTAGTGTCCTTTTAGCATCAGTGTCCTTTTGGCACTTATCATTGTCCTTTTGGCATTAGTGTCCTTTTAGCATCAGTGTCCTTTTGGCACTTATCATTGTCCTTTTGGCATTAGTGTCCTTTTAGCATCAGTGTCCTTTTGGCACTTATCATTGTCCTTTTGGCATTAGTGTCCTTTTGGCATCAGTGTCCTTTTGGCACTTATCATTGTCCTTTTGGCATTAGTGTCCTTTTGGCATCAGTGTCCTTTTGGCATCAATGTCCTTTTGGCATCAGTGTCCTTTTAGCATCAGTGTCCTTTTGGCACTTATCATTGTCCTTTTGGCATTAGTGTCCTTTTAGCATCAGTGTCCTTTTGGCACTTATCATTTTCCTTTTGGCATTAGTGTCCTTTTAGCATCAGTGTCCTTTTGGCACTTATCATTGTCCTTTTGGCATTAGTGTCCTTTTAGCATCAGTGTCCTTTTGGCACTTATCATTGTCCTTTTGGCATTAGTGTCCTTTTAGCATCAGTGTCCTTTTGGCACTTATCATTGTCCTTTTGGCATTAGTGTCCTTTTAGCATCAGTGTCCTTTTGGCACTTATCATTGTCCTTTTGGCATTAGTGTCCTTTTGGCATCAGTGTCCTTTTGGCATCAATGTCCTTTTGGCATCAGTGTCCTTTTAGCATCAGTGTCCTTTTGGCACTTATCATTGTCCTTTTGGCATTAGTGTCCTTTTAGAATCAGTGTCCTTTTGGCACTTATCATTGTCCTTTTGGCATTAGTGTCCTTTTACCATCAGTGTCCTTTTGGCACTTATCATTGTCCTTTTGGCATTAGTGTCCTTTTGGCATGAGTGTCCTTTTGGCACTTATAGGTTACAAACATAACCCCAGTTATCATTGGCCTTTTGGCATTAGTGTCCTTTTGGCATCAGTGTCCTTTTGGCATCAATGTCCTTTTGGCATCAGTGTCCTTTTAGCATCAGTGTCCTTTTGGCACTTATCATTGTCCTTTTGGCATTAGTGTCCTTTTAGCATCAGTGTCCTTTTGGCACTTATCATTGTCCTTTTGGCATTAGTGTCCTTTTGGCATCAGTGTCCTTTTGGCATCAATGTCCTTTTGGCATCAGTGTCCTTTTAGCATCAGTGTCCTTTTGGCACTTATCATTGTCCTTTTGGCATTAGTGTCCTTTTAGCATCAGTGTCCTTTTGGCACTTATCATTGTCCTTTTGGCATTAGTGTCCTTTTGGCATCAGTGTCCTTTTGGCATCAATGTCCTTTTGGCATCAGTGTCCTTTTAGCATCAGTGTCCTTTTGGCACTTATCATTGTCCTTTTGGCATTAGTGTCCTTTTAGCATCAGTGTCCTTTTGGCACTTATCATTGTCCTTTTGGCATTAGTGTCCTTTTAGCATCAGTGTCCTTTTGGCACTTATCATTGTCCTTTTGGCATTAGTGTCCTTTTAGCATCAGTGTCCTTTTGGCACTTATCATTGTCCTTTTGGCATTAGTGTCCTTTTAGCATCAGTGTCCTTTTGGCACTTATCATTGTCCTTTTGGCATTAGTGTCCTTTTAGCATCAGTGTCCTTTTGGCACTTATCATTGTCCTTTTGGCATTAGTGTCCTTTTAGCATCAGTGTCCTTTTGGCACTTATCATTGTCCTTTTGGCATTAGTGTCCTTTTGGCATCAGTGTCCTTTTGGCATCAATGTCCTTTTGGCATCAGTGTCCTTTTAGCATCAGTGTCCTTTTGGCACTTATCATTGTCCTTTTGGCATTAGTGTCCTTTTAGCATCAGTGTCCTTTTGGCACTTATCATTGTCCTTTTGGCATTAGTGTCCTTTTGGCATCAGTGTCCTTTTGGCATCAATGTCCTTTTGGCATCAGTGTCCTTTTAGCATCAGTGTCCTTTTGGCACTTATCATTGTCCTTTTGGCATTAGTGTCCTTTTAGCATCAGTGTCCTTTTGGCACTTATCATTGTCCTTTTGGCATTAGTGTCCTTTTAGCATCAGTGTCCTTTTGGCACTTATCATTGTCCTTTTGGCATTAGTGTCCTTTTGGCATCAGTGTCCTTTTGGCACTTATCATTGTCCTTTTGGCATTAGTGTCCTTTTGGCATCAGTGTCCTTTTGGCATCAATGTCCTTTTGGCATCAGTGTCCTTTTAGCATCAGTGTCCTTTTGGCACTTATCATTGTCCTTTTGGCATTAGTGTCCTTTTAGCATCAGTGTCCTTTTGGCACTTATCATTGTCCTTTTGGCATTAGTGTCCTTTTAGCATCAGTGTCCTTTTGGCACTTATCATTGTCCTTTTGGCATTAGTGTCCTTTTAGCATCAGTGTCCTTTTGGCACTTATCATTGTCCTTTTGGCATTAGTGTCCTTTTAGCATCAGTGTCCTTTTGGCACTTATCATTGTCCTTTTGGCATTAGTGTCCTTTTAGCATCAGTGTCCTTTTGGCACTTATCATTGTCCTTTTGGCATTAGTGTCCTTTTGGCATCAGTGTCCTTTTGGCATCAATGTCCTTTTGGCATCAGTGTCCTTTTAGCATCAGTGTCCTTTTGGCACTTATCATTGTCCTTTTGGCATTAGTGTCCTTTTAGCATCAGTGTCCTTTTGGCACTTATCATTGTCCTTTTGGCATTAGTGTCCTTTTACCATCAGTGTCCTTTTGGCACTTATCATTGTCCTTTTGGCATTAGTGTCCTTTTGGCATGAGTGTCCTTTTGGCACTTATAGGTTACAAACATAACCCCAGTTATCATTGGCCTTTTGGCATTAGTGTCCTTTTGGCATCAGTGTCCTTTTGGCATCAATGTCCTTTTGGCATCAGTGTCCTTTTAGCATCAGTGTCCTTTTGGCACTTATCATTGTCCTTTTGGCATTAGTGTCCTTTTAGCATCAGTGTCCTTTTGGCACTTATCATTGTCCTTTTGGCATTAGTGTCCTTTTGGCATCAGTGTCCTTTTGGCATCAATGTCCTTTTGGCATCAGTGTCCTTTTAGCATCAGTGTCCTTTTGGCACTTATCATTGTCCTTTTGGCATTAGTGTCCTTTTAGCATCAGTGTCCTTTTGGCACTTATCATTGTCCTTTTGGCATTAGTGTCCTTTTAGCATCAGTGTCCTTTTGGCACTTATCATTGTCCTTTTGGCATTAGTGTCCTTTTGGCATCAGTGTCCTTTTGGCACTTATCATTGTCCTTTTGGCATTAGTGTCCTTTTGGCATCAGTGTCCTTTTGGCATCAATGTCCTTTTGGCATCAGTGTCCTTTTAGCATCAGTGTCCTTTTGGCACTTATCATTGTCCTTTTGGCATTAGTGTCCTTTTAGCATCAGTGTCCTTTTGGCACTTATCATTGTCCTTTTGGCATTAGTGTCCTTTTAGCATCAGTGTCCTTTTGGCACTTATCATTGTCCTTTTGGCATTAGTGTCCTTTTAGCATCAGTGTCCTTTTGGCACTTATCATTGTCCTTTTGGCATTAGTGTCCTTTTAGCATCAGTGTCCTTTTGGCACTTATCATTGTCCTTTTGGCATTAGTGTCCTTTTAGCATCAGTGTCCTTTTGGCACTTATCATTGTCCTTTTGGCATTAGTGTCCTTTTGGCATCAGTGTCCTTTTGGCATCAATGTCCTTTTGGCATCAGTGTCCTTTTAGCATCAGTGTCCTTTTGGCACTTATCATTGTCCTTTTGGCATTAGTGTCCTTTTAGCATCAGTGTCCTTTTGGCACTTATCATTGTCCTTTTGGCATTAGTGTCCTTTTACCATCAGTGTCCTTTTGGCACTTATCATTGTCCTTTTGGCATTAGTGTCCTTTTGGCATGAGTGTCCTTTTGGCACTTATAGGTTACAAACATAACCCCAGTTATCATTGGCCTTTTGGCATTAGTGTCCTTTTGGCATCAGTGTCCTTTTGGCATCAATGTCCTTTTGGCATCAGTGTCCTTTTAGCATCAGTGTCCTTTTGGCACTTATCATTGTCCTTTTGGCATTAGTGTCCTTTTAGCATCAGTGTCCTTTTGGCACTTATCATTGTCCTTTTGGCATTAGTGTCCTTTTGGCATCAGTGTCCTTTTGGCATCAATGTCCTTTTGGCATCAGTGTCCTTTTAGCATCAGTGTCCTTTTGGCACTTATCATTGTCCTTTTGGCATTAGTGTCCTTTTAGCATCAGTGTCCTTTTGGCACTTATCATTGTCCTTTTGGCATTAGTGTCCTTTTGGCATCAGTGTCCTTTTGGCATCAATGTCCTTTTGGCATCAGTGTCCTTTTAGCATCAGTGTCCTTTTGGCACTTATCATTGTCCTTTTGGCATTAGTGTCCTTTTAGCATCAGTGTCCTTTTGGCACTTATCATTGTCCTTTTGGCATTAGTGTCCTTTTAGCATCAGTGTCCTTTTGGCACTTATCATTGTCCTTTTGGCATTAGTGTCCTTTTAGCATCAGTGTCCTTTTGGCACTTATCATTGTCCTTTTGGCATTAGTGTCCTTTTAGCATCAGTGTCCTTTTGGCACTTATCATTGTCCTTTTGGCATTAGTGTCCTTTTAGCATCAGTGTCCTTTTGGCACTTATCATTGTCCTTTTGGCATTAGTGTCCTTTTAGCATCAGTGTCCTTTTGGCACTTATCATTGTCCTTTTGGCATTAGTGTCCTTTTGGCATCAGTGTCCTTTTGGCATCAATGTCCTTTTGGCATCAGTGTCCTTTTAGCATCAGTGTCCTTTTGGCACTTATCATTGTCCTTTTGGCATTAGTGTCCTTTTAGCATCAGTGTCCTTTTGGCACTTATCATTGTCCTTTTGGCATTAGTGTCCTTTTGGCATCAGTGTCCTTTTGGCATCAATGTCCTTTTGGCATCAGTGTCCTTTTAGCATCAGTGTCCTTTTGGCACTTATCATTGTCCTTTTGGCATTAGTGTCCTTTTAGCATCAGTGTCCTTTTGGCACTTATCATTGTCCTTTTGGCATTAGTGTCCTTTTAGCATCAGTGTCCTTTTGGCACTTATCATTGTCCTTTTGGCATTAGTGTCCTTTTGGCATCAGTGTCCTTTTGGCACTTATCATTGTCCTTTTGGCATTAGTGTCCTTTTGGCATCAGTGTCCTTTTGGCATCAATGTCCTTTTGGCATCAGTGTCCTTTTAGCATCAGTGTCCTTTTGGCACTTATCATTGTCCTTTTGGCATTAGTGTCCTTTTAGCATCAGTGTCCTTTTGGCACTTATCATTGTCCTTTTGGCATTAGTGTCCTTTTAGCATCAGTGTCCTTTTGGCACTTATCATTGTCCTTTTGGCATTAGTGTCCTTTTAGCATCAGTGTCCTTTTGGCACTTATCATTGTCCTTTTGGCATTAGTGTCCTTTTAGCATCAGTGTCCTTTTGGCACTTATCATTGTCCTTTTGGCATTAGTGTCCTTTTAGCATCAGTGTCCTTTTGGCACTTATCATTGTCCTTTTGGCATTAGTGTCCTTTTGGCATCAGTGTCCTTTTGGCATCAATGTCCTTTTGGCATCAGTGTCCTTTTAGCATCAGTGTCCTTTTGGCACTTATCATTGTCCTTTTGGCATTAGTGTCCTTTTAGCATCAGTGTCCTTTTGGCACTTATCATTGTCCTTTTGGCATTAGTGTCCTTTTACCATCAGTGTCCTTTTGGCACTTATCATTGTCCTTTTGGCATTAGTGTCCTTTTGGCATGAGTGTCCTTTTGGCACTTATAGGTTACAAACATAACCCCAGTTATCATTGGCCTTTTGGCATTAGTGTCCTTTTGGCATCAGTGTCCTTTTGGCATCAATGTCCTTTTGGCATCAGTGTCCTTTTAGCATCAGTGTCCTTTTGGCACTTATCATTGTCCTTTTGGCATTAGTGTCCTTTTAGCATCAGTGTCCTTTTGGCACTTATCATTGTCCTTTTGGCATTAGTGTCCTTTTGGCATCAGTGTCCTTTTGGCATCAATGTCCTTTTGGCATCAGTGTCCTTTTAGCATCAGTGTCCTTTTGGCACTTATCATTGTCCTTTTGGCATTAGTGTCCTTTTAGCATCAGTGTCCTTTTGGCACTTATCATTGTCCTTTTGGCATTAGTGTCCTTTTAGCATCAGTGTCCTTTTGGCACTTATCATTGTCCTTTTGGCATTAGTGTCCTTTTAGCATCAGTGTCCTTTTGGCACTTATCATTGTCCTTTTGGCATTAGTGTCCTTTTAGCATCAGTGTCCTTTTGGCACTTATCATTGTCCTTTTGGCATTAGTGTCCTTTTAGCATCAGTGTCCTTTTGGCACTTATCATTGTCCTTTTGGCATTAGTGTCCTTTTAGCATCAGTGTCCTTTTGGCACTTATCATTGTCCTTTTGGCATTAGTGTCCTTTTAGCATCAGTGTCCTTTTGGCACTTATCATTGTCCTTTTGGCATTAGTGTCCTTTTAGCATCAGTGTCCTTTTGGCACTTATCATTGTCCTTTTGGCATTAGTGTCCTTTTGGCATCAGTGTCCTTTTGGCATCAATGTCCTTTTGGCATCAGTGTCCTTTTAGCATCAGTGTCCTTTTGGCACTTATCATTGTCCTTTTGGCATTAGTGTCCTTTTAGCATCAGTGTCCTTTTGGCACTTATCATTGTCCTTTTGGCATTAGTGTCCTTTTAGCATCAGTGTCCTTTTGGCACTTATCATTGTCCTTTTGGCATTAGTGTCCTTTTGGCATCAGTGTCCTTTTGGCACTTATCATTGTCCTTTTGGCATTAGTGTCCTTTTGGCATCAGTGTCCTTTTGGCATCAATGTCCTTTTGGCATCAGTGTCCTTTTAGCATCAGTGTCCTTTTGGCACTTATCATTGTCCTTTTGGCATTAGTGTCCTTTTAGCATCAGTGTCCTTTTGGCACTTATCATTGTCCTTTTGGCATTAGTGTCCTTTTAGCATCAGTGTCCTTTTGGCACTTATCATTGTCCTTTTGGCATTAGTGTCCTTTTAGCATCAGTGTCCTTTTGGCACTTATCATTGTCCTTTTGGCATTAGTGTCCTTTTAGCATCAGTGTCCTTTTGGCACTTATCATTGGCCTTTTGGCATTAGTGTCCTTTTGGCATCAGTGTCCTTTTGGCATCAATGTCCTTTTGGCATCAGTGTCCTTTTAGCATCAGTGTCCTTTTGGCACTTATCATTGTCCTTTTGGCATTAGTGTCCTTTTAGCATCAGTGTCCTTTTGGCACTTATCATTGTCCTTTTGGCATTAGTGTCCTTTTGGCATCAGTGTCCTTTTGGCATCAATGTCCTTTTGGCATCAGTGTCCTTTTAGCATCAGTGTCCTTTTGGCACTTATCATTGTCCTTTTGGCATTAGTGTCCTTTTAGCATCAGTGTCCTTTTGGCACTTATCATTGTCCTTTTGGCATTAGTGTCCTTTTAGCATCAGTGTCCTTTTGGCACTTATCATTGTCCTTTTGGCATTAGTGTCCTTTTAGCATCAGTGTCCTTTTGGCACTTATCATTGTCCTTTTGGCATTAGTGTCCTTTTAGCATCAGTGTCCTTTTGGCACTTATCATTGTCCTTTTGGCATTAGTGTCCTTTTAGCATCAGTGTCCTTTTGGCACTTATCATTGTCCTTTTGGCATTAGTGTCCTTTTGGCATCAGTGTCCTTTTGGCATCAATGTCCTTTTGGCATCAGTGTCCTTTTAGCATCAGTGTCCTTTTGGCACTTATCATTGTCCTTTTGGCATTAGTGTCCTTTTAGCATCAGTGTCCTTTTGGCACTTATCATTGTCCTTTTGGCATTAGTGTCCTTTTGGCATCAATGTCCTTTTGGCATCAGTGTCCTTTTAGCATCAGTGTCCTTTTGGCACTTATCATTGTCCTTTTGGCATCAGTGTCCTTTTAGCATCAGTGTCCTTTTGGCACTTATCATTGTCCTTTTGGCATTAGTGTCCTTTTGGCATGAGTGTCCTTTTGGCACTTATAGGTTACAAACATAACCCCAGTTATCATTGGCCTTTTGGCATTAGTGTCCTTTTGGCATCAGTGTCCTTTTGGCATCAATGTCCTTTTGGCATCAGTGTCCTTTTAGCATCAGTGTCCTTTTGGCACTTATCATTGTCCTTTTGGCATTAGTGTCCTTTTAGCATCAGTGTCCTTTTGGCACTTATCATTGTCCTTTTGGCATTAGTGTCCTTTTGGCATCAGTGTCCTTTTGGCATCAATGTCCTTTTGGCATCAGTGTCCTTTTAGCATCAGTGTCCTTTTGGCACTTATCATTGTCCTTTTGGCATTAGTGTCCTTTTAGCATCAGTGTCCTTTTGGCACTTATCATTGTCCTTTTGGCATTAGTGTCCTTTTGGCATCAGTGTCCTTTTGGCATCAATGTCCTTTTGGCATCAGTGTCCTTTTAGCATCAGTGTCCTTTTGGCACTTATCATTGTCCTTTTGGCATTATTGTCCTTTTAGCATCAGTGTCCTTTTGGCACTTATCATTGTCCTTTTGGCATTAGTGTCCTTTTAGCATCAGTGTCCTTTTGGCACTTATCATTGTCCTTTTGGCATTAGTGTCCTTTTAGCATCAGTGTCCTTTTGGCACTTATCATTGTCCTTTTGGCATTAGTGTCCTTTTGGCATCAGTGTCCTTTTGGCATCAATGTCCTTTTGGCATCAGTGTCCTTTTAGCATCAGTGTACTTTTGGCACTTATCATTGTCCTTTTGGCATTAGTGTCCTTTTAGCATCAGTGTCCTTTTGGCACTTATCATTGTCCTTTTGGCATTAGTGTCCTTTTAGCATCAGTGTCCTTTTGGCACTTATCATTGTCCTTTTGGCATTAGTGTCCTTTTGGCATCAGTGTCCTTTTGGCACTTATCATTGTCCTTTTGGCATTAGTGTCCTTTTGGCATCAGTGTCCTTTTGGCATCAATGTCCTTTTGGCATCAGTGTCCTTTTAGCATCAGTGTCCTTTTGGCACTTATCATTGTCCTTTTGGCATTAGTGTCCTTTTAGCATCAGTGTCCTTTTGGCACTTATCATTGTCCTTTTGGCATTAGTGTCCTTTTAGCATCAGTGTCCTTTTGGCACTTATCATTGTCCTTTTGGCATTAGTGTCCTTTTAGCATCAGTGTCCTTTTGGCACTTATCATTGTCCTTTTGGCATTAGTGTCCTTTTAGCATCAGTGTCCTTTTGGCACTTATCATTGGCCTTTTGGCATTAGTGTCCTTTTGGCATCAGTGTCCTTTTGGCATCAATGTCCTTTTGGCATCAGTGTCCTTTTAGCATCAGTGTCCTTTTGGCACTTATCATTGTCCTTTTGGCATTAGTGTCCTTTTAGCATCAGTGTCCTTTTGGCACTTATCATTGTCCTTTTGGCATTAGTGTCCTTTTGGCATCAGTGTCCTTTTGGCATCAATGTCCTTTTGGCATCAGTGTCCTTTTAGCATCAGTGTCCTTTTGGCACTTATCATTGTCCTTTTGGCATTAGTGTCCTTTTAGCATCAGTGTCCTTTTGGCACTTATCATTGTCCTTTTGGCATTAGTGTCCTTTTGCATCAGTGTCCTTTTGGCATCAATGTCCTTTTGGCATCAGTGTCCTTTTAGCATCAGTGTCCTTTTGGCACTTATCATTGTCCTTTTGGCATTAGTGTCCTTTTAGCATCAGTGTCCTTTTGGCACTTATCATTGTCCTTTTGGCATTAGTGTCCTTTTAGCATCAGTGTCCTTTTGGCACTTATCATTGTCCTTTTGGCATTAGTGTCCTTTTAGCATCAGTGTCCTTTTGGCACTTATCATTGTCCTTTTGGCATTAGTGTCCTTTTAGCATCAGTGTCCTTTTGGCACTTATCATTGTCCTTTTGGCATTAGTGTCCTTTTAGCATCAGTGTCCTTTTGGCACTTATCATTGTCCTTTTGGCATTAGTGTCCTTTTAGCATCAGTGTCCTTTTGGCACTTATCATTGTCCTTTTGGCATTAGTGTCCTTTTAGCATCAGTGTCCTTTTGGCACTTATCATTGTCCTTTTGGCATTAGTGTCCTTTTAGCATCAGTGTCCTTTTGGCACTTATCATTGTCCTTTTGGCATTAGTGTCCTTTTAGCATCAGTGTCCTTTTGGCACTTATCATTGTCCTTTTGGCATTAGTGTCCTTTTGGCATCAGTGTCCTTTTGGCATCAATGTCCTTTTGGCATCAGTGTCCTTTTAGCATCAGTGTCCTTTTGGCACTTATCATTGTCCTTTTGGCATTAGTGTCCTTTTAGCATCAGTGTCCTTTTGGCACTTATCATTGTCCTTTTGGCATTAGTGTCCTTTTAGCATCAGTGTCCTTTTGGCACTTATCATTGTCCTTTTGGCATTAGTGTCCTTTTGGCATCAGTGTCCTTTTGGCACTTATCATTGTCCTTTTGGCATTAGTGTCCTTTTGGCATCAGTGTCCTTTTGGCATCAATGTCCTTTTGGCATCAGTGTCCTTTTAGCATCAGTGTCCTTTTGGCACTTATCATTGTCCTTTTGGCATTAGTGTCCTTTTAGCATCAGTGTCCTTTTGGCACTTATCATTGTCCTTTTGGCATTAGTGTCCTTTTAGCATCAGTGTCCTTTTGGCACTTATCATTGTCCTTTTGGCATTAGTGTCCTTTTAGCATCAGTGTCCTTTTGGCACTTATCATTGTCCTTTTGGCATTAGTGTCCTTTTAGCATCAGTGTCCTTTTGGCACTTATCATTGGCCTTTTGGCATTAGTGTCCTTTTGGCATCAGTGTCCTTTTGGCATCAATGTCCTTTTGGCATCAGTGTCCTTTTAGCATCAGTGTCCTTTTGGCACTTATCATTGTCCTTTTGGCATTAGTGTCCTTTTAGCATCAGTGTCCTTTTGGCACTTATCATTGTCCTTTTGGCATTAGTGTCCTTTTGGCATCAGTGTCCTTTTGGCATCAATGTCCTTTTGGCATCAGTGTCTTTTAGCATCAGTGTCCTTTTGGCACTTATCATTGTCCTTTTGGCATTAGTGTCCTTTTAGCATCAGTGTCCTTTTGGCACTTATCATTGTCCTTTTGGCATTAGTGTCCTTTTAGCATCAGTGTCCTTTTGGCACTTATCATTGTCCTTTTGGCATTAGTGTCCTTTTAGCATCAGTGTCCTTTTGGCACTTATCATTGTCCTTTTGGCATTAGTGTCCTTTTAGCATCAGTGTCCTTTTGGCACTTATCATTGTCCTTTTGGCATTAGTGTCCTTTTAGCATCAGTGTCCTTTTGGCACTTATCATTGTCCTTTTGGCATTAGTGTCCTTTTGGCATCAGTGTCCTTTTGGCATCAATGTCCTTTTGGCATCAGTGTCCTTTTAGCATCAGTGTCCTTTTGGCACTTATCATTGTCCTTTTGGCATTAGTGTCCTTTTAGCATCAGTGTCCTTTTGGCACTTATCATTGTCCTTTTGGCATTAGTGTCCTTTTGGCATCAATGTCCTTTGGCATCAGTGTCCTTTAGCATCAGTGTCCTTTTGGCACTTATCATTGTCCTTTTGGCATCAGTGTCCTTTTAGCATCAGTGTCCTTTTGGCACTTATCATTGTCCTTTTGGCATTAGTGTCCTTTTGGCATGAGTGTCCTTTTGGCACTTATAGGTTACAAACATAACCCCAGTTATCATTGGCCTTTTGGCATTAGTGTCCTTTTGGCTATCAGTGTCCTTTTGGCATCAATGTCCTTTTGGCATCAGTGTCCTTTTAGCATCAGTGTCCTTTTGGCACTTATCATTGTCCTTTTGGCATTAGTGTCCTTTTAGCATCAGTGTCCTTTTGGCACTTATCATTGTCCTTTTGGCATTAGTGTCCTTTTGGCATCAGTGTCCTTTTGGCATCAATGTCCTTTTGGCATCAGTGTCCTTTTAGCATCAGTGTCCTTTTGGCACTTATCATTGTCCTTTTGCTTAGTGTCCTTTAGCATCAGTGTCCTTTTGGCACTTATCATTGTCCTTTGGCATTAGTGTCCTTTTGGCATCAGTGTCCTTTTGGCATCAATGTCCTTTTGGCATCAGTGTCCTTTTAGCATCAGTGTCCTTTTGGCACTTATCATTGTCCTTTTGGCATTATGTCCTTTTAGCATCAGTGTCCTTTTGGCACTTATCATTGTCCTTTTGGCATTAGTGTCCTTTTAGCATCAGTGTCCTTTTGGCACTTATCATTGTCCTTTTGGCATTAGTGTCCTTTTAGCATCAGTGTCCTTTTGGCACTTATCATTGTCCTTTTGGCATTAGTGTCCTTTTGGCATCAGTGTCCTTTTGGCATCAATGTCCTTTTGGCATCAGTGTCCTTTTAGCATCAGTGTACTTTTGGCACTTATCATTGTCCTTTTGGCATTAGTGTCCTTTTAGCATCAGTGTCCTTTTGGCACTTATCATTGTCCTTTTGGCATTAGTGTCCTTTTAGCATCAGTGTCCTTTTGGCACTTATCATTGTCCTTTTGGCATTAGTGTCCTTTTGGCATCAGTGTCCTTTTGGCACTTATCATTGTCCTTTTGGCATTAGTGTCCTTTTGGCATCAGTGTCCTTTTGGCATCAATGTCCTTTTGGCATCAGTGTCCTTTTAGCATCAGTGTCCTTTTGGCACTTATCATTGTCCTTTTGGCATTAGTGTCCTTTTAGCATCAGTGTCCTTTTGGCACTTATCATTGTCCTTTTGGCATTAGTGTCCTTTAGCATCAGGTCCTTTTGGCACTTATCATTGTCCTTTTGGCATTAGTGTCCTTTTAGCATCAGTGTCCTTTTGGCACTTATCATTGTCCTTTTGGCATTAGTGTCTTTTAGCATCAGTGTCCTTTTGGCACTTATCATTGGCCTTTTGGCATTAGTGGTCCTTTTGCATCAGTGTCCTTTTGGCATCAATGTCCTTTGGCATCAGTGTCCTTTTAGCATCAGTGTCCTTTTGGCACTTATCATTGTCCTTTTGGCATTAGTGTCCTTTTAGCATCAGTGTCCTTTTGGCACTTATCATTGTCCTTTTGGCATTAGTGTCCTTTTGGCATCAGTGTCCTTTTGGCATTCAATGTCCTTTTGCATCAGTGTCCTTTTAGCATCAGTGTCCTTTTGGGCACTTATCATTGTCCTTTTGGCATTAGTGTCCTTTTAGCATCAGTGTCCTTTTGGCACTTATCATTGTCCTTTTGGCATTAGTGTCCTTTTAGCATCAGTGTCCTTTTGGCACTTATCATTGTCCTTTTGGCATTAGTGTCTTTTAGCATCAGTGTCCTTTTGGCACTTATCATTGTCCTTTTGGCATTAGTGTCCTTTTAGCATCAGTGTCCTTTGGCACTTATCATTGTCCTTTTGGCATTAGTGTCCTTTTAGCATCAGTGTCCTTTTGCACTTATCATTGTCCTTTTGGCATTAGTGTCTTTTGGCATCAGTGTCCTTTTGGCATCAATGTCCTTTTGGCATCGTGTCCTTTTAGCATCAGTGTCCTTTTGGCACTTATCATTGTCCTTTTGGCATTAGTGTCCTTTTAGCATCAGTGTCCTTTTGGCACTTATCATTGTCCTTTTGGCATTAGTGTCCTTTTACCATCAGTGTCCTTTTGGCACTTATCATTGTCCTTTTGGCATTAGTGTCCTTTTGGCATGAGTGTCCTTTTGGCACTTATAGGTTACAAACATAACCCCAGTTATCATTGCCTTTTGCATTAGTGTCCTTTGGCATCAGTGTCCTTTTGGCATCAATGTCCTTTTGGCATCAGTGTCCTTTTAGCATCAGTGTCCTTTTGGCACTTATCATTGTCCTTTTGGCATTAGTGTCCTTTTAGCATCAGTGTCCTTTTGGCACTTATCATTGTCCTTTTGGCATTAGTGTCCTTTTGGCATCAGTGTCCTTTTGGCATCAATGTCCTTTTGGCATCAGTGTCCTTTTAGCATCAGTGTCCTTTGGCACTTATCATTGTCCTTTTGGCATAGTGTCTTTAGCATCAGTGTCACTTTTGGCACTTATCATTGTCCTTTTGGCATTAGTGTCCTTTTGGCATCAGTGTCCTTTTGGCATTCAATGTCCTTTTGGCATCAGTGTCCTTTTAGCATCAGTGTCCTTTTGGCACTTATCATTGTCCTTTGGCATTATTGTCCTTTTAGCATCAGTGTCCTTTTGGCACTTATCATTGTCCTTTTGGCATTAGTGTCCTTTTAGCATCAGTGTCCTTTTGGCACTTATCATTGTCCTTTTGGCATTAGTGTCCTTTTAGCATCAGTGTCCTTTTGGCACTTATCATTGTCCTTTTGGCATTAGTGTCCTTTTGGCATCAGTGTCCTTTTGGCATCAATGTCCTTTTGGCATCAGTGTCCTTTTAGCATCAGTGTCCTTTTGGCACTTATCATTGTCCTTTTGGCATTAGTGTCCTTTAGCATCAGTGTCCTTTTGGCACTTATCATTGTCCTTTGGCATTAGTGTCCTTTAGCATCAGTGTCCTTTTGGCACTTATCATTGTCCTTTTGGCATTAGTGTCCTTTGGCATCAGTGTCCTTTTGGCACTTATCATTGTCCTTTTGGCATTAGTGTCCTTTGGCATCAGTGTCCTTTTGGCATCAATGTCCTT